>NW_006290031.1:2108521-2162010 GCF_000327345.1 Myotis davidii | reverse complement strand
GGTTAGGGCTAAAGGTTTTCTAGAAAGGTTAAGAAGTCTGTTTCCACATGTTCCCCAAACAACTATATACTCCACAAGGTATTAGGGTCAACAGAGTTATTAAGACATTGTTATGGGTTGAATTATGCCCCTAAATATATATTGAAGTCCTAACCCATGGTACCTATAAATGTCTTTATTTGGAAATAGGGTTTTTACTAATGATTATGTTAGAATGATATTACTAGGTTTGGCCTTAATCAAATACAACTTGTGTCTTTATAAAAAGGGGAATTTGGACAGACAGACATGTGCAAAGGGAAGACCATAGAAAGACTCAGGGCGAACACCATCTACAAGCCGAGGAACGCCCGAGGCGGCCGGAAGCTAGGAGACAGGCATGGACCTACCCTCCTCCGAGCCCACGAGAGGAACCAACCCTGCCGACCTCCTGATCAGAACCTCGGCCCTCCAGAGCCGAGACCGCACATCACCAGTGGTAACCTGGTAGAGCAGCCTTAGGAGACTCGCAGCGTCACGAACATAAATCTGACACTGCATGCCATCACTCATGGCTCAAAGAGGCTTCAGTTAAAAAACGCACCAGTTCTTCCATACTTACTTGCCTGAACAAAATGTTTTTGTACTAGTACAACTGGTATTGTTATTCAATTTTTCTGGCACTTGTGGGAATTGAGAGAGTAACCAGCCTAATCAGGAATAAAAAGAAAAACACACTTTCTATGAAGAACAATATAGTTCCCATGTCCTAACACACAAGTGATTACAGGGACTGTCATGCCTAGTAACGTAAAATATTGAAATAACAGTATCCTGTTAAAACGAGCTTATTATATTTCTCAGTGTGCCCAAAAGCAAAATTAAATTTTATGATGAGAACTATACTGGCTATTCCAATTTACAAAATTGTTTAAATATGAAGTCTTAAATTTAAGAGGCACATTTTAAAACTAGAGAGAACTCAGGGAAAAAATGCCATCATCTATAATAATCAATTTCATAATCACTATCAGACTGCACATAACATACATTTTTCTGTCATAATAATAGTTAAGGCACAGTCCAGAAATCATAATATATAGACAGTTGTTCTTTTTTAATGGTTCATTGTGGTTGCTTCTGATCTTCCGATATTATTAACATTACTGTGTTGAATATCTTCCTTTAAATTTTTTCCCATTTTAAATGACCCCCTTAGACCAGATTCCTGGAAGTGGGAGCTATACCAAAGAGTACTTTAATGGCTAGGGTGGAATTGTTTTCTAAATGGTTCATATCAATTTATAATGCTACAAAACTTAAGAGTAATGATTTCTCTCTGGCAGCTATAGCAGGCCACAAAGAGACGGTGGGCCAGACAGACTGTTGAAGAAATTCCAGCAAATACATTCGAAGGTGGAACATCAAAAGGAGAACTAGAGTTCTAGAATGCCCTAATCATAATCTAGAAATTACTTACTTTTTTAACACTTCAAGGAAAAAAACCTGAATTCTTGCTCTAGTTAGCTCTCCAGTTATCTACAGGAGTATTTTAATATATCCCAGGAGGCCAAAGTATTTTCTACGCATCTCTTGTGATGAATGAAAACTAAACAAGCCAAAACCGGTTTGGCTCAGTGGATAGAGCATCGGCTTGTGGACTGAGGGGTCCCAGGTTCGATTCCGGTCAAGGGCATGTACATGGGTTGCGGGCACATCCCCAGTGGGGAGTGTTCAGGAGGCGGCTGATCAATGTTTCTCTCTCGTCGATGTTTCTAACTCTATCTCTCTCCCTTCCTCTCTGTAAAAAATCAATAAAATATATTAAAAAAAAAAAGAAAACTAAACAAAAGGAACAGGTTAAAAAATAATCTCAGACATGCACAACCTCTGAGGGTCCTAGCAGAGTCTCTGAGACCGGCACCAGCACCGCCTCTGTCATGTGCACATGATGGATCCCTGACTCTCAGGCTTTTATTCACACGGTACCACCTGAGGACTTTTGGGTTATGGATGATTTCTACAGGAAATATACACATCTGTACAGCCATTTCCAAGTAGAGAATTAATTTGGACTTGGCTCGAGTAAAAGTCTCTAACATGAATATCAGGCTGCAGCAGAAGGGCCTCCCGCGGGAGTCATTATCTTACCTCAGCTACCTTTTCATTTGCCATTTCCAGCTGAGAAAGCAGCTCTTGGGTATGAAGTTTCTGCCGACTCAGCTCACTCCTATTAATGAAGGGAAGGAAGGAGGAAGGGAAGGAGGGAGGAGGGAGGAGGGAGGAAGAAGGAGGAAGGAGGGAGGAGGGAGGGAGGGAGGGAGAGATTGTTTAAAAAAAATGAACAAGTAGAATCCTTATTAGTGAGATACATGTTCATGTTTCTGTGTGTAAAATAAAGTTTCTTATTAATAGACCACATCTAAAGGACTCATTCATTTCTTTATAAAATATATTTTGGAGGTTGATTGTACAATAATGTGAATACACTTAACACCATTGAATTGTACATTTAAAAATGGTTAAGCAGAGAGAAACCAAGATGGCGGCATAGGTAAACACCTGAAATTGCTGCCTCGCACAACCACTTCAAAAATACAACTAAAAGACAAAATGGACATCATCCAGAACCACAGGAAGGCTGGCTGAGTGGAAATTCTACAACTAGAAGGAAAGAGAAAAGCACACTGAGACTCAGAGGAGGTGTGGAAGTAAAGTGCAGAGGTATGGAGGCGCACTTGGAAAGGGCTGGCAACTGAGGACATGGTTGTCTTTTACAATCGGGAGGGACTCACAAGCTCCTGACGGCTCTGAACGCCAGTTCCGGGTGAGTCTCTGGGGACCCAGACTCATACGGGGAGAAACTGGACTGTTTGTCTGCTTTTAAGAGAGAATCTTAAAAGCAGCAAGAGAAAACTCGAGGGTGGCTTTCAGAGGTGCTTGCAGCGATTACTGCAGGACACTGAGACCTGGGGCTTCTCAGGGTAGGACTGAGGATCAGCCATAGCTGCTTGCTCCGCCCTGTTGATTCCCTGACACCCCGCCCCACCCAAGCTGTGTGCAGAGGCTTTTGCATATGAATGACCTGGCCCTTTGCAATCTAAAATTACCTAACAAACTGCAGCGGGGTCAGAGAGACCCCGAACATCCAAAAGAAGGCCTAAGGCCCCACAGCAGCTTGCATTGCTTCATAGCTGGGCCTCATCTGGGCACCTCCAAATCCCAAACAAAGAAGAAGAATCTGCACATCTCTCTGTACCTCCTGCTGGGTAGCCTCAGGCAGAGGCTAAATTAGCACCCCCGTAGAGATCCAAGAGCCTGTGTACCCAGTGGTCAGATTGGGACCGACCATCTAGATTACAACTCCTCAGATCCCTAAGGGACACACTCAGGGGTCCCCAGGTGCAGTGGGCTTCACTACCCGCCCCCAAGCACGTTGGCCTGTCCGGGGCCAGGTCCTCACCTTTGTTTCTCTGTGTAAAATCACTTCTTTCCACTTCTCCCTGGCCAGCCCCTTCTCCACATTCACGTCTCACCTCCACGGAGGGGCTTCTATGATTCCCCTGATGGAATGCAGCCAAGGAGGCGCCCTCACCTGTCAATACCTTTGTTTGCTCATGACCATTCCTAGAAGCTGGACCATCCTGTTTACTTACTGTTTGTCCATGTTGCCAGCGAGAACATATGGTGAGAAACAGGCCTTTTCTTTCTGTTGCTATACCTTCACATCCAGAGGAGCTCACAGTGTGTGTCCAGTAAATACGTGTGATGTGAGTACATGACAGCCGCATAGGGGTGGATTCTTAACATAAAAGAAGAGAGAGGGCAAGATATTGAAAACCTATTTGAAGAAATAATGACAGAAAACTTCCCCCACCTGGTGAAAGAAATGGACTTGCAAGTCCAGGAAGCGCAGAGAACCCCAATCAAGAGGAATCCAAAGAGGACGACACCAAGACACATAATAATTGAAATGCCAAGAGCAAAAGACAAAGAGAGAATCGTAAAAGCAGCAAGAGAAAAACAGTTAGTTACCTACAAGGAAGTACCCATAAGATTGTCAGCTGATTTCTTAACAGAAACTCTGTGGCCCAGAAGGGAGTGGCAAGAAATATTCAAAGTGATGAATACCAAGAACCTACAACCAAGATTACTTTACCCAGCACAGCCATCATTCAGAATTGAAGGTCAGATAAAGAGCCTCACCGATAAGAAAAAGCTAAAGGAGTTCATCACCACCAAACCAGTATTATATGAAATGCTGAAAGGTATTCTTTAAGAGGAGGAAGAAGAAAAAGGTAAAGATACAAATTATGAATAACAAATATGCATCTATCAACAAGTGAATCTAAAAATCAAGTGAATAAAAAATCTGATGTCCAGAATAAACTGGTGAATATAATAGAATCAGGGGCATAGAAAGGGAGTGGACTGACAATTCTTGGGGGGAAAGGGGTGTGGGGGGTGCAGGAAAAGACTGGACAAAAATTGTACACCTATGGATAAGGACAGTGGGTGGGGGGTAAGGGCAGAGGGAGGGGAGGGAACTGGGTGGAGGGGAGCTATAGGGGAAAAAAAGAGGAACAACTGTAATAATCTGAACAATAAAGATTTAATTTAAAAAACGGTTAAGCAGATACATTTAATATTTTATCACAATTTTAAAATGGTTAAAACAATACATTTTATGTTATACTTCACCATAGGACCCCTCTACCCCACATATATACATGCATATATACTAGTATATTAAAAGTACAAAAGCGTCTTAATATTATCTTGAATATTATTTGGCATTAAATAAAAGCACATTCTTATTAAACAGATACAGTATTCATTAGTATAACTACTCATAAACTACTGTGATTCTTAGCAATAGCATTCATTTTTAGAGTCATATACAGTGCTTCTTAGAAAAGTTCAACTCTGGGAAAATTGAGGTAATGTCAACTACTCCACCATCATTTCAGTGTGGTACATTCAGGACTGGTGTTTTGGTTGCATATGTGCTATATTTTATACATTCATATCTCTTATGTTTTATTAGCTAGCTGGAATTTTCTTATAACCTATGCCGCCATCTTGGTTCTCCTCCTGGAATTTTCTTGTGCACAGACCTTTTTTTTTCTATTCAACATATATGCATTATATTGTTTTTGGCCAAAAATTATTTGAAGAGTCCCAGGTTAGAAATAGATACAATGTAGTCTTAAAAAATAGCTTAAGAAAAGGTCAACTCAATGTCTTGCTTACTAAAATAATAATTCAGGATTAATTTTTCATCCTTTGCCCTTACTTGTTCTTAAAAAAAAATCAACAGATTAACACTTCCAAAATAACTTCAGCTTTGATTTTTTTCCAAAGGAGCTACACAAACAGCTTAAAAACTTAGTCTCTCAGGTGTCCTATACCTAAGTGAATAGTTATTAAAATCAGAAAGCAATCTGGTATAAATACATAGGAGAGAGAAAATGATAATGTCTACAAATCAATTCCACAAATAGTTACTAAACATTCTTCGGGCCAAGTGCAAGGTACATAGTGGTAAACACAGACTAAGAGGGACACAGCTCATTCTAACTCACATAGCTTAAAATTCCCAACATAACAAAAAAAGCAAAATGACTGAAGTGGCAGGTCTTCTAGGTCAAATGCAATTAAAGGTAAATGATTTGCACATTGGTGCCGATGGGAAATAACCTTTGAGTACTACTGAGATGAAGATGAAACAATGATCATATTTATAAAGTCGGCCAACATTCAGTTTATAGAAAACACCTACTGCATAATTTGATGTCTAAACTACTCACTTATATACCCATGACAATTTACCTGAATGACAGTAATAATTTCTAATAAATACTATTAGTAATAATTTCCCCCAAAATTTAAAATCACAAAAATACACATTAAGCCTAAGTTACTTTTTTTTTAAAATATATTTTTTATTGATCTCAGAGAGGATGGGAAGGGGTGAGAAACATCAATGATGAGAGAGAATCATTGATCAGCTGCCTCCTGCACGCCCCCTACTGGGGATGTGCCCTTGACTGGAATCAAACCCGGGACCCTTCAGTCCACAGGCTGACACTCTATCCACTGAGCCAAACCAGCTAGGGCAAGCCTATGTTACTTTTCAAACTGTGTAAATACTATTCTCTTGTGTGTCAAGCTCTGTCACCTCTGGATGGTGAGCAACTGGATTCCTCGTGGTCCCCCTTAAGGCCTGGTTCTCAGCAGAGCTGGGCAAGTAATAGTGCAGACGACGACGATGATGATGATGATGATGGTGACAACAGCAAACACTTCCATGTGCTTCCAATGTGCCAGGCACTGTCCTAGGCGCTTTATTTAAATAAATTCATTCACTTTTTATGATGGCCCTGTGGGACCCCATTCTCACATATGAGAAAATTTAAAGACAGAGACATATGAAAATAAAGTGAAGTACTTGTCTAGAGTCACACAGCTAGTCAGCATAGGGTCAGGATTGAAAACGGGGCCTTTGCTTCCAGTGTGTGCTCTGAGCCCTCCCCTGGATGGCAGGCAATTGCTAAATGAGTAAGTGAAGGGCTATGCATTTGTGTGGTATCAGGCATTCTAGATTGTAAATAGTAACACACTTACTGAAAACCGAACAAGTTTATCTTTATTTTTGATGTATTGCCCAAAGGTTCAGTCTTACATTTAAACTTGATGCCCAACATCAAACTTCTTGCACTGCCTCCAAAACCTACTTCTCATCCTGCCACTCAGATTTCATCCCGCCCACACGTCTGCCCTGGTGGCTTAAGTTAAAAGCGTAGTCTCACTTGCTCTGCAAAGCAGGGTCTAGATTGCCCCTCAATAGACCCTTCCTTTGCAATGACTCTCAGATATATTCTTCCCTTCTACTCAGTGTTACCGTCACAACTCAAGTTCTTAATTTTTAGATTGAGGGGCATAGCCAACGGCTCAGGCTTCTGCGAAGCACCCACCACCACGCACACAGAAGTGCTCAATGAACACAGCGGCCTTCCCTTTCTAATGCTCATATCGCCAGTATGTTCTCTTCCTGAAATACCACTTTAATAACTTGCTTCCTTGAATGATAACTTCCAGGACATTCTGCTACTGGACAAAACAGTCCAAGACTGGCATCAAAATCCCCCTGAATCTTCCCGACCTTATCTCCGATAGGAGTCTTCCTTGTTATTTAGGCTCTCACTGTCCTGCAAACAAACCACATGTATCCCCATTAAGCTCACATTATGTCTTTTTCTGAATCCTTGTGTTTAGATTTGCCATTAAAATCCTGCTCTTTCTTTAAGATTCCACTCTGCCTCAATTCTTTCTATGCCTCCTTCCGAATTCATTTTAATTTCATCAAAGCTTTATGCTTATTTTATGTATAGACATTTAGCAATTCTGTATTGTAATGCTGATTAGTGGTTTACACACACACACACACACACACACACACACACACACACCCAAGAATAATGGAAAACTTTAAAAATGGGGATTGCTTTGCCTTGGCTGTGCAGGACAGTTGGTTGGAGTGTAGTCCTGATATGCCAAGGTTGTGGGTTTGATTCCCAGCAAGGCACATATAAAAATCAACCAATGAAAAAAAATAAATAAAAGAACCAATAAATGCCTGAATAAGTGACAACAAACCAATGTTTCTCTCTCCTCATCTTCCTCTCTTTAAAAATGAAATAAATAAAAATTTTTAAAATGGGGATTGTTTTTAGTTTCCACAGTATCTACCAAAGTTGCTTTACACGTGGGAATTCAGTAAATATTTGCTGATTTATGGCTAACTTTTTGTAGAAAACCTAAGTTAGAAAGTTCTATTCCTTATTTGCTCAGCAAACATTTACTGAGGAATCTACCACAAAACATATTTTAGAGAAAGATAATTTTTATTTATTTAGATTTGTATATATTCCACCCATTTCTACAAAGGATTTGAAGTGGCTAAAATAAGGTGGGGTTTTTTTTTCTTTCAGTTAAACATTTCATTTCGTCTCGTTTCTGAATGAAATTTAGGGAGGTGTGAAAGGGTGAAGAGAACAGTGGTTTCGCCAGCTCTGTCCCCCGAGACCTTCCCGGAGCCTGCCTGTCAGTACTTTGCAGCTGCTTATTTCTCTGCCTGGATGTTTAACTGCAGGGTAAAGGGAAGACCCAGGGGATGATCCGACTCTATTATCTGTGAGAAATTTTCTCTTCATTAGAGAACATCATTGAGAGATCCCAATATCGTTAGTGATTTGGAAAAAAACATTAAACAAGACTTTCCAGAAAGCTTCACAGTGGTAGTATAGTGGAAACACTTGCCAAATAAAGCTACATAATCTCTCCCCTGGAAATCCTTAAACACAGAAGCATCCTTTCCTATCAGGCGTGACTGAGGTACAGCCTGCCAGAGGATAGCAACAGATGACATTTCCAGTTTCTGTGTGACACTGTGGTACTTAAAGAGTACTTTACACTAATTAAAGAATTTAAATGAAACTGTACCCAATTTCTCACTAATCTCTGGCATATTATATGTTATAGGTTTAAGGTATAATGATCTTCTACCTAGTTAATGTAAGTATATAAGAATGAGGAATTTTCCTTATAATATCACTTGACCCTCTGAGTCCTAAATATTTTTAGTTTACTTACATAATTTATGTGTATGTAATAAAAATCCTAGTTATGCTTACAAATATAATTTAGAAATACAGTTGTAAAATGTAATTGATTTATTACCTTCTGTGTAAGTAAAATTTAAAAACACACACACAAAAAATAACTTATATCACCCAGCTAGTGTGGCTCAGTAGTTGAGCATTGACCCATGAACCAGAACGTCATGATTCAAATCCCGGTCAAGGCACATGCCCAGGTTGCTTATCCTATATGATTAAACCCTAATATGCAAATCGACCGAAAGGTGGAACGATCGGTCACTATGTCACGCACTGACCATCAGGGGGCAGAGGCTCAATGCAGAAACTGCCCCCTGGTGGTCAGTGTGCTCCCACAGGGGGAGCGCTACTCAGCCAGAAGCTGGGCTCACGGCTGGCGAGTGCACAGTGGTGGTAGAAGCCTCTCCTGCCTCTGCTGCAGGTGGGCTGTAAGGAGTGAGGGGTCCTGGACTGTGAGAACCCCGGACTGAGAGAGGGATGTCTGACTGCCAGCTTATGGACATCCCCCGAGAGGTCCTGCACTGTGAGAGGACGCTGGCCAGGCTGAGGGACACCCCCTCCAGTGCACGAATTTTGTGCATCGGGCCTCTAGTTTTACATATAGCCATTTTAGTAATTCTGTATTGTAATGCTGATTAGTGGTTTATATACATATATAGGTACACACACACACACTTAAAAAGACTTACTTAAACTAGCCTACAAGATTCTCATGATCTGATCCCTGCCTCATTCCTCAACCCAATGGCCTTCTTTCTCCTCGCTCACCACACTGTAATTGCATGGGTCTACCCTCTTCTAACATGGCTCGCTACCCTTCCATCTGCCTGGAATATTTTCCTGGTGTTTTTGTATAATTAATTTCTTTTATCATTCAGACCTCAGTTTAAATGTCAACTTTTCGGATGACTTTTTAAAACACAGTCCAGCTCCTCAGTGCCCACCCTGTCCCAGATACTGTCTCACATCACCCCATTTGTTACTTTATACCATTGAAGACATCTATACTTGTCTTATTTGTTGGTTTGCCTCATTGTCTGTCTCTCTCCATTAGAACCGAAGCTCCAAAAGGAAGCTACACTCCCAGGCTTAGCACAGTGCCTGGCACATGTAAGATGGTTCTGAGCCTGAGCAGATTTCAGTCAATTTCACATAATCAGTCACCATTTGTAACATTTCTAATATCCTATGACTCGCTTTTTCAAAGTTTTCACTACCAGCAGTACTTGCTGTCATTGCAGAACTCACTAGATAATTCAGTGATTACATTTTCACAGTAGCCATCAAGTGCGGTAATATATTCGGGAGGCTACTGCTAGGAAAACCAATGCAATTAGAGCTTTATTTATAAATACCACTCACAGGAAGCTTATTTTAAGAAGCTATGTGAGGAATGGACTCAAAGGGTACAAAGTGTGGGTAAATTTCCTCACATCTCATTTTAAGTGTGGACCTAAGGATGCGGCTGGGGAGACTGTAAAGTCCATTCATTTCATTAAATAATGAGAGGAGTGCCTGCTGCGCGCTGTACATAACGCTGGTGCTTGTGAGCTGGGGGAGGGGAGCCTGCGGAGGAGATGCAGTCACTGCCGCAGTGAAGCCAGGAACGCCAGAAATACGGAGAAGCTCCGAGGCTTGTAACAAGTAAATGCTGTAACAGTCCTGTGGGGATGAGGGGATCAGCGCATCTCTCCAGAGGAGCAGGCTTTTAAGCTGACATATGAAAGATGAACAGACATTAGGTGGACAGAGGCAGGGTGAGAAAAGGAAGGCCGTTTCAATGAGATCCACATGTGAAGGCCAGGAAATGAGAAAGGATCATCAAGGTAGAAAGCTGGGAGAAGTGCAGTGTGGATGCGCCATACAGACTTCCTGGAAGTTGGGTGTAGGGGGGAAAGGAAGAAGCTGAAACACAAGGAAAAACAGATTGCAAAGGATCTTCTGTCTTGACAGGTCATGGAGATCTTTTCAGGGACATGATAGGGAGGTGCTGAAGTATTTTAAGAAAAGGTGACAAGATTAGATTTGAGTATATAATTTTGCTGATTACAGCAGAAAAAATTGTAAGGATCTATGACAGTAGTAAATTAGGGGGTTATAGCAGCAATCTAAGGTGAGCAATGTTGACACCTGAACTACGAGAGGACAATGGACAGATTCAGGAGATATTCTGAAGGGGGGGGGGAGGGGGGAAGAGCAGTACTTGATTTAGGGTTATGAAGAGAAGGGTTCAGGATGATTTTGCTTGAGTGACTCGGTAGATAGCACCACTCATGGAAAAGGAAATGCAGGGTGAAGGACAAATGTGGGCCAGGCACAGAGGAATCGGTTCAGATCTGAATACATCAAATTTGAGGTGCCTATGATCAGTAGAGAGTTGGAAATATCGATTATTTCAAAAGGGCAGCATTAGAAGCTGTTCTGTAATAAAAATTAATCCTTTTCTTCTCTATCACAGAAATGGGTGTCCTAACCCATGCTGAGAGAATTTCCACTCTAAACGCACTTCGATTCCCCATGTCTCGGGCATGTGTAGTAACTGAAGAGCTATGGTTACAAGGTTAAGAGCAAAGTGTTCTCTGCAATGCATTCATCTCTTTGGAAACACGGCAAATACTTTTTATAAAATAAGAGAAGTTATGCCTCCTTAAGGCATGGAATAAGCGTTTGAAATTTGGGCCAATATCTTAGGCTTTATAATTAATTACTGTAATTGCTCAGATCGTTATCACTGAGGCACAATTTAAGGTAAGAATGGGCCATGCACATTTTGGTTGATACAGCATAAGGAGAAATTTCCTAATGCATGAAATCCTGTAGTTGAGTCTGAAGAGTAAATCACACAAGACTCTGTTCTTATTAGACAAGAGAATTACAAACAAAGGTGTGCTATTCGTCTCAAGGAAATGATGGATCTGCCAGCTGCAGCGAGTGCTTTCTTCGAAACTTTCTCCTATGACAAATTAACATAGCATGTGCCAGATGTTTTTTTTCCTGTTGAATTATACTATAATATGCTTCAGTTACTTTTAGCAATTATACATTTTGTAATCTGCCAGTACCTGCAGCTGCCTCTCATCCTGTTAATTAAAAAAAAAAAGAAAAGCAGTATGGCAGCCAAACATTATAAATATATAGCCAAGAATAATATTTTAGAGATTAAAGAGAATTTTTTTTGGGCTCAGATGCTGTGTAATTGCATACACACACACAGTTTTGGACATGAGATGAAAATATTACATATTGTATATTCATTCATTCATTTATTCAATATAATTTTATTAAACACCTATATGCCTAGCAAGATGTTTGCTCAGAGTCTTGTAGAAGAGATGAACCTAAATGATAGTTATACTACAATTCAGTAAGTGCCATAAAGAAGAATGAGCAGAGTGGTATGGGAGTGTAGGGCAAGGAAAGACTCAATCTGTCAAAGGTATTAAGAATGCCTTACAGGAAAAAATTAAGATATTTGAGATGGATCTGGAAGGAAGAAAATGTTTTCAGGTTGGGAGTTGGGAAAAATATCTCTAGAAAGAAATAGCACGTACAGACTATCCCTAGAATCGTCCTTGATTCCTCTCTTTTCCTTCATACGCCACATTAAGTCCATCAACTCCTTCTATTACCTCTAAAAAAAAAGACTCCCATCTTTCTCTTTCTTCTTAGTCTGAGCCATGATCATCTCTTAACAAGACTTGCAATAGCCTTCTAAGTCCTTTCCCAGCTTTCTTACCTACTTGTATTTTCCATTCAGAAGCCAATGGTCTTAAAAAAAAAAAAATCTGATCAGGTGACTTCTTTTAAAACTGAACACTGGCCTTCATTCACACTTAAAAATCTTTAGCTGGCTAATAAAACCCCTAAGATCAAGTCTCGGACTGGAGCAGAAGCAATCACCAAACATTCTGTGTGCTCCTTATGCATTTCCTAGACTCTTATGCAGTTAGATTAGTTTGGCCAATGAAGACAAAAGGAAGTGATGTATCACTTAGAGCCGACTTAGTTAAGAGCCAGCGTTCTTCCTCCCCGCCTCCCCCGGAACCTCGCTGGTCCAGTGATCTCTAAAAACCACACCTTCAAGGCGGTGGAACCTCTACCACCAGAGCCTTTCTGCCAAACCATCTTAGACAGGTAATACTAAGGCATAAGCAAGAAATAAACCTTCTTGTGTGTTCAGAGTCTGGTGGCCCAAATCTGGCCCTTCTGCCTTCACTTTGTGTACTGTTTCTTTCTTTCTTCTTTTTTTTTTTTAATATTGTATTGATTTTTTTTTACAGAGGGGAAAGGAGAGAGACAGAGAACCAGAAACATCGATCAGCTGCCTCCTGCACACACCCCGACAGGGGATGTGCCCACAACCAAGGTACATGCTCTTGACCAGAATCGAACCCAGGACCCCTCAGTCCGCCGGCCGACACTCTCACCACTGAGCTAAACCGGTCAGGGCTGTGTACTGTTTCTTATATTCAAACATGCCAAGCGTCTTCCTGCTTCTTCACATTGGCTGCTCTCTCCACTCAAAATGCTCTTTCTTCTGATGCTTTAAATGACAGGATCCTTTCTGTCACTAGAGTTCACATTTATTCCCTCACAGAGTCTTCCTTGTCTACCAGTCTCAAGTGTCCACCCATCCATTCATGAGCACATTGATTTTAATTTTCTGTATAGTACTTTTTATCTGACATTAAACACATTTACTTGACAGTTTCCACTGCCCATCACTCAATAAATACGTGATGAGTGAATGGAGTGCAGAATAGGAGTTGTAAAGGGCAGCACGTTTGGTTTATTGGGGAGGTTGTTCAGTGTGACTGGAACACAAGGAATGTGAAGGACAGAGGTAAACAGGCAGACTGCTGATAATAAATACGGTGAAGGAAAGACTGTAGAAAACCTACAGCAACAATAAAGTAGAAGCCGTTAAGTAGTCAGGGCAAGGATTGGATTTGCTTGTTTAGGAAAATAATTCTGAAAGGTGGAGTAGAGTGAAAAAACAAAACAAAACAAAGCAGAGTGAAGGATGCTACTTTAAGAGCCCTAGCTGAGGATGTGCAGGGCCTGACCGAAGGCAAGAGCAGGTATGTTACTGCACGTTTACACATATGCAAGCGTATCCGTGGGATAAATGCTGCACCTGAGATTGCAAAAGGGTCTGCACAGACTCAGTCTCATTAGATAAGCACTCCCTAAAAAGGATTCGCGAGTTCCCACCAATACCATACACCGGTTCCAGTCTTCCCATGTACTTTTGGGCACTGCATGTTAACCATCTTTTACATTTTTGCCGACTTGCTGGGTAAAATTACTGCTTAAGTTTGCATTTCTTTAGTGAACAGTGTGACTGAACCTGGTTTGCGTTGTTTAATGGAGCTTTGCTTCTGTGAGCTGCCAGCTCACATACTTTGTTCCTCATTCTATTAGGTTGATAATCTTTCTCTTAATTATTATTGAAATCTTGGTGGATTCTTCATATGAATCCTTTGTTTTATATTTTGACATTTGTCTTTTATCTTTGGTATCTTCATATAGAATTTTTATTTTTTCGTAAAATCAATTATTTTTCTTTTTTAGATTCTGGGTTTTGTATTTTGATTAGAAAAACTTTTATATTCCAAGATAATAAAAGTAATTATTTCTTTTAATACCTTCTTTTTAATTAGCTCTTTAATCCACCTGAAATTCATTTTATGTGTATGACTAGAGGCCTGGTGCATGAAAGTTCATGCACTGGAGGGGGGTGTCCCTCGCCCAGCCTGCCCCCTCTCACAGTCCAGGAACCCTTAGGGGCGGGAGGTGACCTGGCGATCAGGGGAAGGGAATGCCCCATCACAACCAACAGTCGGACATGCCTCTCGCAATGTTGTTGCTGCTGGTGTTGCTTGGTGACATCTCTCTGTACTGTGGTTCATACTCGCCATGCTGGGGTTATGCCCCGGGTTCCTGATGTTCAAGGCCTGGCCCTGGGGGTTCAGGCCTCCCATTGCTTGCTGCTGCGGAGGGACAGCAGGTCGTGGCCTGCTGGCTTGCATGGCGTTCGGATTCAGCAGGCTGGTTTAGAGCTGAAGGCCGGGCTGGCTGGGCACTTACCTGGCCATGTGCTATTTGATGAGAGCTGCCATCAGCTGACTTGTGGATGTTGAACATGTGCTGCTGCTGGGGGAGCTGGGAGACTTCAGGGTCTGGAGCAGGTCCTGCAAGGCACCTAGAGAGATGTTCTGAGGTGGCTGCACCTTCGGTCTGCGTAGACATCATGGGTCTGGGCATGCCTCACACTGACTGTTGCTGGGGGATGGGTGCCGGCTGCCACTGCCGGGGCTCAGGGGGCAGAATAACAGGCCCACTGACCTGGTTGGGTCACATTCAGGCCCGAGGGGGCCATCTGGCTCTCAGGGGTCACTGTGCCTCAGGGGCATAGCGTTGTGGGTGCTCACCCAGTACAGATGCTGCTGCTGCTGTGCCTCACGTGCAATCTGCCGGGCGCCTCCACTGCTGCAGGTGGGCCTGGGTGGGGGCGGTGAGGCTGGCATCTGGTTGGTCGTCTTCCCAGGGCAAACTGTGGTGCGGGGTTGAGTTCTGGCCACGCTGGAGAAGCTGGCTAGTGACATGCTCACAGGCGATGTCTGGGGCAGTCGGAGCTGTGGTGTCCAGGGTGTGCTGGGATGCAGTGTGGCGGGCCAGGGCGGTGCTGAAGGAGGGGAAGGCAGACTCAGCTGAGGCACGGTGTGGGCGTTGATGGTGGCATCCACTGGCGCATGAGCTAAGCATGCTGCCGGCGGGGCTGTGACTTCTGCTGGCGGAGCTTCTGCTTGATGTTGAGGCAGTGGGGAATGGGGCACGTGTTTTCTTGGCAGTGTTTGGCATGGTAGCAGCAAAGGACCATGAACTGCTTGCACACTCTGCAACCTCCATTGGTCTTGCGCTGGCAGCCCTTGGTGTGCTGCACAACCCACCTCATCTGGCAGGACGGCTGTGGGCAGTTGGCATCGCAGTACTGGCGGGCATGCCTCAGGGACTGGATGCAGCACTGGATGGCCTGGCGCCACCACTCCCGGAGGCTCTTGAACTGTGGCTCACCCGCCCCGCCGTGGGAGCAGAGGCAGCCGCACCTCCTCTGTTCCAGCTCTCCTGCCTCCTCTGTTCCGGCTCCCCCACCTCCTCCACTCTGGCTCCCCCACCTCCTCTGCTCTGGCTCCGCAGCTGCAGTTACCATCTCCTCCCCAATGGCTCCTTTAGTGGCGTCAGTGTTGTTTCCTGAGCAGCCAGCAGAAGAGCTCTCAGGACCCCCTCCTGCCCAGACTCGCCAAGAAACAGGCTATTTTGAAGCCAACTTTTATTGTACTTGCCGCAACAATGAAGCAAGCTGCCCGCTCTCAGCGGCCGCCCCCTGGGACTGGAGGACTCCGGCGGGGCAGCCGCTCATGCTGCCCGCTCTCAGCGGCCGCCCCTCTGGGACTGGAGGACTCCGGCAGGGCTGAGAGGACTGGGCGCCGCCATCTTGTGGCTATGGGTGCTGCCATCTTTGTGTCAGAGTGACAGTTAATTTGCACATTACCCTTTTATTAGATAGGATAAGAAATATTCTAAATGTTTTAAAACATCATGTTTTCACCAGTGATTTAAAATGCCATATTATCATGAGCAAAATTTCCAATTTTACATGGTTTGTTTTTCTGTATTCTGCTCAGATGATCTATCCTGTGCATTACCACCACAGCTTTATCTATTTGGTATCAGTAGGACAAATGTCTCTCATTTTTAAATTTAATCTATAAAAACAATATATCATTCAAATAAGATTAATACAGCTATATTACAGTTACAGATGTTATACATTAACAAGCAAGTATTAATACTGTGCCCTCTTGAAAGCTCAAAATTCTCTGCATTACATACATCCTATATAATAAAAGCCTAATATGCTAAGTGTCTGGTCATCTCTTCAACTGATCAAAGTGCAATATACTAATGATATGCTACGGCCGCTCAACTGCTCACTATGATGTGCACTGACCACCAGGGGGCAGAGAGTTGACGGGTTGAGCAGTCGCTATGACATGCACTGACCACCAGGGGGCAGACGTTCCAATCAGTAGGTTAGTTTGCTGCTAGGGTCCGGCTGATTGGGACTGAGCAAGATGGGCTGGAAACACCCTGGAGCCCTCCCACGGTCCCTCCCTGGCTGGCCAACCTCCCGCATCTCTCCTCAGCTCATATCGTGCACCGGTGGGGTCCCTGAGCTTGGTCTGCGCCCTCTCACAATCCGGCCTGAGGGGTACCCCTCCCCACCCCGAGTGCTCAAATTTTGTGCACTGGGCCTCTAATTTCAAGATAAAAGAATAACCAAGAAGGAATGATTATAAATGAATAAAATTTTATAAATGAAAGCAAACTTCAAACTGAAAGAAGATACCACAGAGGAACTCACATTTTTAAAAAGCTTCTGATACTTACATGAAAGACTTCCTTCTCTGGAAAAATGATTTTATTTAATTAATGTGAGTTAAGTGTCATTATGGCTATACTTACTTATTGGTAGATCTTAAGAAATCATAGGTACCTGGTAATCATATTTATTTGTCAGTTGTGAGGAGGAACAGACGTTTTCTAAGGCAGCAAAACAAGTCCCGAGAGGACTCTAGCATCTTAGGGGTGTTGTGGCTATACTCTTTAACTATAGTAAGTAGGTGAACACATGGATGGTAAGAACATAGCCAATGTATAAGTATTTGTTAAGAAGTAAAGGGGACATATTTCAGGGGAAAGCTTTAATGCATATAGCACGGTAATGGTGTGCTGGCAATGGATGCTGGGATGCAACCTGAAAAAGCTCATTGTCGACAGTGATGAATAAACACAGTTTATATGAATAGTAGAATGTCTGAATTGGTGGCATATACACAGAAATCCTCATGGGGGAATTCAAATGCATCCAATGAGCCATTTGATTTTTAAATGTATTGCTCTGTAGTTTATGTTGTAATTTATTATTAATAAAAGACATAGTTGGTTGAAGACTTGGACTGTATCACTGAATCAATCTAGAACAAGTGAGGAAAACAAGTGAATCCTTCCCCAAAGACACAGAAATACTATCTAGCAGTTAGCCCAGCGAGTTCCTGGAATAATCACATTGCTAGTACTCATATGGTATGGAAGCTGTCCTAAGTATGTCCAGTGGAGAGCAACACATTCATAACATATTTTTTCACTGGAATAAACATAAATTTCTACTTCAAAATTAAAAATTATAGCTGCCATGTAATTCTGCTTATGACCAATAGGTGAGGGACAGAGAAATACTTTGATAGATACTATTTTTATTGTGGAAAGATTTTTGGCTTGATTTCATGTATATATCCCTCAGTATTATTTATGTCTCCAAAGAGGATACAATTCACATATATAAATCTTGACTAAAATCTAGTGCTTTCTAGAATTAGCAATGCTTTTTTGTACAATTAAAAATGAAATAAGCACGTAAACTTCTCATATACATATCCCATGCATTATAATATGGCTTGCTTGAAATACAACAATCTCTGCAATTATAAAGGCTATCCCCTAAGGCCCGGTTTTACTGTTTCCTTCCTAAATATTTTACATGTCAGACATGGAGTTAACACCGTATATGTATCATATAAATAAAGCCTTATAGGAACACATGGGATTACAGGTAACTGTAAAGTGTTGGGGTTGGGTGGGATTCAAATTCAGGCTTGATCATCTCCCGAGTCAGTGCTCTTCTCTCTAAGCATTGTGCTGCCTCCTTACGTGCTAAAATATTATATGTTTTTCTCAATACTGTGTAATATATAATCCTTTTATGAAAGGAAACAAGTCTCAATGAAAACTCTTCTGAAAATATTTTCTATTTTGAAAGTAAACATTTTTGTTTTGACATGCCAGAGCATACTAACATGCTTTCAGGGACCCAGCAGAGACATGCAGGAAGTCTCTCTAGAACAGTGGAGTGTCTTTCTCTTCAATCCTGGTTTAAACAACCAACACAGGCATACCAGGTAAAGGTTAAGGATGCCTTATGAAAACCAGACTTTCCTCTGCAAAATCCTAAATGTATGTAATGAAGCCCTAATAAAATATAATGCTTTCTCATATTAAAAAATTATAAAAATTATTACATAACCAAGAAAGATTTAATTTAAGCATAATTATTCCTTTTTAAAAAGATTTCTAAAGAAAATAACGAAATCTAAAAATTTCAAAGAATGTAAGATGTGTAACCTATTTATTTTTTATAACAAATTTAGTTTTAAGTAATCTTCCTCAACCTTTTCAACCTATCAAAAATGCCATGGAACATGGGGGCTTTTAAAATTTAATAAGAATAGTGTTCTAATCCCTGGAACAAAGACTGGATTATCAAACACACAGGAGAGGCTGGAAAAATCTGGTTCTTTTTCTTCTGTCTTTAATAAGAGCTTTCAAAGAAGGATTCGTTCCCTATGCAGTTATTGTGGATTTGTTAAAAATTGGGTTACACTGAACTGGAATGGCAGAAGGAAAAGCAGTCACAATAATTAGTATCCATATGAACTTGAAGAGATAAGATCATGATAAAAACTAAAAATTAGGATACTGAAAATATCTCAAGGGTCAAGGACAGTAAGGCAATTGAAATATAAATCCTATATAATAAAACCCTAATACGCAAATCGACTGAACGGTGGAACAACCGGCCATTATGATGCACACTGACCACCAGGGGGCAGATGTTCAATGCAGGAGCTGCCCCCTGGTGGTCAGTGTGCTTCCACAGGGGGAGCGCTGCTCAGCCAGAAGCCGGGCTCACAGAAGGCAAGTGCAAAGTGGGCTGTAAGGAGCAAGAGGTTCTGGATTGCGAGAGCCCTGGACTGCAAGAGCCCTGGACTGTGAGAGGGATGTCTGACTGCCAGCTTAGGCCCAATCCCTGGGGAGATCAGGCCCAAACCAGCAGGCGGACATCTCCCGAGGGGTCCCGGATGGCAAGAGGGCACAGGTCAGGCTGAGGCACGCCCCCGCAGTGCATGAATTTCATGCACCAGGCCTCTAGTATAGAATGAAAATATGAGTACAGGATATTCCTAACAATATATAATATTTGCATGATGCTTAGAGATGATAATATTGAAAATTAGAAAAATTAAGTGGTTTATACATAATCACACATTTGTGGAGCAGACCCTGGATTGGAAGCTATGATTTTAGCTTTTTTCAAATTGTATTTATTGGGGTGACATTGGTTTGCAAAACTATGCAGGTTTCAAGTGTAAAACTCAAAACCACATCATCTGCATAGTACATCATGTGCCCTGATCATCCCAAGCAGTCTCTTTCCGTCCTCATTCTCCCCCATTGCCCACCTCCACTTCTACCCCAGCATCCCTTCCCTCTGGCTACCACCACACTGTTGTCTATGTTATATATATATAACATATATATATTTCTTTGCTTAATCCCTTCACTTTCTTTCATCCAGCCCCTCAACACCCCTCCCCTCTGACAGCTGTCAGTCTGTCCCATGAATCTATGCCTCTGCTTCTATTTTGTCAGTTTATTTTGTTCATTAGACTCCTTTTTATATACCCTAACTGATTGCTATGTGAAGGTCTTAAGTCAGCTACTCATACTGTGGAGAAAAATTTTAGGTTTTTAAAATTGTTATTTCAATAGTTTATTGTTTAAGGCTGTTGATAAATATGATTCTAAAGCTTACATTTTTCAGTATTTAAACGCTGTCATATTAAGAGTTATGCATAAAAGATGGAGACTATTTCGGGAAGATATACACAGTATTCTAAAATTCTATGTAAACTGAAAATAAAATGAACATAATGGCTTCAGTTATGTGTCAAATGGATAATTTGAAAAGTTTATATTACTCCTACCTAATAAGCTTTGAGAATCATGTAAGTTCTTAGCAATGACATACAGAGTGAGTTTGCTGTAAATTCAAATTCATAGATTGGCAAAAAAAAAAAAATTCACTAAAAGTAGAGATCAAATTTCTAAAGAAAAAAAAGTGTACAACTAGAGCTAGGGTACAAAGTGTTTCTTGACTATTTAGGCTCGGCAGGCTGTTCTTCTATGTGAGCTGCTGAGCACTGTCCCCGACTCCCTCTGTCTTGTGCCCAACCCCAGGCTTCCCCTGTGGGGCCCTGTGTGGTGGGCTGGGTTCATCCTTGGGAACCTGGAGTACAGAAACTGTAAAACTCTGTCTGGTTTCTCTCTTTTGGTTTGCCTCTGGCCTCACTACTTTCACTCAAGGTAGTAGTGTAAAAACACAAGGGGTACAACAGCATATTTCCTGTTAAGAAATAACATGAAAAGCAACTGCTAATGTTTCTTAATTAGACTATGTTGTATAATAAATACAACATTAATTCTAATGACCCCAATATTAATTCCCTGCAACAGTTCCAATTGATTTATTTTGAAGCTACAGTTCATTTCAGCTTCCAGGATGCTGTAACTGACCACAGACACATGTACCATCCATATAAAAAAAAAGTTACCCAAAGCCTAGCTTTCACCAATATATATTATTATCATGAAATATATATTTCACCAATATATATTATGCCAAATGAAGTGGGATATTTTTAAAGAGTATGTTTGGATCCACTAAAGGTATATTAGTTTATTCAGATTAATCAATTCATTAAAAACTCTGCAACACTTGAAAAGTATTAAAGAGATGAAAACACAGCAAACAGTGCTGAGGCAATTTTTGAACGAGAGCTTGTAATGAGAAAAAGCAGCAGAATATTGGAGCATCAATGATTCCTGTGCCGTAGAAAACATTCACAACTCCCCACATTTAGGTCTGGTCTGTTCAACATTTAAGTCTGATCATATCACTTTGCTCAAAGCCTCTATAGCAGCGGTTCTCAACCTGTAGGTCGCAACCATTGGAAAACACATACAGCCTGTCAGATATTTACATTACGATTCATAACAGTAGAAAAATTACAGTTATGAAGTAGCAATGAAAATAATTTTATGGTTGGGGGTCACCACAACATGAGGAACTGTATTAAAGGGTCGCGGCATTAGGAAGGTTGAGAACCACTGCTATAGCATCCCATCTCACTCAGCATCGAAGCTTAAGTTCCTTCTGGGCAGGGGCCAGTAAACGTTTTCTTAAAGGGCCAGAGAGCAAATATTTTAGGTTTTGCAGGCCAAATGGATTCTGTTGCAATTATAGAACATCACTATGTTAAATCTACATGCAAATAGTATTAAGATTCTAAATGGGCATATCCAACAAAAATCAAATTTTGTGGAATATGCGTAAAATTTATAAAAATACACTATATCAGTTTTGGTTTATAATGCTCAATATTATTTATAGTGGTTCAATAAACATTTGCTGAATAAAACATAAAAGTATAAGGTCCAGAATTATACACTTTTATAAAAAGATTATGGCACAGGCCTTACACTAACGGTTAATTTCTTCTGTAGAATGTATGAGACAATTAACGGTGGACTTACTTCAGGTTACTGATCCTCATTTCGGCACTTTCAGTAACTCTCTTCGTTTCTTCTTTCCACCTATTGGCTGCCTTCTGCTGCGCTGCTAAGAGATGCCTCAGTTCAACAGTGGAGTCGCGGTTACTATCTTCCATCTCTCTCAGCTGAACTTCAAACCCGTGCTCTTTTACAGAAAATTCATGTTCCATTGCACTGATCTAGGGAATAAAATGCACAGTGTCTTCTCTTTCTTTCCCATTATTCTAAGGGATATACTGACCAATGACACACCCAAAAGAAATATTCATTGTGTTGTCTGTACACGTAAATTTTTTTATGGGAAATCCACATAAAAATTAAGTTTACAACTGGTTTTTCTCACCAGTGAGGACTCATCCTGTATGACAATAAAATTTAGCGAAACCAGAATTATGATGGACCACAATTTTTTGCGGCACTTTCCCCAACACCTTAAAATGCCAGTAGAAAAAAAGTATACTCTATAATCTAAAACTGCTCTCATCATTTACTTTTATTTCTGTTGCCATAATCCATGGGAAATGTTTAGGCTCTCAGTCATTAAGAGTTAGGTTTCTACTCAAGCCATTTAAAAAAATGTTTACTGGTATATTATAAAGGCTACAACTCCAGAATAGCGGATGGAAGAGATACACAGGGCGAGGTTGGGAGGTAGGGCTGCGAGCTTCCAGGCCCTGTCCAAGTGCACACCCTAACCCCCGACATGTTTACCAACTCAGGAGCTCCTCCAGTCACTTTAGACTAATACACTAAACTTCAGATTGTCTTGCAAAGGGCTTTGTGAAGTCACAGAATATTATATATGGGAGTTCCTTCACCATTTCAGTTACGGTATAAATGTGTGTGTGTTGTTTTTTTTTAGAAAAAAAGACTATAATAATGATTTTGAGAATCTCATATGGAAATAAATTCAGTTCATTTCTAGGTAGTGTATGTCATAGTAAACACATCTTATGAACACACAAATAAATATTGTGGGATACCCTAGCGGTTTTCTCATCTGGGATCCAGGGAGAGAACGAAGCCTCGGTGCCCTAAAGCATGGAATGAAGTGCCTACTCCTGGTGCATCTAGAATGAAACTATCTATGACCATCCTTGAGGCAACTGAGAAAATGGTCACTACAACGATTTCCTTGGTGTACCCTCAGGACATCTTTATCTTGTTACACTAAAGAATTATTATAAAGAATACCTAACTTTGTGATTTTTTTTCAAGTATTGGGCTTTAAAATGGTCATAGCTGGCCTGGCTTCTAGTAATTCGTTAAATATGGCAACTTCCAAACTCAAAAAAGAATGAACAAAGGACCGAACTTTACCAATTCAAAAAACACCAAAGAAAACCCAACAACAGCAAAATCCCTGGCTCATGGAGGAAAACTGCAAACAGTCTGTCTTCACTGCCCCTGCTAAATGCAACATGTTTCCTAAGACTCTTAAGTTTGCTTTCTCAAATAGTACACAAGTAGAAATATAAGACTTTATGAACGCAGGCACTGGGAAACAATATTGATTTCTTAATTTTGTATTGCATTGCTGTTGGGCAAGCCTCCTGAGGCTCCCTGGCTCCTGCTTTTTAACACTTTTCTGAATCACTGGAGTCTGAAAATTTAGATTTGAATATGCTCCTCTTCCTTCCCAGCCTCAATCTCCACCTTCTCTGGAGAAGCCCCGGTTCTGATATCTTACGTGGAATGGTCTATTTCTCTTTCTCTCACACACATACTAAAAATGATCTAAGCATATTTATACACACACACACACATATATAGTTTTAGAATTCTGCCTATCAAGTTAACTCCCCATTGCCACCTGGAAAATCTATTTGTGACAAGCCTTGCTTTAGGTCAGTGATGGCGAACCTATGACACGCGTGTCAGAGGTGACACGCGAACTCATTTTTTTGGTTGCTTTTTCTTTGTTAAATGGCATTTAAATATATAAAATAAATATCAAAAACATACATCTTTGTTTTACTATGGTTGCATATATCAAAAAATTTCTATATGTGACACGGCACCAGCGTTAAGCTGGAGTTTTTCAAAATGCTGACACGCTGAGCTCAAAAGGTTTGCCATCACTGCTTTAGGTCCTTCATGATAGCCTGGTCTGTGCCTACTTCTACTAGTACACGCTTGTATTATGCCACCTTCCCCTTCTTTCTTCGTTTCTGCCACAGTGTCTTCTCATTCTTGGGTTCTTTTGACATGTTCTCTTTGCATGGAATAATCTTTCCCCTTCTGCTCCATCTTGGTTATTTCTATCCAACTTTTAGAATCAGCCCAATTATTGCTTCTACACGGTAATTCTCTAACTAACTATCCAGACAACGTTAGGTCCCCCTCTGTAAGTTCTCACAGTGATGCATTTCCTAAAAAGTTTGTAAGTAGATGATTAAAGTTTGCCCACCTCCATGCACATTTCAAGGTTTTAAAGGTGGGGACCATGTCTTTTTTGTTTGCTATTGCATCTTTAGGATCTGAAACATAGTAAAGTTGTCAAAACACAGCTGTGGATTGAACAAATGATGGCTTTTTGGTGTCAAAATTCAGTCTTTAAACAAACCTCAGACCCTTTACTGTATGCAATTCTGAATGTTAAACTGGATAGGTCTGCAGTGATATCGAAAGGCCAACAGCTACAACAACTGGGCCTCCTGTAATGAAAGTCCTACAAATGAAGGAGAATGTTGGGTAGGAAAAGAGGACTTATGGTCTCCCTCCCATCTTCCTTTGTGCCCTTCACTGCAGAAAACATAAGCACTCTCATTGGGTAAGTAGCCAGGACTATTTGGTATAGAATATATGTCTGTCCAATGTTAAAAGATACTGTCAAATGGTGGTTATACTAGTTTACATTCCCCAAAGTATCATATGAAAGTTCCAGCTGCTTTACAACTTCGTCAACACTTGATACTGTTAGTTTTTAAAATTATCTGTTTTGGTGGGTATGTAGTGGCACTTGCACCATAGTTTTAACGACATTTCCCTAATAAATAATGAAGTTGAACATTTTTTCATATGTGTTCTTTTTATAAAGTACCTATTTAAGTCTGCCCATTTATGGAAATGGGATGTATGTTATTTCCTTATTAAGTAACTTTTTTCTTATTAATAATTTCCTTATTAATTGGTAATAGTTTTTATATTTCGAATGAGTCCCTTTGATTGTATATATTATCCTTTCTTCTACTTTTCATTCTCTCGATGTCTTCTGATGTCATTCGTTAATTTTAGTAAAATTCAATTCATCTGTGTTTCCATTATGATTATTGTTTTTTGTGTTCTGTTTAAGAAATTCTTTCTTACTCAAGGACATGAAGATTTTCTCCTTGAAGCTCCACTGTTCTATATTTTCATTTAGGTCTAAAACTCAAATCAATTTGCATGGGTGGTGTGATATGAGTCAAGGTTTATTTTTAAAATATGGACCCAACTGATCTAGCATAATTTATGGTAAAGATAAATGTTTCCCTATTGAACTGCAGTGGTGCCTTTATTATAAATGAGGTGATTATGAAAAATTGGTTTGTTCCTGGACTCTATTTTGTTTCACTGATCAACCTGATTATTCTTATGTTGATTATACATTTTTTAATTACTATAGCTTTATGTAAAGTCTTCATATCTTGTAGAACAATTCTTCCCTTATTGTTCAACGATTTCCCACTGACTAAAATATAAAGTACAAAGTTCTTTGTAAGAGACATAAGGCTCTCTTTTTCAGAATTCAAGCTTTTATCAATAACCAGTGTTAATACTTGGAAAAAGAGGCATTCAATAAACATGTCGATATTAATTTGGTTGAAATGTGACTTTATGAGTCCTCAAAGTAACAAAAAACAAAGTGAAACACTAGCATTACCACCCCGTATCCCTACTATGAAACTAGAAGATACAGATCGTAATGATATAGAATTAATGCCACTTTTATAAAAGTCTCACTGAATGGGAAAGACAAGCAACATGTTGGCGGTGATCCGTGTGCCTCTTGAAATTCCCTTAAACAGGCTATCATGTTCCTGTTGCCAAAGCATGTGAGCGTTAAAGAAGGAGAAATGAGAGAAAATGATGGGGACTTTTTCCTGGGGGAGAGTTCGTCCTTGCCTCCTTCCAAGTGGAATTTTTAGACTACCTAGGAGTAATTGTCAGAACACTCTGAGGTAGCATCCTCTGTACAGCCAGTTTTAGAGGTCAGTTTTCAAGAGGCTATTACAGAGGAAGAAGAGAGGTAGTCTATAAAGTTATCTAATCTATAGTTTTGCTAGCATTGCTTAAATTGCTTTGGCAGGAGTCTTAGTGTACTTCATGGTTGGAAAATAATTTTTTGTGTGTGGACAGTGAAAGCAATCATTTTCAAGTATGCTTGCCAAGTTCTACACCACAAAAAGTCTGGTTAACGCTCTGCATTACGATTTAGTGCTATCTGAAGGCAAAAAAGGGGGGGGGGGCTTAATGTTTTACAAAGTCTCTAAATATCCTGTACAATCTGATTTTCACAAGTCCATATTTAACTCTGACTAATATTGAAAATACCTTTAATTTTGCTTTTTTTTGAGCCTCGAGAGCCATCTTTCTTAAATCCTCGATCTCCTTCTGTAACTGTTCATTTTCTTGTTGAAGTTTTAGCCTTTGTTCACTGACGAAGCCACAGTTCTCCCTCTCAGACTCCAGGGCATTTTGAAGTTTCTGAATCATTTCTTGGCAACGTGATATCTCTTCTGAGGAACTGATTAAAAAAAGAAAACAAAAGAAACTTAATGATAGGTAATGGTCATCAAGAAGTCTGTCTATATATTATAGCATAGAGTTCATTTTCTTTGTTCTGAGCCATTTCTCTTCACCGTACACTTAACTGCACGGTGTCACAATTCTATGTTATGCCAGGAAAACACATTCAATGTAGCAATCTTAACTAAGAATAGACTAACATTGAGAATCACTGTGTAAAGAGGACTGCGAGAGGACAAACTGAAACTAATGGTATGAAAGGTGAAGTAGGTAATAAAACTCCTTTATTTCATCAAGCAACTCCCATAGAAAGACATTAGCTGGCCATATTAGCCAATTATAATAAGACCTATTTCATATTTTCCTGTTATATGTCTTAGAAATGGTTTTTACATCTTTCTAGTTCTATAAATGTCTTATTTAATTATAGTTTAAATAGGTTATATTTTTTGAACTTTCTCTACAATGGATTGTTGGGTGATACAACCACCAAACATGTATAGTGCAAATTTTTATCCCTCTTGTTTTAAATCTATCTTTTCAATTCTAGGTAATCAAATACTGTGAACATTGCCTGGTTAATGCAAGGCCTTCATTTCCCATAATATTTGTAGATCTGTTTTTTTGTTTTGTCTATATCAACGTTGGCTGATAAAGTTATTAGTGAAATGATGGACGTAGGCAATGATCGACAAAGAGTGCGAGTCAGAAAGATGCTAAGACCAGAATTAACCACACATTGTGCTCCTCCAAACAAAAGTCCAAGATATCAATACCTATGAAGAAATCCTACAAAAAAAATGAAAACTGGATACACTCAAGCCTCTTGACTTAATTACTAGCTTTTAGGAACCACGTGGCACAGAGAAACAAGGTAAATGATTCCACATATACGCATCCTCCTTCACTGCCAGAAAGAAGAAATTTTAAAAAATGATAAAATACTATTAAATATTTTCTTTCTGAAGAAATTAGTCTTCAGAAATAATTTTGAGCAAAAAAATCTATTTGGTGCTAAAGTTTGTTTGTTTTTTTAACACAAGGTATAATTATTAATCCTATGAAAAAAGTAAAGGATCTGTCAAAAATTGTTTGCATTCTGAAAATGTTATCACAGAAAATTCTAAAGAGTGTCTTACTTTATTTCAAGTTGTTTCAGTTTATTTTCTGCTGTCTTAAGTCTTAGCTGAAGATCATCTTTCGAACACTCTGCAACCAGGCATCTTTGGTGCATTTCTTCCAGTTTTCTGTAATGGTTTTCGTTTACTTTGCCTTCACGGTAAACCTGCAGAAGAGGCTCATATGAATATTACCTTACAGAGGCAATGCTCTGAGAAATTATAGGTTTAGAAATGGAAATCAACGGTGAGAAATCAAAACCCATGATCCTGTGTTTATCTGTTTCCACTGTAATGTAGTAAAGCACATCAATAATTAAGATGGGTGTTTCACATTTACAAAATACAATCCTAAAAACTGACAAAATAATGACTGCTTATTTTTTGAAATGATTCAGGCTCATTGTAAATTATTCCAATTGTTTTAATATTTTAAAAAGAAATGTAAAATAACTGAAGTAAAAAAAAGTGCTCTAGATGTCACCCCTTTAGAGGTAACTGCTTTATTTCTTTGATGAAGATCCCACAAGTCGATTATTTAAATTTTCAAACACAGATACATGCTATGGTGCAATGAGCACAACTATCTGAAAGTGACTCCAAAATGCCCCTCTGTGTTAACTAGACAATGACCTAGCTAGAATGGGGGTTCCCCCTTGCCCAGCAGGAGTGATTGTACCCAAGCTCAGCTTCCTATGAGACTGGCCTTCTCCCACAACATCCTATATAAAAAAACCTAATATGAAAATCAACTGCACAGCAGAATGACAGGTGGACCAACCAGTCACTTATGACGTGCACCGACCACCAGGGGGCAGACACTCAACACAGGAGCTGCCCCCAGCCTGCAGACCCCAGGCCAGCCAAAAGGGTGCCAGCAGGGGCCCCCTGATCACCCTCCCCACCCCACCCCCAATCTCCCAGCCAGTCACCCCACAGATCGGCCCTGAATGCCAGCCAGGCCTAGGGAGGGACCCTACCCGTGCACGAATTTTGTGCACTGGGCCTCTAGTAGAGGCTATAACACCCCAAGAACGGCAAGGTCTAGGCAGCTCACATTTTCAGACAAATCCTACACAGCCACCCTGCAAATCCAGACTGCCTGGACAGGTAACCCATGTCTTCTCCCACTGACAAGACGCTTTGCTGCTCCTGCTTTATAAAAAAGATAGAATATCAGCACAATGTCCTGCTACCAAAATGCAGACTCATACTGCAGTGTGGCAGGGGACTTTACCACACTTGTCTGTGGACAGTGGGAGAACCTGTTGCCTTTAGCCTTGTAAGTTTTACGTTTCTCCAATACAGCTTATTCCTTAACCTATGCTTTGTGACATTAAAAATTCACCCTAAGTCCTGATCACAATTTAAATGGTATATATATGATGAAAACTAAGAAGGTATCAACCGTGAAGGAGACTGGTGACCATGAAGGTCCTACCTTAAACATAACCTGTGTGCTTTTCCCCCCAGATAAGGGATTAAAAAGACATTTTGCTTTTTAAATTACTCTTTTATGATCCTATGTTATTATGATTTCTTTATGTGAATGATACAAATATATCACATGCTTTTTATGCTACATAGCTCTTTGAAGAAAATCGAATTTTGACTCTATTATTTACTATATTTTTAAACACTGGGTAAGTGTGTGCTGAATCAAATGTATCCCCCATCCCCCAAGGCTCTTGGGGGATACTTACTGCTAATAAAAGAAAGTTATCTAAGTAAGAAAAAATGTTAACTATAGACCCCTTACAATATTTTTTCCTCAAATATCACTGGGGTGTTTTTCTTAACTATGAAATAAAAATCAATATTTTTAAAGGTAAAAATCACAACGTTATAATTTTCAAGTTGGCATAAAATTTAAAATGAGAAGACAAAATAAAATTTACCATTGGGATGAGGTTTGAGCAAGGAATATAACTATTTCATAAATATAATTATTTATACTTTTAAGTATTCCAAGCAAAAAAAAAAACACTCACCAGAGGAATACTTATAATATAGGGGTTGCTAGTAGATAGCGTAATGGAAGCAGACAGTAATGTTGAATATTTGCAGTTGGGTTTTAGGCAGTTATTTTTTTCTTTTTCTTTTTACCTTTTCTAGTTCTTCTTCCACTGCTTTTTTCTCCTTAATGACTCGATCAATTTGACCTTGTTTTTCGGCACACTCCTATAAATTCAAGTCATATTGTAAATAACTATAGTATTTGTAAATCCTTAAGTAGGAATGCCAAATGCACCTTATCAGTACAGCAGGGCCACTGATTAAAACAAAAACAAACTAACAAACTCAATCTTCAAAGAGCTACCTACCCCAGGATTTTGGAAATCACCTCAATACAGAATCCCAAGTTCTAAGTAAATATACCAGGTAGGTGACAGAAGTTGAGGGACAGCAAGGAGAAAGATAAATGAGACCCATTTCTCATGTTTTAGTTTTTCTTTTCATAAATTCTTATCATATTTTAAAAGAAAATACAGGACTAGGCAAAGGCACAGCATCCTGAGGATACCTGTGGACTAGAAGCACAGGTATATACATTCTAAAAGTCAAAAATTTTTTTTTTGCAGAACTTATTAACAGCCAATGTAAGGAAAACCAAAACTAAAAACAATCATCATAATGACTAGTTCTTTGCATTTATTTATTTTTATCTATTTCCTTATTTTTGAGAATGGGTATGGTTATTTTCTACTAATTATAAATTATGCTTTGGATTATCCTGCTTTGCTGACAGTACACTGCTAATTAATATTCAATTATCTTTATAACTTCATCATCAATTTTATCAATATATTTAAAAATTTTTAAATGAACCTCTAAATTGTGACCCATAATTAATTAACTCTGATTATAATAAGACCTTTAACCCTGTGCTACAAATCAGATAAGTAATCTACATTAATCATATTTTATTAAGATAGACTAAGTGTATCAGAAATAAAACTTTAATGTTCCATATATATTCATATAGTGAGTTGCTAATCGTTGAAAAAGATAGTTTTATGGTGTGAAACTTGGGATTTCTCCTATGTTCATAATTTATCCTATGTGATTTTTTTAAAGACACTATTTTTTAGAGACATTTTAGATTCACAGCAAAATTGAGTAGAAGTTACAGAGATTTCCATTAGAATTCTTGCCCCCCATACATGCATAACCTCCCCATCATCAATATCTCACACTGTAGTGGTACATTTGTTAAAATCATGAACCTGTACTGATACATTATCATCCAAAGTCCGCAGGTTACACAAGAATTAGCTTTTAGTGTTGTCCATGCTATGGGTTTGGATACATTTATAATGACATATATCCACCATTATAGCACCATACCTAATAGTTGGTTTATGTTGTTGTTGTTAATCCTCACCAGAGGTTATTTTTTTCTATTGATTTTTAGAGAGAGTGGAAGGGAGAGGTACAGAGAGAAACATCAATGTGAGAGACACATCAATTGGTTGACCCCTGAAAGTGCCCTGACTGGGGCCAGGGTTTGAGCCTGCAACTGAGGTACATGCCCTTGACCAGAATCGCGCCTGCTAGCCTTCAGTATGTGGGCCGATGCTCTAATAACTGAGCAAAACTGGCTAGGGTCAGAGTAGTTTTACTGTCCTAAAAATTCTCTATGCTATGCCTATACCTATTTATTTTTCTCTCCTTAATCTCTGATAACCACTGATTTTTTTACTGTCTCCATAATTCCACCTCCAGAATGTCATATAGTTGGAATTATACAGCATGTATGCAGCCTTTTCAGTTGAGGTTCTTTCACTCAGTAATCCTATATAATAAAAGGCTAATATTCAAATTGTCCCTATGGGCGGGAGTTTGACCGACTGGAAGTTAGACGTGTGCCGACCACCAGGGGGCAGCGCAGAACATGAAGGGTGTTGGTGACATGGTGCTGGCAGTGGGTGGCAGCGGAGGCGCTGCCAGCCCTAAAGGGCCTTGATGAGAACAGGACCATGGTGGGATGGTGGAGCAGGTGAGTGGGCAGTGCCAGGCCAAGGTGGGTGCGAAGGGAGGCCCCGGCCGGCAGCTGGCAGCCACTAGGGACCCTACCCATACACGAATCTTGTACACTGGGCCTCTAGTATGCATATAAGTTTCCTCCATGTCTTTCTATGGCTTGATAGCTCATTTCCTTTCAGTGTTAAAAAATATTCCATTGTCTAGACATACCACAGTTCATTTATCCATTCACATAGTAAATGATGTCTTGGTGCTTCCAAGTTTTGGAAATTATGAAAAAAGTTTTTATAAATAGTCATGTGCAGGTTTTTGTGTGGACATAAGTTTTCAACTTGTTTGGGTACATAAAGAGGAGTGAAATTGTTGGATCATATATAGGGGTATCTTCAGTTTTGTAAGAAACCACCAAACTGCCTTCAAAAGTGGCTGTTCCACTTTTCATTCCCAACAGCAATGAATGAAGGTTCCTGTTGCTCCACATCTTTGCCAGTGTTGGTGTTCTGGACTTTGGCCATTCCAATAAGTGTATCTGGCACCTACTTGGTGTAATGAGTGGTATCACACTGTTGTTTTAGTTTGCATTTTCCTGGTGGCATATGATATGGAGCAACTTCTCATAAGCTTACTTTATATCTGTTTATCTTTTTCAGTGTGGTGTCTATTAAGGTCTTTGGTCCATTTTTCAGTTGAATTATTTGTTTTCTTATTGTTGAATTTTAAGAATTCTTTGTATATTCTGGATGAGACTTTTATCAGATATGTCTTTTGCAAATATTTTTTCCTAATCTGTAGCCTGAGTTTCCTGAGAAAATATAAATACTAATTTAAACACTTTTCTCTTTTTCTTTCTTTTTATTACATTTATTGGGGTGAGATATACGATGGAATACTACTACTCAGCCAGAAGAAAAGATGAAATACTGCCATTTGCAACAACATGGATGGACCTTGAGAATATCATGCTAGCGAAATTAGACAGGAAAAGTTAGAAACCATATGATTTCACTCATATGTTAGATATAAAACTGAAAGCAAAAAATAAACAAACAAACAAAAATTCATAGTAACAGAAACACTCATAGGCAACAGTAAACACTTTCAATTAGTCAGTACAGTTTTCCTAATGGAATCAACATGATATCAGATAACATTTAATATTTTTAGTAAAAGCTACTTACCTATGAATTAGAATTGTTTCACTGTAAAGCCCAAGAAACATGTATGAAAATAACCTGAAATTATAATTTTTTTACTCTAAAGTAAGTTGACAGAGCTCTGGTTATTACACAGCTAACAGTTATTTTTAAAATCCCTGCAGGTCTTATCTAGTACATGTTCTTTTGGGAAAATATAAGGAGAAATGTTCTTGTCCTTCCTGAGTTTACAATCCATTAAATAATCCTGGACTAAGACAGGCCCCTCTTCCTCGAAGCTGTTAATTCTTTGGTAGCTAAATCACTCCATGTAAGAGAATAAGCAAAATAGCAGGGTGATAGAAGGAGAAAAACAAAACAAAACAAACAAAAAACCCCCAAAGAATTAGACATGACTAATTTGCCACACTGCATCCCATTAATTTTACCTAATGTTTCTATATCCTTAAAACAAATGACACTAAACAGACAAAAAGTAACACTGTTTGTTGTTCTATTGGTCTCAGGACCTATGCACAATGAATAAGTTCCCAATATGCACACTAGAGTTTGCATAATGTGGAGAAGATGTGATCCTTCTCTCTGGGGTGATTAAATACCAATCAGATATCCTCCCAACTTCAGAAATTCTTATACCTTTATTCCCCCTGTAAGCAAGGTTGTTAAATTCCATTTCATCTATCTTTAAGTTAAATTTATTTATTTAATCCACCTCTAGCCACACAAGAACTCTTTTCCTCACCCCTCTTTGCCTACTCATCCTTCGGTACTCCTTCCTTTGGGAAGCTTGTCTAGCTTCCTTCTCATTCTCATATATACCTTTTCGTTCTCCCTGGTCTCCCACGTGAACCCAGCATGTGGTAGCAGTTGTAGCTGGCCAGGTGCATTCTTTGTCAAAGACAGGTAATCAGAGTAAATGTGATAAATGCCATCCATCTTTCCTGCTAGATTGTAAGTTCCAAGACTTCAGATAACATGTTCATCTTGATTTCCTCTCTGTCCCTAGCATCTAGCATAGATCTTGTCTTAATAAGCACCTTTTGAATGAACTAGGTCCAATACTATGTCTCTTGCCCTTTAAGGTAAGCAATTTCAGAAGAAAATATCAATACAGGCTTTTAACATACCATCTGAAGGACTGACAGCTCTTCTGTTAGTTGAGAAATCTGTACATGATATTGTTTTCTTGTATTGAAAATCTGTAAATTAAGATATTTATGAACTATTGAGGTCTAAAATAAAAATTAATAATATCTAATATACACATTTAGAATAATAATTTTGATAAAAAATAAAGTTGTAACTTTTAGGGCATAAAAGATAAGTAAGCACATGATATATTAAAGAATCAAGAATTTATCATGGAGTAGGAGGAAAGAGACTAAAATAAAGGACAGTAGTTATGAAGCATTTTGGTCCAGGATCCTTTTACACAATAAAAACAGAGATCTTTTGTTTATGATGTGTGTTTTTTTTCTATTGAAATATACCATATTAGAGATTAAAACAGAAAATTTCAAAATATGTACTTATTAATTCCTTCATAACTAACAATAACAAAGGTTTTTACAGGTTAGTGCAAATAATATATTTTCTAAAAAGTAAGTAATTTCTAAAATATTTTGAGAAGAGTGGGATTATTTTACATTTTTGCAAATTTCCATAATGCCTGTCTCAAAAGACCTAACAGGTTGAACAGAGGCCTGAAAGATCTTTAGATAAGGAGAAACTAGATTTTTAGGAGGCGGCTGAATACTCATGTTTGCAGAAAGGTTTGGACTGAATATAGAGATCGCAACACTTCTGAAAAAATTAGAGAGATTATTAAAGGATTCATGCAAAAGACAACCTCCATTGACCATAAAACTAATGTGAATTTATTTTAGAATTAGAAATCAATTAGAGGATGTTTCATATCATGAGCACTTTGATAAAAACAGTTTCATCACATATATACGATGATAGTTAACACCCAGTGAAGGAATACACAGTATATCTAACTATTTTCTATAGGAGCTAACTTTTCTTATTTATTAAATTTATTTATTTTTAAAATATACTTTTATTGATTTTAGAGAGGAAGGGAGAAAGAGAGATATGAGAGAGAAACATTGATTGGCTACCTCCTGCACACCCTCCACTGGGGATCAAGCCCTCAACCCAGGCATGTGCATTGACTGGGAATCAAACTGTGACCTCCTGGTTCATAGGTCAATGCTCAACCACTGAACAAACTGGCCGGGCAAATTTATTTTTCATTAAGTACAGTTGGCATACAATATTATATTAGCTGGAGATGTATGGGAGCTCATTAAGGAAAAAGGTATTATTTTACAATAATTTACGTTAATCATTTCATTGATAAGTCTTTATAAATATGTAGGCAAGGATTTTGATGTAAATATTATAGTAAAAATTAAACTATAAATTTCTGCTTTTTCTAAACCTTGTCTCTGACAAAAGTGTCAACTTAAAAATTACAACCAAGGCTTCTTGAAAAATTGGCTGATTCCAGGGCTGAGACAGGGAAAGTACAGGATGAGAGAGGAACATCACTTATGCAAGAAAGCTAGAGAGACAATCCTATATAATAAAAGCATAATATGCAAATCGACCAATGGCAAATGACCAGTCACTATGACACGTACTGACCACAAGGGGTCAGACGCTCAATGCAGGAACTTCCCCCTGGTGGTCAGTGCACTCCCACAGGGGGAGAAACACTCAGCCAGAAGCTGGGTTCAGCTGGCAAGCCCAGCAGCAGTGGCGGGAGCCTCTCCTGCCTCTGCTGCAGGCGGGCGGTAAGGAACAAGGGGTTGCAGACTGCAAGAGCCCCAGAATCAGGGATTGGGCCTAAGCCAGCAATCAGACATCCCCGGAGGGGTCCCAGACTGCAAGAGGGTGCAGGCCAGGCTGAGACCCCCCCCTCGCCCCCAGAGCATAAATCTCGTGCACTGGGCCTCTAGTTTGAGAATAAAAAGACTGATGGTAATATAAAATAAATTCACAGATATTAAAAAGAGGGGCAGGGCACTTCTTCTTTAGTGAAAAAATGACAGCTTATAAATGTGTAGAAAGAATAGAATATTATCATTCTAATCATTCCATATAATATTTATTTCTGGCAAGAACTATCAATGAATGACAAGACCACTGGATAAAAGATTTTGGTGAAAAAGGATACCTGCATGGTTTCCAAGAATCTCCCCCAATTATTTATTAAGTAACAATGGAGAAATTTGATCTTACTAACTTAACCATGTGGTCAAGCTTAGCATCACCAATGCATACCCTGACATTACAGCTTCCTGATATGTCGGGATGGGAGGTGGGAGGTGTGTATACACATCACTCTGCCATTTCCCCTCCACTGCTGTCCCACTCCACCTCAAATTGCAGGTGCTACTATCCTGAGATGGTTTTTATTTGAAATTTGGTACATTAGTGCAATTAGCTGATATTTAAGTAACTAGGTTCATCAGGCAAAACTTAGGTAGAATTGAGTCTTAAGCTGTAAAATTTTGAATTTGAAATATAATTAAAAGCCCCTTACTTCCTTCTTGGCTCTTGTGGCAGCCTCTTGCATTAACTGAGAAAATGATTTTTTTATTTTCTCTATATCTTCTTCTTTTTGCTTCTCCTCAAGCAGAGCCTGCAGAATATAATTGATGCTATTACAGGTCACATAATTAATAAAGATAACATAATAAATGGGTAAAAACTTATCCACCTACACCCTTCTAGAAAGCAAACATCTTATTTTAAACTTCTGAGACATCTCCACTTGGAGTTCTTACCTCAGTTATGAGTGGTATTTATTTTCTCTAGCCTCCTCACCTGACCTTGTCCCCTTCAACCCATGCCAATCAGGCTTTCACCACCACGATCTCCATACTGACCACTCAGGAGTCAATTTGGAGTAATTAGCAAAGAAGAAATTAAGAGAACTGCTCTTAATTTTTTTAAGTTAATTTAGGTGTTAAGAGAAATTCCTAAGCATTTTATGTCTATTTTGCGCATTTCAACCATTCTAGCAGACAGCATTCAGATGGGAAGATTAGCATTCCCACAGTTTAAATTTGGATAATTATTTATTTTTTATTTCTTATTAGCTTCTTAATATACAACTTATAGATTGCTTTGTTTTTTTTTTAAATATATTTTATTGATTTTTCACAGAGAGGAAGGGAGAGAGATAGTTAGAGACATCGACGAGAGAGAAACATCGATCAGCTGCAGATTGCTTTGTTTTTAATAGCACTCTTGGAAAACACTCTACGCTGTAAGAAAGGAAACTTAAAGCATTTTCATTGTATTTCCCAGCATTATTACACATATACTAGGCATTCAATAAATGCTGGTTAAGCGAATTAATGATCTCTACATAAGGAAGGCAGCAACATTAAAAACAACTATTCATGCTTTATGATTTCTATAAACTATATACCATTCATATGGAAGTGGTAAAAAAAAAACATGATATGTGAGAACATCAGAGTCAATTGCTAGAAGGTTCAAAAAAAGTGAAATAAAGGCTCCAGTTAATAAATCTCTGCAGCTAAATTTAATTCCTGTCAATTAAGCTTCTGCTCTATTAAAGTAATTGTGTAGGTGATAAAGGGGAAATAAAGGTAAGATTCATCTAATTCAACTGAATAAAATACAGGGTATACTGCAATAAAGTGCTGTAATAGGTCTTTTAAAAAATATTTTTATTGATTTCAGAGTGGAAGGGAGAGGAGAGAATAGAAATATCAGTGATGAGAGAGAACCATCGATTAGCTGCCTCCTGCAGGTCCCACAGTGGGGATCGAGCCTATACCCAGGCATGTGCCCTGACCAGGAATTGAACTGTGACTTCCTGGTTAACAGGTCAATGATCAGCCACTGAGCCACACTGGCCAGGCTATAACAGGTCTTTTAAAGAGTATAAGACTATAGGGGATGAAGATTAGTTACACAAGGATTGTAGACAGAAGAAAAGTCTGATATGTATATATAAGCTTTTGGAGAGGGCTGACCCTTTATTATGTTTTATGATATTAAGTCTTACCCTCAATAATGTAGTATGTGTATTAAAGGAGAGCATAGCAATGCCATTTTCACATGTTTATTCTGTAGTTATAGATTCCCTACTACGTCATATGGGGGAATATTCAATATTTTATTTTTTTATAAACATGTTAACTAGTTTCCTTACCTGGTTTTTTTGCAGGTTAGCTTCTTCTAAGAGTTGCATGCTATTTCTGGCGGTTACAACAGCTTCATATCTCTCATTTTCTAATTCATTGTACTTTGCTTGTAACTCTCTGGTCTGTTTTTCCAAATGTGTTTTATCTGCTCTTAATTGGGTGGCTTCTTGGACTGTCACACATAATCTAAATATTAATAGTCACATTGCAAAAGTTAAAAAATTTTAAAGAGAAGGAAGGAGATAGCATATTTACTGAGCACCTGCTACAGGACAAGCATTATTCCTGTTACTTTCATGTGTGTTTTCTCATTTGGTTCACACAAAAGTTCTGCATCGTAGATTTTGTTATTGCCACTTTAAAGAAAAACAGACCCATTTTATTAGAGGTCAAACATTTGATCAAGGCCTTATAGCTAACAAGCAGTGGGGCTGATACTACGCTTAGATATTCAGACTCTAATTATATTACATTTTCTACAGTATCACGGTATAATATAGAATAGTTACATGATAATGTTATAAAGCAAATTCTTAAACAATGAGTGGTTATTTCTATTTATATGTTTTTTTTTTTTCTTTCCTTTTTGCTTGGCTCCTGGTTCCCATGCTCTACCAGGATTACCCATGTTAACTTTGAATGGTTTCCCAAGTTCATAAAATCATATACACACATACACAGCATATGCACACTGATCCATAGGTTTCTAAATGTAATTATTCTGTGTTATAAAAATTAAGATCACTTTTCCGTACTTGCTCTTCTCATTGAATAATACCTTGTAGAAATCCTCTAGCAGTACATCCAAAAGCTCTTTCCTTTCCTACTCTGATGGATGTAATTTTATGTTAATTTGTATGTCCCTGATTACTGGAGGGTTTAAGTATATTTGAAAAATTTTGTTAGCCATGTAAACTGTCACCTTTAAATTTTTCTTCATATCCTTTGCCCATTTTTTCTAATGGGTTATTTACTTTGCCTGTTCCTTTATAAGAACTCTTTGAATATTAAGATATTAACTTTCAATCTGTCTGACATGCTGCAAATATTTTCCCCACATCTACATTTTTATCATTGTTGCCTGTTGACTCTACATAGGGAATTTTTATTACAAGACAAAATTTCACTTTAATACAGTTAAATTTGACTATTTCCAACTTCTTGGATTTCATTTTTTATAAAGGTCATCTCCCTTATCCATAGATTGTGAATGTAAGCTCCTAGATTTCCTCAAAGGAGTGCTATGTCTTTCATCTTTTAACCCCTAAATCTTTAATAACATGTTCCGGTAGGACAACTCTTCCCTCACATTTCATCCTTCCCTTTATATTGAGGCATTTTTTCCCTAAGTGGCGGCAGGAGAAACCTGCTCTGTCCTCTCCCCATCCCTATCCTCACCCGCAAATATACAGCACCAGGAGGAAGCTTCCCAGTGCCCTAGCACACCCCCGACTCGCCCCGCTTCCAGTGGATAGAAGTAAGTCTGTGTTTTATTTCATTCCTCTCCTTTTAAACATTTTGTTGTTGTTTAGTACCTCTGCTTAATCCTAAATGGAGTTAAGGTCCATCACTTAGTCAGGGTTCTGAGCTGTCAGCAGCAAAAGCCAACCTGAGTGGAAGAGGGTTTATTAAAAGGACACTAGGGTAAATTCACAGACTCACTGAGAGAGCTGGAAAACCGGGAATGAAGCTTTGTAGCAAGGAACATGCCCAGAACTTCCCCCACAGAATTAGCTGGTCTCCCTTTTGGAGATAAATCTAGGGAATTCCCCAAACATGGCAGAGAGATGAGATGCAGATGGCCAAAAATAATGACCATAACTGTATTTTTATCAAATCACCTTTGCACTTCCTGGCTTTTGCATCACATATTGAGCTGTCCTATTATTTGCAGCATTTAGGTTTATTAATGTTATCTTTTTCAAAAAGGTATTATTTTTATTATTTAAGGTCCCTCTTATTCTGTTTATTGCTTTTCCCTTTACACCCTACCTTGTGATAGCAATATTATCACTCCTGCTTTCTTTGTTTATAAGTTGCTAATATTTTATACTAAAACCTTTATTTTAAACTAGAGGCCCAGTGCACGGATCTGTGCACCAGCAGGGTCCCTCAGCCTGGCCTGCAGGGATCAGGCCGAAACCAGCTCTCTGACATCCCCAGGGATCCTGGATTGTGAGAGGGTGGTTTTCGGGTGACACACCCTGGAATAGGGCTCCCTCCTCTCTGATTCTGGGTGCGTCACCCGAGAACTGCAACTACCAAGTCACCGCTGCTCAGGAGCTCCTGCATTGAGCGTCTGCTCCCTGGTGGTCAGTTCGCGTCATAGCTACTGGTTGGAGCATCTGCCCCCTGGTGGTCATTGTGCATCATAGCTACCGGTCAGATGGTCACTTAGGCTTTTCTTTTTTTAATATATTTTTATTGATTTCAGAGAGGAAGGGGGAGGGTGAGAGAAAGAGAAACATCAATGATGAGAGAGAATCACTGATCGGCTGCTTCCCTTATGTACCCCCACAGGGGATCGAGCCCACAACCCAGGCATGTGCCCTGGACCAGAACAGAACCTGGGAGCCTTGTGTCTGCAGGCTGACACTCTACCCACTGAGCCAAACTGGCTAGGGCGGCTTTTATATATATATAGATTTAAAACAAATCCTCTGCTTTCCCTTCTTAAGGTCTTTGTTCTAGTTCATTTATTCTCTGTTTTAGGTGTTTTCTAAAATAACATATTACTGAGCCTTGCTTTTTAATCAAAATCTGCATGTCTCTGCCTTTTAATGGAATTTGGTCCTTGCCTTCTTAAATGTAATGATTTCTATGCAGGACATTATTCATTCTGCCTGAATTGGCTAAAGCACCTGTGGCAACAGGTGAAGCACTCCTCCTCTCCCAGAGATCCAGGACACTTGCCACTCTCCTACCATCCCTTCCCCCTTCCCTTCACCATGGCCCCCCAGGCAGGCAGAGCAGGTGACTCACCAGGGCTTATGAAGAGTGAGTCAAAGCTAAGCTATTCATTTAACTCCTGTCTTATTTAGCAGAGCAGGATCCACAGATCATCTAAAAAGCAGGAGGAGGAAAGAGTCCTTTTTTTGGAAGATGGAAAGAAGTGACTTATGCTTCTTAGATGCTTGTGGCATTTGAAAAGATCACAAACAATTTTAAATAATAATTTTAATAACTATAATATTAAGTATTTATTGAGCTCAAAATGTCTTTGATTTTTATGGATGTAAGATGACCATTAAAAAATATAGCTTTTCAATTGGCAGTTCCATTAAATTGGATACAATCACACCTTAACATACTGGCTGAACAATGCTAGAGACACATATCAAGGACACTAATAATTCTGTTTCCTCTTATACAAAAATACGAGAGATTTTTTTAAACCATACTGTGAATTTACAGGTAGGCTGCGGTCACGATATTGTTAAAAGATTACAAATGACAATTTTCAAGTTTCTTAAGGGAACAGCTAATAAGAGGAAACGAGCAAAACAAAAAAAGATTCTAGAGTGAATGTTTGCACTAAGATAGCAATGAAAAATAAAGCTATAGAAGTAGTCCAGCCCTGGCTGATGCGCTCAGTGGTTAGAGCTCTGGCCTGCACACCAAAGGGTCTCAGGTTTGATTCCAGGTCAAGGACAGGTACCTGGGTTGTGGATTAGATCCCTGGCCCCAGGCAGGATGTGTTCGGGAGGCAACCAATCGATGTGTTTCTTTCACAATGATGTTTCTGTCTCTCTCTCCTGCCTTGCTTTCTACTTTCTCTAAAAATCAGTGGAAAAATACCCTCGGGTGAGTATTAAAGCACAAGAATTAAATAAAAATGAAAAATAAAAAGTATCTAGACCTTCAAAGATAACTTAAAAGTATTGCTTCGGAAACCTCCAGGGAAACCATTTATAATGATTTCTCAAGTATTTTTTTCTCTTTTGTATCTGCTTAGTAAGAAATGGTTTTTATAAGATTTTTACCCAACTTCATTATTATTTTTCTCTGCTTCAGGATAAAAAGAACCTTTTTGATTTTGGGATTGTTTAAAATTAACTATGATTGCTGTAGAGAAAAGGTAAAGATAGAAATGATCTTTGAATATATGTTCAAAATATACCAATCTTTTGAATACATTTTTTTAGGTAAATAATGTTCAAAATATCAGATTTTTTGTGTAGCACTTATAAAATACATACTGATACTCTAATGTAGAATATCTTTTGAAAAGTATAGGCAAAGCTAGACGTATCTAACAATGTACCTTGTTTCTAACTGTTTTATGCTAGATTGCAACTGCTGTAAACGCCTATCTGATGCGTCCTCTCTTCGTTGGGAAGACACCATATCCTCCTCCTAGAAAATAAAGAAACTGGAAACTTACTTTGAGCATGTGAAAATTCAATTCATCATTCTACAGCACAAAGACAATAGTTCACTCTCTAAAGTACACTATTAGAATTTGATTTAAAGTTTAAAGAAGCAGGACCACTTGAGGAACAAATACGTATACTAAAAATGGTGAAGAGAACCTCCCTGTATTAGTTACCATCAATCCTGTATTAAATAATCAATAATCAAAATAGTCATTGCATATAGATTTCTACTACAGTATTTCTATAGTGCAGTCAGTCTGCCTTTCACACAAGCTCTGTTAACGAGGTTATACTGCATCCTTTATAATAATAGGATAGTTCTTCTTTGACATGGAGATGCTTTAAAATATATGTAGGTTTTATTCGAACAACCTTTAAAAAAATTTCTGTCTATCTTTTCCTATCTTCTGATGTGTTATTTTTTATACCATTTTAATTCTTCTATTGGCTTTTAGTTATATCTGTTTGAATTACTTTTTTGGGGTTGCTCTAGAGATTATAAAATGCATCTCTAACTTACCCCAATTTACTTACAGTTAATATTTAATGAATTCAGAGAAAATGTCAAATCTTGCAGCAGTGTATTTATTGCCATATACCATCCTAGTTTTTAGTGCCTTGCCTGTCATATCTTACATCTGCATACTTCACAAATCCATCAAATACAGTGCTAAGTTCTGCTTTAAAGCAGTCAAGTCTTTTAAGGTGTTAATAAGAGAAAAGAAAAAATATGTTGATATATTATTTCATAGTTATAATTCCTGTTGCTCTTGATTTCTTCCTATATCTAAGTTGCCATCTGGTGTCACTTCCTTTCAGCCTAAAGAATTTTCTTCAGCACTTTTGAAGTACAGTTCTGCTAGTTACAACTTCTGTTTTTATCTGAAAATGCCTTTATTTTGCCTGCATTTCTGAAGTACAGTTGCACTGCACATAGAATTCTTAGTGAGCATTTTTTTTTTTTTTTGCCTTCAGCACTTCAGATATATTATTCCAATGTTTTCTGCTTCCACAGTTTCTTGATGGGAAGTCAGCCATTACTCATGACCGTTCCTGTTTATGCCATTTCTCTGTTGCTGTTTTCATGTCTTCTCTTTATAACTGGCTGTCAGTGTTGTCAGGATGTATCTAAAAGTGATTTTCTTTGTGCTTATCCTACTTAGGATTACTGAGATTCTTAGATCTGTTAATATTTTCTACCAAAGTTTGGAATTTTTCAGGCATTATCTTTTTAAGCATCTTTTTTGCTCCCCCCCTTCTGCCTTTGCCTGCTAAATCCAACAGCTGGGTCCACGGAGAGTGAGTTTCACTGACTGCCCTCGCTGCCAACAACTACACTTTCCTATCTAGTAAGTTTTGGTAGTTATTTCCAATATTATATTTTAGCTGCCTAATTTTATATTTAGAGGGCAAAAAATGATTAATGCCTTTTCCAGCAGTCCTGTTTAACGCCTAATCCAAATAGATCAGTAATAAAATACATGGAAAACACTAAGCTATGGGCAATCAATCAGTTGTCTTAGAAATAAGAAAATACCTTCTTCTGCATCTCTCCTTGAAAATCTTCAGTCACTTTAGTTAACTGTTCCACTTTTGCAACTGCAACTCTCATATCTAACTTGGCTTGCCTAAAACAGAAAGTAAATTAGTACAGTTTTCATACACCATAAAGAATGTAAAAAATTAGAAAATGTAAATTTGGTAAAAGGAGTACTGACTTTTGTGCACATACATGTTTAGGAAGGATAATCTGCTAAGACCAAATCTGTATAATAGATGGCTTCCTCCTTTCTATCTTGGCAGGTCATCTACTCTGGCTCCCTGCTGTTGGATATGAGACTGCTAAGACGCTCTTGTGGTCAAGTGAACCAAGCCTCTGTAATAGATGGTTTCCTTGTTTCTAATTTGCCTAATGATTCTACTTCTAAATAGTCTCTAAATTGTGTAATCCATTTTTCACCTCCATTGTCTAAACTTTGGCCCCATTATTACTTCCCAGGGCTATTCCAATAGATTACAAATTCATCTCTTCACTGTTGGTCTCCTCTTCAATTCATCCTCTATAATGCATCTTACTTGCCAAAAATTTCATCCAGTGATAAAAATTATCGTTTAATAATGATTTCTAGATTCTCCACTTCTTTGGGTACACAATCAACACTCCTCTGCATGGCATGTAAGACTAGCCATCATCTGGTCTTCAAGAGTCTCATGTCTTGCCAATTCCCCGCATGTAATTTATGTTCCAGGTATAACAGATTACTAGCTCACTGTTTCCTAAACACATCCTTGTCTATTTTTTCACCTGTTTGATTAGACTATCTTTTTATGATAACTTCTTCAATCTTTCGGGCTTCGTTCAAAAGTCTCTTCATTTCAAGTATTCCCTAACTTGTCCTAGGTAAAAGACCCTAAAATCCCAGTCCTCATAATACATGATACTTTGTACATTACTAACAGATACCTCTTCATGGAATCTGAAGTTTATAAAGAATGAAATTAAGATCATTAAAGGGTAACATTCTTTAAATTATTAAGTCCTCAGCAGAGACTATAGTATCTAGCACATAGTTGAAGTAAATATATAATAAATGAATGAAAGAGAACACAAAAGGAAAGGAGACAATCACAGGTATATCTTGATATTTTACTTAGATTGTGCCTATCCAATTTGATATTTAGTGTGCAAATCCTAGAATAATTTTGTGAATCTTTCATTTGAAACAGAATCTCTCTCCCACATAATTTTAAAAAATTCGAGACAATGGTCCTAAGACCTGTTTTTGTAAGTCATTAAAAAAAACTCTTATTAAAGTATTTAAATTATTATGTCTTCTAAAACACACAAAAAACCTGTTTTTTGAAGAGGAAAATATGTAGTAGTTCATACATACTTATTTATTTCTATATTATTCCAGAAGATAGTTATTTCTAGTTATTATTCCAGAAAATAGTTGTTTCTATCTACTTCTGCCATGAAATACTGAAAAGTATTCTAGAATAAAAGCTGTAAGGTCTGTTGTCTATACCTGGCTCTACCAACATAATAGTCATGTGAACTAGGTCAATCACTTAACCTCTCTGAGTCTCAGAATTTTAGCTATAAAACAGAAATAAAAACATTTTTTTCCTGCATAGCTTACAGAATTATCATAATGTTTAAATAAGTTAATTCATATTAAAACACTTTATAAACTTTATTGGAGTTTTTACAAATGTAAGCTATCATCATAATCTTGCACCCCCCTCCCTTTTTTTTTTAATCGCTAGGAACTGGTGGTCTAGAGTTACTGTACAGTTGGATTGATAAAGCTTGGGGAATGGATGTCTGCCCTTGATTCCTGGCCAAGAAATGAAAAGTGGGATTTATGATGTACAGCTTAATGTCTGAACCAGTCAGGTAACCCCCAGCCAGGATTTGTTTACTGATGGTTTTCACCTGGAATAGTTGGTTAGCTAGCCAGGTTGGGCTATGTGACTAGAAGGATAAAAAAAGGCCCAGCCTTGAGCTTTCTTGAAGCCAAAATTCATTGAACACATGTTGGTAGTCAATCTGGAGACAAAGCATGTCTTTGTCTGAATAAAGACCCTGGGGCACTATGCCTGGCTATACTGGGCCCCCTAGGGTTGCCTGTGCTCTTTTTCTTGCTGCACAATATCCTTTGCTTTTACATAAAAGCCTTAAGTGAGTAGCTCTGGGGAGTCTGGAGAGTCCCTTCAAATATTTAAACTTTGAATCTTTAGAGGAACCAACAAAAATAATCCTAATTTTATTTTATGAGGGAAATTCATTAACTATATGTTTATAATATTTAACATGCAAACGTTGTATATATGTCTGCTTGTGTACAAATTATATCAAGGTCAAAAATAATTTTCATTCTAGAAAAATAAATTTGATAAAAAATAAACAAGAATAACTAAACAATCTTGATGTCACAACTAACCACATATTTTATTTTTGTCCCAAAGGAATATTTTTAAAAGCACATTATTTCATTTTCACACATGCTTCCTTGTTAAACAATTTAAAATTTCTGGGATTTATCTTTAATTTAATATTAATCTTTATAAATATTTTGTTATTTATAAAAAACAAAGCTTTGCTCTGTTATGCAAAGTATAAGCAAGTATAACATAAAAGACAGGATATAGTACTTTAAATTATAGCATTAACTTGGACACAAATTAAAATGCTTTAACATCATTACATGCTTTTGAAATTTAACATCAAACAGAAAGAGTCTACTTTATAAATTTTTATCAGTTTCTTTTGCAGTCTCATATTAAGGAAATACTAGAAATGTTTACAATAATTTTCATACAATGAAAAATGATAAGAATCTGAGCAAAATAAGATACAGATTTTACTTATTTGATATACAGTCTAGTTTTTCTCTTTAAAATAAAAGAGAAACGCATCCCTTGGTACTTTAATAAGTGTTCCTACAATTATACAGTACTGTAGTAAAGCTAATTATTTATGTTTAAAAATTCTGATTTTTTGTTAATCCTCACCCGAGGAGATGATTTTTTTCTATTGATTTTTAAAGAGAGTAGAAGGGAGGGGGAGAGAAACATTGATTGGCTGTCTCCCAGGGACTGGGGATGAAGCCTTGTGCCCCCTGCTTTTTTAAAAAATATATTTTATTGATTTTTACAGAGAGGAAGGGAGAAGGATAGAGAGTCAGAAACATCGATGAGAGAGAAACATCAATCAGCTGCCTCCTGCACACCCGCTACTGTGGATGTGCCTGCAACCAAGGTACATGCTCTTGACCGGAATCGAGCCCGGGACCCTTAAGTCCACAGGCCCACGCTCTATCCACTGAGCAAAACCAGCCAAGGCTATGTTTAAATGTATTGGGAATCCCCAAAATTAATTTTAGACAAAGTTCTGAAACTTTAAGATAATTTCTGCTTTAAAAAACTGATGGTAAACAGCAAAACTGAAAAATTTTTATCTTAATTGTTTTCTTCTTTCAATCTTTAGTGGCTATCTAATGGTTATACCTATTCAAAAGACGAGCCTACCAAGAAACTCTGAAAGCAAAAGGTATTAATAATCCACATACTGAACTGTCAAAACTTTAAAAAAGAGGCACTTGAGGTCTTTAAAAATTTAATTCAAAATTATACATAAAGTAGTTCAAATTCTAATTTCCATGTGAGAATATAATTTTCTAATATACCAGTTATAGCTGTCTATACTTTCCGTTCATGAACATGAGCTTTCTCCAATTCTGTATGCACAGGCTCTCAGTCTCATTAATTTACAAGGTCTGGGGCTGGTCCCTGGCCATCAGTGTTTTTCAGCATCTCAATAGCTGATTCTGATATACAGCCATTGTCTTAGATTTTACAGAATAACTACACAATCAACATGTTTATATTTACAGAACGATTGCAAACAATGATTAAAAATATAGTTTGAGTCATATAACTTTGGGTATCACTGACAAACTGGAGAACATTTTAATTCATTTTCTATTATTAAGTAGGCTATGCAATGGACATGCTCAACAATGTTAATCAAGTTGTGATGCTTGAGACACACAAGGTGTTTTGGAAGGTTGCACAAAACACACAGAGATAGGAGAGATACAGTAATCTTAAGGAGGGCCACAAAGCACACTTTAAGCATCACAAAAGTTTAAAATAAAGTTTTATGATTCAAAGTAGGTAGCACATTTGCATTTGTTCAAAGAATACTTAAGTGAGAGATATTTAAAATGAAAATTGGCAGAGGACTAGCAAGTCTCATAAACAGAGGTAAAGAGAAAGCTTCAAGAAGGAACAAAATAAGCATAACGGTAGGAACCTGTAGGGCAGTGGTTCTCAGCCTTGGCTGCACGTTAGAATGCCCTGGGAATCTTTTTAAAATCCTGATTTCTGGGCTTCATCCTCCGGAAATTGTTTCTTTGTTACTAATGTTGTGGCCCCAGCCCATAACAAAGAAACAGAATTTAGGGAAGGGAGGAAATCAGACAAGAAAGGCGATGAAAATTAGTGACAATGACCTTAATTGACAAGTTAAGTAATCTGTATTCATGTAAAGGCAAAAGGAAGCTAGTTGAAGAGTGGGATAAGGGCTGCACTTTAGGGATTTAAACCTGACATCTGTGAAAAACAATGGACTTGATGGGTCTGTCTCCGTCTAACCAATGTATCATAATAAATGAGCAAGAACAGCAAAAGGCTAAACCAGAGTGATGGCAACAATGAATAAACAGTTCCACTGGGAGAGATGGCATAGATGTGACAAAGACAGAATTTAGAGATTCTATACAATCTTCCTTAAACAAATATTTGTTGAATGCTCATAATATGCCAGGCACTGAGCTTCAAGTGCTGGTGGCTCATTCAGTTGCTTTGTTTTTTATTTTTATTAAATTTTATTGGGGTGACACTGGTCAAAATGAGCATACAGGTTTCAAAATCTGTATATAGCACCATGTATCCACCACACGAAGTCAAGCCTTGCTTTGTTTTTCTAACTATATTTCAGGAGCCCTATATTTACTCTACTGGAGCACCTACATAAACTAACAAAGCACTGTTAATTCAGTGGTAAACAAGAGAGACAAAGTCCCTATTCTCATAAAGTTTACATTGCTGTGAAAGGATTCAGATAATATGTAAACAAATAGATTAGGTAATTTTAGAAGTGATAATTCTCTGAAGTAAATGACATAAAAACAATGAAAGAGAGACTTGGGTCCTCAGGGACAACCCGTCTAAGAAGGGATATTTGAATTAAGATCTAAAACACGATAAGGTCAACTTACAATTTAGGGTGAAAGAGTTACAGGCAGAGTAAATTAACAATAAATGCAGAGTTTGAGAAAAGCACTTAAAGAAATGGCAATTAGCTGGGATGTATCATTAATAGGAAGGTAGAAGATAAGGCAGAGAGGAAGGCAGAGGTTAGATCATGTAAGTGCAGAAAGTCCTCAATCAAGAAAAAAAAAAGACTTATGTACTACTCTTTGTAATACTTTAAGCAATAAAATAAAATTTATTTATTTATTTACTTTTTAAATTTTGTTTTATTGCTTAAAATATTACAGAGTGGTACATATGTCTCCTCCCCGCCCCACACCTTCCCTGGGCCTCCCCTACCCTCCAGTGTCTTGTGTCCATTGGTTATGCTTATATGCATGCATACAAGTCCTTTGGTTGATCTCTTACCCTCCTCCCCCCAACTCTCCCCAGCCTTCCTGCTGTAGTTTGACAGTCTGTTCGATGCTGCTCTGCCTCTGTCTCTATTTTTGTTCATCAGTTTATAATGGTCTTTATTATCCATAAATGAGTGAGACGACAACCAAGAAAAATAGATGATTTTGTTTTAAATCAAAAAGGTACCAGTAATCTTGAAGAGAAGACTAGAGAGGCAGGAATAAATCCAAATGGAAAGAAATTCCAGAAAGACTAGAGCAAATTCACTCTTCTCCCAAGCAATTTCAAAGACTAGAAAGGATAAACTATAGTAAAATGAGGAATCATCAGGGGGTGGGAAATCTTGGAAAAGCCCCACAAAAGAGAGACTAAATTTTTAAAATGAGTGAACATAAGTGAAGGAACAAGATATAAGAAGGAAAAGAAGAGATTTGGGGTTGTACGTATGCAAGAAATGGGAATAGAGCTTAGTAGAAAGGATAAAATAAGAAAGGAAGGCTTCATCTGGAACTAGGAGTTATAGCAGCAACAATGTAGGTAAGCCTGATTTTCCAGAGCTAGGAAGGGAAATATCTACTGCCTATTTATGACAGTAATACCAACTCTCAAACCTACTAGCATCTGCTTTGTAAGCATTCTCCATGTCTATCTACTTGGATAGGTCGTATACTAAAGTAGAATGGAGGAGATCAAAGACAATGAGAGTCATTGAATACTGCAACACTGCAAAGAAGATCATATTTCCATTCCAGAGATGAGGAAACTGAAGTTCATTTGGTTAAGCAACCTGGCCAAGTCAATGAACCAGTACCAGAATACAAAATAGAAAATAAAAAATAAGAAAACAAAACTAGAACTATCTGATTTCAAAGCCTACGCTATTTATACTTCATACTACACAGAAACACATTTTTAGGTTAGGAGTGCAAATGTGAATATTTGCAAAATAAAATTATTATCAATAAAATACATATTTTGAAATAAATCAGTAATCAATTGTTAGAGGCAAAACTCCCAAACAATGAAGTTACGGATCTGTTCCTACTCTTGAACAATATGTTCTGGACATAAAGTTTAATATTCCTCTTTCTGACCCTTAAAGATTAAGCACGAACAGTATACTAGTAAACATTTAAATAATGGGTAACTGTAATTAAAACAGTGTGAACAGACAGAAAAATGACAGCAAAGCCCTATTTCTTAAAACATGCTAGTCTTAGGAGACTAGCAGCCAGCACATAAGGAACTGTCTGGCAAATTCTTATGACTAAGCTCAGGCCATTTCTCACACGGGACAGTTTCCAAGAGACTCTGAATCAAACATAGTGATCCAGGGATTCCAGATTTCCATAGCATTCTTATAACAGAAGACACAATATTATTCAAATTGGAACATAAAACAGCTGAGAAAAAACTATTATCTCAGCTAAAATAAAACTATTACCTGGCAAAGGTACATGTATTTTTGAAAAAAAAAGAGATTACATAAAAATTATTGGCACAGACAATGTTTTTGAAGAAAAAGATTAAAAACGAACACAATAAATATGCAGACTGATTTATGTAATTTAGCCTTTGTTGCATTAAACATAATAGATTGATATAAAGAATCATACTGGTATCAAATTCCTCTTATGTTTTTTAATTAAACTTCTTATTTAAAAAATCCTTTCACTATCACATTTTAAATATCTCCTGGATTTTATTTCATATTTAAATAGAGCACTAACCATTAAAAAATACTTAACTGCATCTATCATGCATTCAAACTTTGAGATGATTGGTACTAAAAACATTTAAAAGTCGGTATAGCTTAAAGCCTGGATCCATAATGAGAAACTCTGATAATCTTTTCATTCATTTTGCAAAGCTACTATTAATTATATTAAAAATGGTTTTCTCTGGTGTGTTGTTTTTGAAATCAACCACTAAATGGTCACACATTACTGCATAGCTGAAGAATATAAAATATAATTTTTATAAACAATGACACTCCAAGAAGACAGTTGTGCCCCCACAAGATCAATGATAAAAGTACACAAAGAGAAAACCCACATAAATTAGTTTAGCTTTGCCCCTCTGATGAAGTGCAATTTAATAAATTATTTAATTAACTGAATCACTCAACAATATTTTTGGAGCACTTGCCCCGTGTCTAGCACTGGGCTAGATGATGGCAAGATAAAAATGACTAAACTATGAGCCATATCTTTAAGGATCTTAAAAACTAGTACAGAGAGATTAACTTATAAAGAATTAAAGTATACTAGAGTGTTAGAAATGCTAGGAGAGAAGCAACTGCAGCTACAGCTGAGGCACAAAGGATGGCACACCTGGTTCTACCTGGGGAGGAAGAAACCATTAAGATTCCGAAAAACATTTCTAGAACATGTGACAGTTGAATGTTGAGAGGATATTTATCAGAGAAGAGCATTTCAGGCTGCCTGAACAATGTGAACAAAATAAGGGAGTTAGGAAATTGTATGGCTTGTCTGGAAAACTAAGAGTAGTTGAGAAAATTGAGGTGACGAGTGACAAGATCTAAAGTAGCCAGGGGTCAAGTCATAGAGGACTTTATGTTGTGCCGAGTAACTTGGATTATATCCAATGGCATTTAGTAGCCCTTGAAGGACAGTGACATAAATCAGATTTTATTTTAGAAAGATCATTTTGATGACAGCATGAGAAAGGAAGATAGGGAAGAAATAAGCCAATTTGGAGGTTACTCAGATGAGAAGACAGACTGAGCAAAGGCAATAACAACACAGTGACGTAGAAGTGAAGGATCTGAGAGACATTTGGAAGGCAGAGTTGAGACAGAAAAGAATTTAGGATACCTCCTAGTTTTCTGAAGCAGGAACTGGATGGTGCCAGTCACAAACATAAAGATTCAGGATACATGATAGATAATAAGCTCAGTTGAGAGCCTGCTGAGTTTCAAGGGCCTCTGAATCATCTGGGTGGAGACAATCAAGAAAAACTTGAGCTAGAAAAATTGAATGGGGGTCTCATCTTTATAGAGATCGTTGAAGCCACAAAAGTGTGCATGAGATTAATGGGTCAAATTAATAATTTGAGGCACACATAAACTTATTAAAGATCGTTTCTACCCCAGAGCACACTTGTGTATGTTTAAGTTCTCAATAAATATAAAATAAATTGGCAAGTTACAGATTCTTTATATGAAGACTAGAGGCCTGATGCATGAAATTCGTGCAAGGGGTTCAGCCCTCTCAGCCACCGCGGCTTGCCTCGGCCATCACAGTCCTGGCTTCGTCCAGGAGGACATCCAGGGAAGGTCATTCGGCTGTCTCGTCTAATTAGCAAATTACACTTTTATTATTATAGATACTATCTATGTGTGCTAATAAGATCATTCCTTAGTGGCTAAAATATTTTTCAATAAACATTCTAATGGTGACACAGGATAACACAGACCCCTATGCAAATACTTTAGTCAGTCTGTATAGCACATCGTTTTACCAAGATAATATCGGTTATTCCTGAAAAATATCAACAGATGATAATCCTTTCCTTCAAAGACTTTACAAGGAAGATACAAAATCTGAGCAGGAAT
>NW_006290031.1:2104308-2108426 GCF_000327345.1 Myotis davidii | reverse complement strand
ATCTGGCAACCCTCACCCATTTGGCTCAGTGGATAGAGCGTCGGCCTGCGGACTAAAGGGTCCCTGGTTTGATTTCGGTCAAGGGCATGTACCTTGGTAGCGGGAACATCCCCAGAGGGGAGTGTGCAGGAGGCAGCTGATAGATGTTTCTCTCTCATCGATGTTTCTAACTCTCTATCCCTCTCTCTTCTTCTCTGTAAAAAAAATCAATAAAATATATTTTTTAAAAAGCACCTAAAGAGAAATGACACATTTGTTTAAATTAATTAATGCTGAGAAGAGCCCCAGGAAGAGTAAAAATCTGGTGGAGTGAATGAGAGAAGTCTTCCTGGAGATGACAAGTTTTAACCAGGCTTAGAAAGTTATAACATTTTGACAAACAGAACAATGATCAAAGGCAAAGGGGAAGGAACCAAAACTTGTTCCATGAGTAATAGTAAGATAGCTAGTGTGAGCAGTTTGTACATAACTGGAGGACTGGGGAAACCAGGTGAAGTAGGTTCTTGGAAAATAGGCTGAAGAGTTTCATCTGCTATGACAGGGCATCACCAGAAACTCTCGGAAAAGGAAAATGATGAAAAGCTTTAATTATAAATTCACAGGATTCTACTTTTTTTTGTACCATAACATCAAACAAATGAAACCAGTATGTTTTCAGTATCAGTACAAACTTAATGCTGGTGTTTAAAGAGTTTCCGATCTAGTTATTCTTGGCATGGTTATATACGGCATCTCAAAACCTACATTCTGGTAACGTCAATATGCCCATCATTCTGAATCTGTCAAACTGGAAAGCAATACCCTCCTCCTTAAAAGAAGCATCTGCTTATCCTTCTGTTCCTTCAAGTCTGTGTCAGGAAAAGCAAGCATTAGTTTTATGTATACAACTCTGAACTGCTTAATGTTAAACTATGGAATACCGCCAGTAAATATTATGGCAAAACTGCTCATGGACAATGAAATGTAAGACCTTTCAGAAAACCAAAACTAGCTTTATCAATCTCTATTGATAATCTTTGGGCCTGAATGTCCAAAAGCCAAATGAGATGTCAAAAAAAAAAAATATAGCCACTCATCATCCTTTCTTTAACAAGCAGCTCTCATTGACTTCCTTACTTTGGTGAATACTGTTAGAGAACCAGGTATAGAAACTCACTAAATTAGCAATTACAACATGTGAGTTCTAATTTGGCTTTTTCATGAATTTTTGTGCAAGCATGAATAGACAAATGATTTATGAGCTCTTGGTTCATTTTGGTTTCTTCTATAAAAGCAGAAAGTTAGCCCTAGCTGGTTTGGTTCAGTGGATAGAGCATCCGCCTGCGGACTGAAGGGTCCCAGGTTCAATTTGGGTCAAGGGCACATGCCAGGATTAAGGGCTCGATCCCTAGTAGGGGGCGTGCAGAAGGCAGCCAATCAATGATTCTCTCTCATCATTGATGTTTCTATCTCTCGTTCCTTCTCCCTCTCTGAAATCAATAAAAATATATTTTAATAAAAGATAGAAAGTTATTCTTTTTATATGCGACAACATGGATAGACCTTGAGAATATTAAGCTAAGTAAAATAAGCCAGCCAGAGAAAGCTAAGAACCATATGATTTCACTCATATGTAGCATATAAAACTGAAACTCATAGATTCAGACAGCACTGTGGTAGTTACCAGAGGGAAGGGAGTGGGCAGGTGGTGGTGAGGTGGAGGGGGCTAATATATGGTGACAGGAGATGATTTGACTTTGAATGGTGGGCACCCAGTGCAATATACTGATCTTGTATCATGGACATGTACACATGAAACCTATATGATCCTATTAACCAGTCACCCTAATAAATTTAACAAAAAAATGTTAAAAAATAGAAAGTTAAAGTAGGACGATCATTAAAGTACTTTTAGCAATAAAATTCCATGATTCTTCCCCTGTCCTTTATCCTAACATCACCAAGTTCTGCTCATTTTCCCTATACAAAAATATTTATATCCATTTTTATTTTCTATTTCCATTATCATCATATGATCGCAGGTCTTTATGAACCAATTTTCTTACTCATCTTTCTTCCAGGATCTCGCACCCTGTTTTATACTACATATACCATATTCTTTTCCTTTTTCCACTCTTTTCTGAACCTTAAGTACAGAGTTAAATTAATCACACTATTCTTTCCATGATCTGTTATTATTAACTGTGAACTGTTGCTCTCATTTGTTTATTTTTGTTTTCCTGTGCATTCTCAGTCCTTCTCTCATTCTCTTCATCTTGTGGTTCACATTAAAATGTGATATATACTTTGGCGATATCTATCTATCTACATATATATATATATATATATATATACACACACACACACAAACACATATATATAGTAAATTATATATTGTTATTTGCATGTGTTTTTATGCTATAAATAGTATCTTTTTACTTTAAAAACACAAACCCTGCTTTATAGATCCATGTTGCTATAACTACATCTTTACATGTAAGCACATGTTTCTAAATGATGCATAGCATTCCACAGGATGCAATTACTGCACTTTACCTATCCATTCCTTGGTGACAGACACCTAGGCAGCCTCCAATTCCCTACTTCTACAAATAGTCTTATTCCACAGAGGTAATCACTAATTAAAAGTTAGGGTATGTCATTCCTGGAAATGTTTTTATTTTATTCTTTTATAATACATATGCAATATGCAGGCATTTTATTTGTTTACTATATAAGTTGATATAGACATATATCTAAACATATAGGACATATATAACTAAAATATATATACATAATCAACACACACTATTATTTAAAACATTTAAAATGTATATAAATTGCATCATTCTTTAAGCTCCCTTTGCACTTGTTATTACATTCCACATTATATTTTTGACATTGATAACTGGGTGTAAAGAAGTATTACATTACTTCAACATGAGTTTTCCTGATCGCTATGACTTTTTACCAGCTAGAATGAGTTCTATGTTTTTTAATGATTTGTATGAATCTGAAAAGAGAGTAGATTCTGAAGTACTCTTGTTAAAACCACAATGACCCCTGCAGAGGGTTGACTAGTGACTGTATCCCCCACCCCCAAATTCAGGTTTACCTGAAACTTTATTTGGAAACAAGGACTTTGTAGAAGTAATTAAGGTAAGGATCTCAAGATGAATTATCCTAGATAAGGGTGGGCTCTAAATCCTAAGACTTTTATGCTTATGAAGGAGGAGACAGAAAACAAGGTCAAGTGAAGATGAAGGTGAGAGGAGATGAGAGTTATGCTGCCAGGAGCCAAGAAGTACCTCAGGCTACCAGAAGCTGCAGAGGCAAAGAAAGATTCTCCCCCAAAGCCTCGAGGGAGCACAGCCCTACTACGCCCTTGATTTCAAACATCTAGTCTCCAGAACTATGAGGAATAAATTTGTTGTTTCAAGCCACCAATTATCATTTGTTAAGGCAGGTGGGAAGCTAATACAACTTCTATGTTGCTAAATTCAATGAACTCATCCTGCTTTATCTAGCATTAATTGCACTTCACTCAGCAATCATTTCTTCCTCCTTGATATACGTCCTTCACTTAACCCCCAGGACCCACTTCCTCCTGTCTCTTATCTCACTGGTCTCTTCTCAGCCTCTTTTGTTGATTCCTCCCCTTTATCCTTACGACTCTGAGCTCAGTTGTAGGTTCTTCTCTCTTTTCCATATACACTACAATTTAAAGATATTTGTAAATGTCTGCAGCATAGAACAAAACCTTAGAGGACTACACTTCTTAATTTTAAGTATCATGAGTGAGAGGAACAAAAAATGCCAAAAATTTTTCTGCCACTTGGAAGTATTCTTGTGAATTTATTAATGCAATGATTATTAAACCACTGGACCACAATATACATACACAGTATTAAAATGCCTGATTAAAAACCCTTTATTGACGCCTTCTCTTCCTCTTCCCTGTCTCACTTCTCTACTCCCCTAACATCTAAATAAACTACATGCTCAGAACCCTTTTCTCAGGGTCTGCTTATGGGGGAATCCAAAGAAAGATACATGTGAAAAAATTTTATCTAAGGAATTTGATTTTCTTCCATAACCATTGGTTTTAACATCATGAAACATCCCTTCATATATATATA
>NW_006290031.1:2098346-2104186 GCF_000327345.1 Myotis davidii | reverse complement strand
TTGTCTCCTCGCTAATAGTTTTTGTTTTTTTTAATTAATCCTCACCGAGGATACTTTGCCATTGATGTTCAGAGAGAGTAGAAGGCACGGGGACAGACAGAGAAACAATGATGTGAGAGAGTCACATCTACTGGTTGCCTCCAACATGGGGGGTTTGAGCCTGCAACCAAGAACCAAAGTATGTGCCCTTGACTGGAATCGAACCCAGGACCCTTTAGTCCAAGGGCCAACGTGCTATCCACTGAGTAAAACTGGCTAGGGCTCACTGATAGTTTTGATTTCAGTCTTTTCCCATCCCAATAGATCACACAAATAGCTATTGACAGAAACGTAAAAGAGAAGGGGGGAAAAAACCCATGGGAACAATTATAGCATCATCAGTTCCTCTGAAGAAAAACAATTAGTAATACTAAAATAACAAAATTGATTTTTAAAAATACCTAAGTTGTTTTCGGAGTTTCTCGATTTCCACACTTTGTTCAGTTACTGTTTTCAGCAAGTGTTGGTTACCCTACCGTAAGAAAAAAATAAGAATATTCAGTGTCAGGAAAAAAAAAAGAATATTCAGTGTCAGAACATTTTTTTTTTAAATATATTTTATTGATTTTTTACAGAGAGGAAGGGAGAGAGACAGAGAGTTAGAAACATCGATGAGAGAGATACATCGATCAGCTGCCTCCTGCACATCTCCCACTGGGGATGTGCCCGCAACCCAGGTACATGCCCTTGACCGGAATCGAACCTGGGACCTTTCAGTCCGCAGGCCGACGCTCTATCCACTGAGCCAAACCGGTTTCAGCGTGTCAGAACATTTAAAACTGCTTCTTTAATACCCAGAAGTCAATGGAATTTTTAGACATCAATAATGAACTCTCAGAAATAGAAACTAAAAAAATATGTATCATCAACAATCCCATTTACTATTGCAACAAAAAAGTTAAGATACTTAGGAATAAACTTAACCAAGGATGTAAAAGAGGTATACTTGGAAAACTACAGGATGTTGAAAAAAAGAGATGAGAAGATATAAACAATTGGAAGAATATACCATGTTCAGGAATTGGTAGAATTAACATCAGTAAAATGTCCATACTACCTAAAGTAATCTATAGATAGATTCAATGCAATCTCTATTAAAATACTAATCGCATATTTCACTGATCTAGAACAAATACTCCAAAAATTTATGTGGACCCAAAAAAGACCCTCAAATAGCAGCAGCAATCTTAAGAAAGAAAGAAGAACAAAGTTGGAGGAATCACAATATCAGATATCAATTATACTACAAAGCTACTGTAATAAAAACAATTTGGGCTTTGCAGTCAGGCAGACCAGGAGCAAGGTTGCTTCACCTTCCGGGCACACAGCTGGTGGTATGTTTACACAATGGAATAATATGTAGCTGTAAAAAAGAAGAAACTCTTACCCTTTGAGACAACATGGAGGAACCTGGAGAGTATTATGCTAAGTGAAATAAGCCAGTCAGAGAAAGACAAGTATCACATGATATCACTTATATGTGGAATCTAGTGAACAAAATAAACTGATGAACAAAACAAATCCAGAGACACTGAAACATGCAACTGACTGACATATATCAGAGGGAAGGGAGGGCAGGAAGAGATTAATGAAAGAAGATATATGCCTAGCCCATAGACAAACAATATTGCAGGGAAGGCCTGGGGGGAGGCAGGAGTGGAGGTGAGGAGGGTCAACAAGGGAAAAAAAGGGAACATCTGTAATACTTTCAACAATAAAGAGTTTAAAAGAAAGAATAAACTCAAAATGGAGAAAAGACTTAAATGTAAGTAATGAAAATCCTAGAATAAAATATAGGCAGCAAAATATCAGACATCTCACAGAGCAGAATTTTCACCAATACATCTCCTAGGGCAAGAGAAACAAAGGGAAAAAAATAAACAAATGGGATTACATCAAACTAAAAAGCTTCTGCACAGCAAAAGAAACCATCATCAAAATGAACAGGGAACCCACTGTATGGGAAAACATATTTGCCAATGGTACATCCGATAAGGGGTTAATTTCCAAAATATATAAGGTATTCATACAACTCAACAAAAGGAAGAAAAACAATCCAACTAAAAAATGGGCAGAGGACCTGAATAGATAATTCTCTAAAGAGGAAGTACAAATGACCAAGAGAGAGATGAAAAAATGCTTAACATCAGTAATCATCAGAGATATGCAAATTAAAACGACAATGCAGTACCACCTCACACCAGCCAGAATGGCTACTATCAATAAATCAACAAACGACAAGTGCTGGCAAGGATATGGAGAAAAAGGAACCATAGTATACTATGGGTGGGAATGCAGACTGGTGCAGCCACTATGGAAAATAGTGTGGAGTTTCCTCAAAAATTAAGAATAGAACTGCTATTTGACCCAGTATTCTTACTTCTGGGAATATATCCTAAGAATCCCAAAACACCAATAAGGAAGAATATATGCACACTTATGTACATAGCAATGTTATTTGTACTAGTTAAGCTCTGGAAACAGCCTAAGTGCCCATCAGTAGATGAGTGGATAAAAAAGCTATGGTATATATACACAATGGAATACTATATAGATATAAAAAAGAAGGATCTATTATCATTTGAAATAGCCTGGAGGGACATGGAAATGATTATGCTAAGTGAAATATATCAGTCAGAGAAACATCACATGATCTCACTTATATGTGGAATCTAATGAACACAATAAACTTATGAATAAAATAGAACCAGAGGCATGGAAACATGGAACAGACTGAAGAAACTCAAAGAGAAGTGGGGCAGGGTGGGGGCGAGAAGAAATTAACCAAGGAAATTATACACATTGCCCATGAACACTGGCAATAGGGTGGTGGGGGACAAAGGGAGGAAAAAAGGGGGGAATTTGTAACATTCTCAACAATAAAAATATTTTTTAAAAGGTTATGAGAAAAATAAGGAGTGCTCCACTAAGGAAAAAAACAACAACCCTTCCTCTTTTTTTAAAAAAAAAAAAATTTTATTGATTTTTTACAGAGAGGAAGGGAGAGAGATAGAGAGTTAGAAACATCAATCAGCTGCCTCCTGCACACTCCCTACTGGGGATGTGCCCGCAACCAAGGTACATGCCCTTGACCAGAATTGACCCTGGGACCCTTCAGTCCGCAGGCCGACGCTCTATCCACTGAGCCAAACCAATTAGGGCAACAACCCTTCCTCTTTAAAGATTAACTCTAGGGCATAGAAGTAGAAAAATAAAATGAAGTAATGACAATAATTAGTTGTTTTGAGAGTAAAATAGAACCCTGGCCATCTTTTCTCACCTTTACTACTTCAGTGTCACCTGCTTCCCTCCAACTACCTGCATGTGCATTATTGCCTTCTGCCTTTCTCTGGCCACCTGAGCCTCCTCTGCTCACCAACTGTGTAAAGGCTGTGGGTATTGCAGAATTCATGTCCCCACTGCTCTGGAAGAGACTGATAACAATGAATGAAGGGAATTGGCAGAATAACTGAGTCTATACTGGCTTCCACAGTTCATTAGCAGAATTAAGTTTCAGTTACCCACAATGTTAATTCACTTGACTGTTGAAAATCCTTTATTGGCTGTCTCTCTTCCCCTCCTAGTCTCACTTCCCCACTCCCCTACTGGTGCTCCCTGTATTATCTATAACAATAAAAGTGTAAAATGCTAATTAGACCAGATGTCCTTCTGGATGACCTTCCAATCGAAGGCTGAGGTGGCCACTGCAATGGGCAGAGGCAGGGGCCATGCCGTTTGCAGGAATTTCGGGCCTCGGGCCTCTAGTCTCTAAATAAACTACATGCTTTGAAATCCTTTCCTCAGGGTCTACTTGTGAAGGAAACTAAAGTAAGATATGAAGCACTTTGCCATTGTAGAAAAATTTTTCTAAGGGAACTAATTTCCTTCTGTAAGTGCTGCTTTTACCATGACGGTACAAATTCCTTATCTTTCTCCAGATGCCTTAGATGCAAAGCCCTATGGATGACAGTTACCGACTAACTGACAGTCCTGATTTCAGTCTCTTCCATCCCAACAGATCATACATACATTTCTCCAGCAAAAGTTTCAGAGGCAATTTCATTGTGCTTCTCTCATACTCTACTAGTACAATAGTATTGACTTTGTATTGTTAACACACCATTGTATTTCCCTCTGCCTGGGATGTCCTCCTTCTGCCAGCATTCATCCCTCCACATTCCATGTCATCTGCCCAATGTAAGGCAGAATTAACTGTTTCCTTTTTGCATTTTGATAAAATGTACTTTCTATGTACTTCTACAATATGTATTGCATTATATTTAAATACTATATTTAAAGTTTATGTATTTCTGGCTACAATATGGCTATTTTTTGAGGACTAGCTTCTTCTAGAATTCGCAGTGTCACTTAGGATATGCACCTGATTTAGCACATTCTAAGTACTTATACCTTTGAGGAATGAATGAATGAATGTCTTTATGAGACCTGAAAGGAAGCCTCTGGACTACATCTTTATGTTGGGAAATAGACTACTGCAGACCAGAATTTAGTATTCAATTAACAGACCACAATTTAAGAGACCAAGTATCACATACAGAGAAAGAACTAGATATAAGTAGGCAAATTATACCATAGCCAAAAAATAACAACAAAAAATAGCAACAAAACCTGGGTGTAATAATGGTCACCCCTAACTGACCCCCTGCCAGCCTGGTTAGCGGTGTATCAAAATTGGAATCTTGCCCTAGCCAGTTTGGCTTCGTGGATAGAGTGACTGCTTGTGGACTGAAGGGTCCCAGGTTTGATTCTGGTCCAGGGCACAATCCCCAATGGGGGCATGCAGAAGCCCACTTCCGGCCTGGTTGCCCCACACAGCCTGCTGTTTAGTCGTTTGGTCGTCCCTCATTAACCCTGCTGCCAACTTGGTTACCCCTCACTGCCCCCCTGCTGTCCTGGTTGCCACCAACTGCCCCCCTGCTGGCCTGGTTGCCCCCAACTGTCCCCCTCTGCTGGCCTGATTGCCCCCAACAGCCCCCCCTGCATGCCTGGTCGCCTCTCACTAACCCCCCTGCCGGCCTGGTCACCCCATGCAGCCTGCTGCTCAGTCATTTGGTTGTCCCTCACTAACTCCCCTGCCAGCTATGTTGCCCCACGCAGGCTGTTTGGTCGTCCATTTGATTGTTTCGGATATGATGGGACCTGGCTCTTTATATATATAGATACTATCTTGGCACTAGCATAAATAACGCATTTTTTATTATTATTTGAGAGTATCTTAAAGATAAACGATGTAGAATAATTAGTAGAAATATAAATTAGAATTGTGAATTATAAGAAGCTAGTGTTGGTAACTAACACACTTAACTTAGTAGCAATCCTAGCAGAAGCTCAACAACTGCACCTGAATTTGGCCTAGTTCAGCATTTGTGAGCAGATACAAATGTGGAAGATTCATAGACTGTGGAGATTCATAAAGGTCCCAGGAAGCATCCCTCTCAGTTATCATCTATTTCAGCACTTAATTCACCGATTATTTCTTCTGTCCTGTTTGTTTTTTAAATGTTTTTCTTGATTTTAGAGAGAGAGGAGGGGAAAGGAATAGATAGACAGAAACATTGATGAGAGAGAAACATGGATTGCCTGCCTCCCGCATGCCCTGTACTGGGGATCAAGCCCATGACCTGGGCATGTGCCCTGACTGGGAATAGAACCTGTGACCTTTTGGAAAATGGGTATGACCACTGTAACTGAATCAGGGCCACAGATCATTCCAGATACGAGGCAACTACCAGACAATGGGCCCTTCCTCTAGCTGTTCCTGCCTTCCACCGCCCCCCCCC
>NW_006290031.1:2059549-2079291 GCF_000327345.1 Myotis davidii | reverse complement strand
TTTGAGGACTAGCTTCTTCTAGAATTCGCAGTGTCACTTAGGATATGCACCTGATTTAGCACATTCTAAGTACTTATACCTTTGAGGAATGAATGAATGAATGTCTTTATGAGACCTGAAAGGAAGCCTCTGGACTACATCTTTATGTTGGGAAATAGACTACTGCAGACCAGAATTTAGTATTCAATTAACAGACCACAATTTAAGAGACCAAGTATCACATACAGAGAAAGAACTAGATATAAGTAGGCAAATTATACCATAGCCAAAAAATAACAACAAAAAATAGCAACAAAACCTGGGTGTAATAATGGTCACCCCTAACTGACCCCCTGCCAGCCTGGTTGGCCCCAAAGCCCCCCTCCCCTTGCTGGCCTGGTCGCCCTTCACTGCCCTGCCTGCTGGCCTGGTAGTCACCTCACGCAGCCTGCTGTTCGGTCGTTTGGTCGCCCCCCGACTACCCCCACTTCCGGCCTGGTTGCCCCACACAGCCTGCTGTTTAGTCGTTTGGTCGTCCCTCATTAACCCTGCTGCCCACTTGGTTACCCCTCACTGCCCCCCTGCTGTCCTGGTTGCCACCAACTGCCCCCCTGCTGGCCTGGTTGCCCCCAACTGTCCCCCTCTGCTGGCCTGATTGCCCCCAACAGCCCCCCCTGCATGCCTGGTCGCCTCTCACTAACCCCCCTGCCTCCTTCTGCTCTGCAAAGAGCCAAAAGGATCCCTACATTTTCAAAGTTCTTCCTGGACAGCTCCAACTGGAAATCAACCAATGAGATGAGACTACAAGGTTCCCAAAATCCTGGTCGAGAGTCCAGCCCAAAACCCAGGTGCCAAAGGGAGACTAGGTCCTGATGACATGAGTCAACCTTAATCTGGAGCAAGAAAATGTCAGGAGTGTAATCCTATTGGCGCACCCTTTGCAAAGTTGTCCCTACTGCCAAGCCTGTTGGTACCTTCCTCAGCCTCTGAGGTCTTTTATAGCCTGCCCTAAGGTCCCAGGAAGCATCCCTCTCAGTTATCATCTATTTCAGCACTTAATTCACAGATTATTTCTTCTGTCCTGTTTGTTTTTTAAATGTTTTTCTTGATTTTAGAGAGAGAGGAGGGGAAAGGAATAGATAGACAGAAACATTGATGAGAGAGAAACATGGATTGCCTGCCTCCCGCATGCCCTGTACTGGGGATCAAGCCCATGACCTGGGCATGTGCCCTGACTGGGAATAGAACCTGTGACCTCCTGGCGCATGGGTCGATGCTCAAACACTGAATCATACTGGTCAGGTATCTTTCCTGTTTTACTAGACTGGGGCTCTGCAGATACATGCACTTCCTCTTGCAACTACAACATCTATAACAGTGCAAGGAACTTAGTAGGTAATTAACAAATATTTTTGAGTAATTTTGTTGAGCTAAGAAAATCTCAAAAAAGAATATGATTTCAGTACAGAGAATCTGTAGGAAATATGAACTCTTACTGTAACTACAGTCATAAAAAATATAAACTTGTACTTTCATGTACCATTCAAGTCAGGGCATTTTACCTTCTGCGTATTACTAATGTGCACTGGCCATGAAAGCCATTGTACAACTGTAGGAACCTATTCTTTTAATCAGTTTATTGATGTAATCAGAAAAGTTTTAGGTAGAAATTTCTTAATTTTTAAAGGAGACTTCTCTTTATATTGATTTTTGACCTAAACTTGCCCTGGGCCTATGCTCTGAATGCATTTTGAGATGTACAAGAGCATTACAATCACTCAGCTACCTCCATTAACACTCATTAGTCTTGTTTGATCATATGCATAAACATTAAGAAACACTGTTATACTTTAAAATTTATTTTAACCATTTTCCATATTTTAACCACAGTATAGTCTTTTATTTGCTCTTTATAACACAACTCTCTTTTATCCATCCTGTTTGCTCCTTTAACATTTTTCTTGTATCTACAGTTTAAATTATAAATTTAAACTGAAACTATAAATTCTGTGCCTTAGAAATTTTTAATGTGTTCCCATGATTACTCAAATATTCTTTTCTTATGAGTTTCATCACAATGACTTTGGGTTGTTTATAATAAAATAGGGGCTCTATTGTATAATATACCAAAGAATTACATAACTGCACAATTCTAGGGGATATACTGAAAGAAAGAAGGAATAAGTGTGATGTTAAACTAATCATTTCATATAGAAATAGGATTTCTTAATTATGGAAATCAATCATTTTGTTCTGGATTTTAATACTATTTTAAAACCCCAAGAAGTGTATTATAAAAATTATAAGTGGCTGGAAATTCTAAATGTTAACATAAGTAAAACTGGGGAAACTGATTTAATATTTTTACAGGGTTAAGAAAAAATTTAAAAATACAGGATAAAGTTAGATAACTTACTTTTGAGGGCACAACTCTGCACTTAAACAAAGACATTTTCATTAGGTACTAACAAAAATAGCAGAATAGCAGAGTAACTAAGTAAAACAAAGAAAGGAAGGAGAATAATTACCTGAGATGTCATAATCCTATTACTCAACAATGAGGTAAAATAAAATTCCAAGAAGGAAAAGAAAATGGAAGGAAAAAGAGAAAAAAAAATCTGAAAGAAAAGGAAGGCAAGAAAAGGAAAGTGAGAGGGAAAAATGGTAAAGAGCAGAAGTGGGAGGGCTGATTGTATTTATTTAGGGAAAAAAATCACAAGGAAATGTAGGTGTACCAGTTAGTTCTAGTGGTCAGTCAACTAACAAATTGTTCTTAGTGTCCTGTTATTTAAGAAATGAGGCTGTTCACTGATTTAACAGTTCTCTTCCTCCTATTACACACCTACCAGTGCATGAGTCCTTTTCTTGTGGAGGTCCCAGTCTAGGTTACTCTCAGGAAAGCCTACCAAGAAACTTATGAGTATTTTCAAATTAAAATAGATTTCAGATAGATGTTAGCTTCTGATCTCCAGAAAGTACTGTGAACTCTGTCATGTTATTAAATGTGAAAAAGACAGATGAAGAGAAAAGAGTACTGCTTACCCATTTTAATTTCATGTAACAAGTTTCTTGTTGTTGATTTACATTAGCGTGAATAAATATTCATAGTGACAATTTAAAGTTTATATAAATAAGTACACTAAATGGTATTTCCACTTACCATTTCTATGCTCCCACAATTAACAGAAAGTTGCTTGTTCAATTGATGAAAATTGGTCAGCTGATTCTACAGTAAAAAAGGTGGGGCACATAAAGAGCATTTGGTTTGCAACGCTTACTTAAAATTAAACTAAAATCAAGTTTAAAATCATTATGTCCAGTCTAGATGAAATCAGTGGCATTTCTCCTATTATTGTGTGAATTAATAATGGAAGAAATGGTAAACTTTTAAATAAATGATTACTGAAATTAAATGAGATGGCAATATGGAAAGCAATGTAGTTATTTCTGTTTATTTTTTGTTTTTTGTGTGAAAGTATAATCTAGAAATCAATTCATTAGTTAATAGATATGCTAGAGAAGTCCTGTTCAATATTGGAAAGCCACATTAAAACCTATACGAAACCTACAGTGCAAAACATGGCAAAAGAGTTACTGTCCCACTCCTCACTTTTAAAAATTCTCACAGCTTGAGTGCCACAAGGTTTAAATCGTTTTATTATCTGTTATGCTCTCACTAAAATTACATGTGCAGGTGACAAATAGTTGGGAGTAGCTGTTAGTATGTCTGGTGACAGAATTAAAGATTGTTAGATAACTGGGAAAATAAGAACAGAGTATTATTTGTGAAGTTCTGTAAAAAAAAAATTACTGCAAAGCTACAGGGCAAACATAATCTTATTCAGGTGAAAAACAAACAAAACAAACACCTAATTGCTTGGCTGACTGACCTAAACAAGGAAACAACCTTAGAGAACTTAATTACATTAGAAATGGTTTATAGATCTCTAGTCTTACGGATCAGACAACATGGGTTATTTTTAACCCCAGGCACACAGAGAAGTTATTTAGTAAACTGCAAAGCATCATGTAAATATTACTATGACTTGTTTAGATAGAAATGTCCAACAGTTGCCTTCTCAAACTCTACAGAAAAACCACTTGAACTGGAATTACTCCACAGTTGTCAATGTACCTAGCAGAAAAAGAACAAAAGGATAAAAGAGACAGGTTTTCCAATGGAATGGATGGTCCTGTGAGACAGTGAGTTCATATCAACATGAAGTATGAGGTGAAAGCTAGATGTCCACTTTGGAAGAATATAAAATGATTTTTGCTTTTGATAGAAAGAAGTCTTTAAGCAACCATTAAGATGCCTTCCTATTATAAAATTCTATTCTGATTAATTTATGTTAGACAAATTTGACATCTATTTTAGTAAAAGTTCACATTTAAAGGTGTCAATTTTTACCCAGTAAGTGTGGCTCAGTGATTGAGTGTTGACCTGTGAACCAGGAGATCACAGTTCAATTCTTGGTCAGAACACATGACTGCATAGTGGGCTCAATCTCCAGTGGGGGGCGTGCAGGAGGTGGCAGATCCATGATTCTCTCTCATCATTGATGTTTCTATCTCTCTCTCCCTCTCCCTTCCTCTCACTGCAATCAATAAAAATATATATAAATAAGGTGTCCATTTTCATTTTATATAAAGTGTCGTCCCTATAGTTGAGCAGGTTTCTTCATTTATCACGATCCAATGAATAGTTTTTGTCTCTCTTAAGCCAGGTGGAAATGAAGACTGTAAAAGCTTTAGAGGTTCATTTATACATAACTAGAGGCCTGGTGCCCGAAATTTGTGCACGGGGGGTGGGGGGGGGGTGAGGAAGGTGTCCCTCAGCCTGGCCTGTGCTCTCTCACAGTCTGGGAACCCCGCGATCAATCGCCCCAAATAGATAGGCCCCACACACCCGGCCAGGGCTCTTCGATGGATCACCCCAAAGAGGTAGGCCCTTCCCACCTGCCACAGTGCTGCCATGGGGTAGCCTGGGTCTCCCTCTTTGGGGCAATTGATTGTGCCCCACAGAGGGAGGCCCCACCCACCTGCTGCAGCCTGCTGGTCGGTGGCCTGGGCCTCCCTCTTTGGGGCAATCGTGGAGCCTCCCGATTGATCCATTGCCCCTCTGGCTAGTGGCCTGAGCCTCCCTCTACAGGGCGATCATGGGGCAATGGCTAGGCCCCCAACCAATCACATCACACCCACCTTGGCTGGCCTGGTGCCAGTGGGTGTCATAGCATGGTCATCGGGAAGGACATCCAGAAGGTCGTTTGACTGGTCTAATTAGCATATTATGCTTTTATTATTATAGATAATCTAATAGCTGCTTCTTAACACTAAATATGGCTTACACTGCTGATCACATTTGAAAATCCAATGTACAGTAGGAACTGCTTTAATTATTAGCTCAAAAGATTTTTAACTATCAAAGACTTATTTACTGTTAAATAAAGGACACACTAGAAACTTAGGTATTCCTCTCCAAAACTGAGTTTCTCCAGAATGTGATTCCTTATTGCTATACAAGAAAACCATGATAGCAAATTTTACCTTTTGTTTTCTTCCTTCAATTACTTGAATTTGGGCCTTATTCTCCTGGTAAATTTTCTTCACTTTGTCCAACTCCTGAGAAACATTCTGCCAGAGTTCCAAAACATAATTTTTTTCCTATAAAACAAAAATATTTGAGAACTCATTAAATTATTAACAGGCTACTTACTGCATAGTACAAATTAACCATATTCTTTTGCAGAATGAATTTTTGTATAAAAGTCACAAAATGAAAAGAACATGGACAACAGTGTAGTGTTTGTGGAGGGGAAGAGAGATGGGTGGAGGTGGCAGAGGGTATAGGAGGACAGATGATGGGAAAAAGTAAAAACAAAGAAAAAAATGAAATAGAACTTCTGTAAAGAGGGTATAATTTAATATTTTTGGTGATATGAAGATGTATTAATAATTTAGAGAATAAAACAAAAGGTGAAAAGTTCTTTGAAATTTTCTTTTTATTTAGATTTCATAGGCAAAATTAAAACTCTTAAATCATAGATAGGGATGAAACCACTCTCCTTGTTCTTCAACACAGTGTAAGCCTTAGAAACTACTGACAAAGAAAATTGCCCCTGGCAAAATACAACTTTTTTTTAATAATTATAAAAGCAATAAATGTAATATATGTAGAAAATTGGGAAAATACAGAAAAAGAAAATAAGAATTACTTATAATTTTATCAGCTGATAGTAAATATTGCTAACATCTAGATATAATTTTTTATAAATGTTAGATGTATTGATATTTATAAATGTGATTTTGGGGGAGAATTCTGTTTTTGTTTTAACAAAATTGAAAATAATACAGTTTAATGTTTGTATTATACTATTTTCACCTGGCATTTTACAACGAGAAGCTTCTCAAGTCATTATTCTTTTAATATAGCCATTCTCAAAATGTGCTTCAGGGATCCTTAAAGTCAAAATTATGTTCATAATAATATATACATACTATTTGCCTTTCTGACTCATCTTCTGATGAGTGTAGAGTGGAGTTTCCGGAAGTTTATATGATGGGCTGTGTAATGCTGGCATCACTGATGGTTACTGGAATGCGGTCCCATGCTTCCATTCGTTTTAAAAAACATGTTTAAATTTGAAATACAATAAATACTGAAAGCTACACAACCTACAAACACAAAAATATTTTGGGGGTCCTCAATAATTCTTAAGCATCCTGATGAGGAGTCATGAAACCAGACTCACTGAGAAACACTAAAGGAATGCATGTAGAGAGCATTATTTTCTTAATGCTCTCCCCAGCCATTGACATAGGGTCCCTCAGCAAGTTGATGGCAGAGTCTGGAAAAAACCTTGTGGGGAAATTTGTAGCCAATCTGCTTTCCTTCTTTTGAGTGCTCAAACTTGGACCTCACCAAATCTTCTAAATAACTGATCCAAATGTAACAAAAAAGTGGGACTATCTTCAGAGATATGACAGGAGACCAAGCCAGATGCAGATGGAAAGCAAAGAGAGGGAAGACAGGAGGAGAAAAGGGTATGGAATGAGAGTATGGTTTTAAAAAGAAAGTAAAAAAAAATATGTTAAAAAAAGAATAAGTAATTTTCAAGTTTATAAAATTTAGCACTGGACATTATAACAACAAAACTACTATAAGAGAGATGCTTTTTAGAGACATGTTATTTTGTTTGCTTGATTTTGTTTTTTGAAACTACAACATAGTAGTTTGAAACTATAAACTACTATATATTTAGTCTACATAAACATTTATAAGTCCTTCCTGATAACACTAGTCTAGAACAAAGTACAGAAAATGACTCCCTCACTTTTTCCTCTTCTATTACTTTTTAAACTCAATATTAGATACATGCTCCTTATCAAGGTAAATATAGCTAGCTGATTGATCTAAAATATCACTTTCATAAGTCAATTCCAAAACCAAATTTCCAAGTAATAAAAATATGACTCTTCATATATAACCATAAAATCGAAACTGTAATACAGAATTTCTAGTCCCCTTATATAAATGAAGAAACTGAGGCACACAGCTAGAAGTAGAATAAGGATTCAAATCCATACAAGAGATGAGATACCTCGGACATAAAATTGTAAGTTAGAATAAAATTCCCTTAGGTATAACCACAAAAAATTAGTATTGAAAATAGGATATATAGAACATGGCTTCCTAAATAGTTCAATCACTATGAGGGAGGATAAAACAAGAAAAAATGTAATTGTAGAAGTATCACTTTAGAAAAATATAATTCTATAATCTTTGAAAATGGAAGACAACAGTACTGGAAGAAAAATAAAAAACATAAATTTACAGAAATAGATAACTAATGATTTTTCTCTTTAAAAATTTCCTTGACATTAAATATTTTTATAAGATAAATTCATGTTAAAAGCTTTATGATTCAATTAAGATATTTATAAGAATAAAAGCTAAATATGCTAATTATAACTGATGGTCGAACAGCTGAACGAGCATCCAGACGACCTTCCAGACAAAGCCCGGCTGTAAAGACCTAGCCCAGCCGTGGGCAAACTACGGCCCGCGGGCCGGATCCAGCCCGTTTGAAATGAATAAAACTAAAAAAAAAAAAAGACCGTACCCTTTTATGTAATGATGTTTACTTTGAATTTATATTAGTTCACACAAACACTCCATCCATGCTTTTGTTCCAGCCCTCCGGTCCAGTTTAAGAACCCATTGTGGCCCTCTAGTAAGAAAGTTTGCCCACCCCTGGCCTACCCCTTGCACAAATTTCATGCATTGGGCCTCTAGTCTATACTAATAAAAGGGTAATATGCTAATTACACTAGGTCAACCAGACATCTTCTGGACATCCGACTTCCTTCTAAACAAAGCCACGGTGGCGGGGGCTGAGGCAGAGGCGGTTAGGGGCTATCAGACCAGCAGGGGAGCAAGCAGTTAGGGTCAGGGTTAGGGATCAAGCCTAAACCAGCAGTCAGACATCCCCCGAGGGTCCCAGATTGGAGAAGGTGCAGGCCAGGCTGAGGGACACCACCCCCATACGTGAATTTCGTGCACTGGGCCTCTAGTTCATAAATAATGATTAACACAGATTTTTAAAAATATATTTTTATTGATTTCAGAGAGGAAGCAAGAGGGAGAGAGAGGTAGAAACACCATTAATGAGAGAGAATCATTGATCAGCCACCTCCCACATGCTCAATGCCACGGGAATTGAGCCCACAACCTGGGCATATGTTTCGACTGTGCATCAAACTGAGACCTCCTTAGTTCATAGGACGACTCTCAACCCCTAAGCCACACCAACCCAGGCAATTAACACAGATTTTACAAACTCTCTGTTTATTCAGGATATAATTAAAAAATATGTAAATGTCACTTACTTTATTGGCTAGTTGTAACTGTTCTTGAAGATTCCTGACTGTTTCATCATCTATGTATATATCATTTCCCATCTCTGTGCCAAAGGGAAGGGCCTCCAACTGTTTTACAACAGCATCTTTTAATTCACTGTGCAACCTTTAGAACAGTTAACATAGTAATAATCTAAATTAATTTTAGAAATAGTAATTAATATTTAAGGTTAATTAAACAAACATTTGGGTCAAAAAATCATTCTTAACATAAAAAATCATTTTTAAGCAGACCAAAAAAATTAGAAGTGTTTAATTGCCATTAAATACTGTGCTATAAGAATGAAAATATCTTACAATTTCAAAAGCATTAAATTGGTCATATGAATTCAAGTGTAATCAGTTTGTGTCTTTAAACTTTCAAAAAGGTAAAATTCAGATATTATACCTTATTAATTGATAAAACAAAACATTCAGAAAAATATTTAAAATGTGATTGTGTTTTCATACAGTCAATAAAATGGAAATGGGATATGAAATCTTACAGAATTATTTGTTGTTTTCTTCATTGTGTTTCACCAAGTTTATTTGACCTCTTACTCGTCTCAGTTAATAAACAGAGAATAAAATTGTTGCTATTATGAAATCAAGATTACTGAGGCTTTATTTTTCAGCACCTTCTTACATAAGCTTGATCATAATTCTGAAAACCTTAAATTCAACTTAATTTGAAGTAGAATTTAGGGTTTTCAGAATTATAGTCAAGCGACCTAGAGAGTATTTTGCTAAATGAAATAAACCAATCAGAGAAAAACAAGTACCATATGATTTCACTTATATGTGGAATCTAATGAACAAAATAAACTAACAAAGTGGAGACAGACTCATGGATAAAGTTGTCAGAGGGGAGAGGTTGGGGATACTGTGTGAGAAGGGTGAAGGGATTAAGCAAAGAAAAAAAGAAAAACTCAGGGCACAGAGAACAGTATGGTGATTGCCAGAGGGAAGAAGGATGGGGAGAGGTAGAAGAAGGTAAAGGGGGGATAAATGGTGATGGAAGACTTGACTTGGAGTGGTAAGCATACAATACAATATACAGATGATGTACTATAGACTGTATACCTGAAACCTATATAATTCTATTAACCAATTCACATCAATAAATTCAATTAAAATATTAATCTAAATTATAGATAGTTCATACTTTAAAACAACTAAAAGAAAGCACAGGAAGGTACAAATTAATAGACTGATTAAGTGTTTTATTTTAAAATGATACAAACTAGGAGGAAAACAGTTTCATAATATCAGAAAAACTTCAAATCAATTCATATAATTATAAGCATAAAATATTTACAATAATCATATAAATAACAAAACTAAAAACTAACATATTGTTACAAATCCATATACCTATAAAAAAACTTTCAAAATAAAATGACAAATACAAAATTCAAGATAGTGTTATCCTCTTGCAGAGGGGAAGAAGGATGGGATAGCGAAGGAACACATGGATAGACACATCAATTTGGGAACATAAGCGTAAAAATATTTTTGATGTTAACATCTTCAGCAAATTTGACGTAGGAAGTTTTGAAGCTTGCTGTCAATACAACAAAAGAGCATACATATCAAATCACATATATATCAACATATGTGTAACTCCATCTATTGAAAAAAATCTGCATTATTAACTGGTACACCTAGTAAGTTGGATGAGTGCTTGACAGGTTTTCGTTTTATCAGTATATTTTATAACATACATACTATACACTATACTACTAATAATTGCTAACATTTATATGGTGCTCATTATGTGCCATATTTCATGTACTTTATAGACAAAAGAAAACTACAGTACAAAGAGGTTAAGTAACTTGTCCAAGGTCACATAGTTAGTAATAGAGCCAGGAATCAAATAAGAAATCAGGCCCAAGAGACCACACTCATAAACAGTATACCACATAAATAAAATATTAAATAAAAACAAAATTTATCTAAGACAATAATAAAATAAACAATAGTTAATTGATATACCTTTCATTTTCCTTGATGACACTTTCAAGTTGTAGTTTCATCTCACCCACTTGTTTCTGAAAGAATAAAATATCATTGTAGTCATACATTTCCCAATTAGATCTCTATGAAGTCTCCATTCGTATGCAAGCAATCATATTCTATCACACTAGTCTCCAGATAAGAAATAATTATCCTTTACTTCTAATAAGCAATCTTAAATATGAATATTTTAATGATACACAGAACTTGAGGAAACATTCACTTTGAATAAAATATATTTTATGAATACATTGAGAAAATTTATAAATGTAATTCCTATGATTTGTAGATGTTTATAGAAAAACAGATAAAAGATACTCTTCATTATGTCACTATAACAAATATCAGATGCTCCCGATACCGTGAATGCATATTTTAATTAATTCATCTTAGTTTAGGTGAAGCCCATGTAAGTGCCTGTATTTCAAAAGTCAAATGTTAATGGTGAAAAAGAAAATATGTGAAGATCTTCTTTAGCATTATTTCATTCAGGCTCTGATTCACTACTTTTATTAACTGTCTAAACTCTGCACTACACAAGGCTGCTATATAAACCAATGTAGTCATATACTTTAGTAGGGAAGAGGGTGAAAAATGATTAAAATACAAAGAAGAATAAAATATATTCTGTAAAGGGAATGAGATAAAGGTAGGACTAATTTTCCCTGAGGGGATAAAAGGATAACAGAATTTTAATAGGAAAGAAAGGGCATTTCAGGTAGGGAGAAATGTAAGGAATAGCAAAGAAGCAAAAGAATGTTTAACCCAATCGGAGTGAATGGAAAGTGAAGAACAGGAAGAAGGCCATGTAAAATCACAATTAAAACAAAACCGCAACCAACTCCTGATCTGCCCAATTGTCTTGACTGGGTACTGAGCCTAAAGGAGAGGAGGCACGCCTGGAGGAACCTGGCAAGGGAAGGTGGGAAAGGCGATGCTCCCAGCCTTTCTCTCCACTTCCTGCCAAAGAAGCTGAAGGCAGCTTGGCCCAGAACATCAGTACCAGCTAATTCTACCTACAAAGCTGGCTCAGACAGTGAACCTTTCCCAGCTCCCTGCTGTGCCTGAATCACAATTAAGCCAAAAGGAAGGAATTTACTACCAGATAATTGAGAACTGACCATACATGGAACAATGGCAGTGAGAGATAAAATTAAAAAGACAGGTGGCAGGTCTTGAATGCCACACTAACTAGGAGGTCTAGATTTTAGTGTAGCAATTATTCCCAGTTTGTAATTTTTAAAAAACTGATCTTTAAAAGTTGCAACAATGTCAGAATATCTTGAAAACTATTTATTATTCAAATAATTCTTAGGTGGAAGCTGTATGCATTAGCTAGGATTAAAGGTGGATCATTACAGTCACACTAAATATTTTTTGTGTAAAATATTTCAAATTACTTAGAGGTTGGAAGGAAACTAAATCTCACATCATCAAATTTTCCCCTATTATTTACATTTTCTGGAATAAAATCTTTTTTTAAAATATGATTTTATTGATCTCAAAGAGGAAGGGAGAGATAGAAACATCAATGTTGAGAGAGGATCACTGATTGGCTACCTCCTGCATTCCCCCCACTGGGGATCGAGCCCAAAACCCAGGCATGTGCCCCTGACCAGGAATCGAACCCAGGACCCTTCAGTCCGCAGGCTGATGCTCTATCCACTGAGCCAAACTGGCTAGGGTGAGGAAGAAAATCTTTCATATAGAAAACTATAGTGATACTTATCTTGCTTTCAAGATATACTATTTTTTTGGCTGGGTCAATAAGATAAATCGATAGTACTAGTTCTAATCAAGAATACCTATGTAAGCAACAGTTCTTAGAAGTAGCTATCAGCCTTTTTTTTTATCTATCTAAAGTAGCAACTATTCTTATCATAGACTCTTGGGCTTTCAGCTTCTCTTGTCATTATTCAGTAATCACTCTCAGATGGAGAATGCCAAATGGAAAAAATGAAGTTAAACACCTTAGTAAAATAGCTGATTAAATCAGACAGATTATGAAAATTTTAAATTTTAAAAGTTTAATTTCAAGATAACAAGCTACTCCATTTTATAACAATTGAAACTAGATGTCATTACTGCAATTCCAAAAGAGGGAACGCAGCAGAAGCACACTGGTCCTAAGAATAAAAGCAAAATGCCATTTGTGCAAAAGAGGGCTTTCTGTCGCTATTGTCCATTAGAAAGATTAAAAGACATTACTATGGTTGGCTCAAAACTTAAATGACCACAGGCATATTTTCTTCTTTTTGCATTACATTAAGTGAATCCTGCTACTGTGTCACAACTAAATTGACTTAGGGATTGGTATCTGAGCCAAACAAAATGATGAGTATATTAACACTCTAAGAGGCCATCACTTAGGTGGACTTCGCTGGAACATATAGCATCTATTTAAGAAATGCTTCTACTGTGTGGTTATCCAACAATCAGAAAGGTCAAAATTTGCGAGGAAAATTAAAAATAATTCAAATCAAAGAAACGGATGACAAATATTAGGTATACTCTAAAAATGTAGCTAATTGAAATTCAGATAGTTTCCCAAATAATAATGTGCTATACCTCTAGTTCTTCATGAACCTGCTATATACCCTAATCTTTAAAATGCTGGGACCCATGATAATCTGTCGGTATGGACAGCTTCCTCGGTTTCTTCACTCCCCTTAGCTCCTAAAATAAACCCTAATTACTAAGAAGTGTTAGAAAAAAGCTGCCACAGCTTAGCCTTATATTAGAAGTGGATCAATAGCTTTTAAAATCTGATAGGCATAATATTTGAAATTGGGGAGAAAATTCAGAATCCATATAATGGGAAATACAGATAAAATGAGGGTAAAGAGAAAGGTCTAAAAAGATGTAACGGTTTTGGGTATTTCTAGGGGGAAAATAAAGATGTAAGAAAATAATGGATTAATGGATGTTTCTACACATCCAAGAGATGCTCCTGCCAGGCAGCAGGAGCAAGGAAACACTGTATTAAAAAACAGACCAAAGATAATCTCCAAACACACACACCACACACACATACACACACACACACACACACACACACACAGCTAAATATTTTCTTTCTTATCAATTTTTTTTAAAGGGAGTCTTATTTTACCTTTTCTTATCTTATAATAAAATATTACAAAAAGGTTGATAACTATGATGTCATACCTGATAATATTTCACCTGCCCATTTAGCTCTTCCAGATGCTGATCATACTCAGTAATAAGAGGTGCTGAAAAGCTAAAGAAAAAATACCAAAAAAGGCATACTCCGTTTAATCTGGTTTAATAGCTATGTAACTTGTGAAATATATTGTACATCAAAACTTTTACTATTCTTATTATAATTTTCCCCACAGCAATCAATACTTTGCCTTTTCCCTAAACCAGGGGTTCTTACCCTTAGCTAAATTAATATTCTGTGCTGAATAGTTATTTGCTGTGGGGAGATGACCTGGGCACTGCAGGACATTCAGTGGCGTCCCTGGTCCCACCCAATAGATGACAGTAACATCCTCACCCTCCACAGTTGAGACTAGCAAAAATGTTTCCAGTCATTGTCAAATATCGGGGGAGGGGACAGAAGCAAAAGCACCCCAGTTGAGAACCACTCTTACAGACTATGATAATGGCTTTCCCCTCCCTTTTCAATTCAATGACAGATCATTCAAATCTAATTACTGATAGCAGACTACAAAATAAACATTCCTAATCTACGGGAATTATTTTGACAATAATTACATATAATTAAGAGAACAACATTTTTCTGGTAACTCAACCTTACCTTTGGTCAACTACTGAGTTTCCTAATATGTCACCTCCCTCTCCTTTGAAGGCAGTTTTCTGTAAGAGAGAATCTGACTCTTAAAATGTTTTCTCAGATCATTCTAGCCAAAACTGACAGTAGTATAAACTAAATACAATTAAAATTTTTATAACCGCAGAAACTCTATTATTGCAATTAAAAAAGAGAGAAAGGAAAAATCATCTTTAGATTTGGTAAATTTTAACACCTATACACAATAAAAAATCTTGGCATACTAAAAAACAGGAATAACTTTCTCAAATTGCTAAAAAAATATATTGACCAGAAACCTACATCAATTATTGTTCTTCATGGTGAAACATTAGAAACAATGCATTAAATTAATATAAGTATGCTTTCTATTGTTAAATGAACTATCTTATAAAGGTCTTTTCTTATGGGTGTATTAGAGGCCTGGTGCACGAAATTCATGTACAGGTAGGGTTCCTAGGTCTCACCGGCGATCAGGGCTGATCTGTGAGGTGACTGGCGGGACAATCGGGGGGGTGGGGAGGCCTACTGACACCCGCCTTGGCCAGCCTGGTGCCGCCCGCTTGCCAGCCCTGCCCCCTGCTGCCGCCGCCAGTTGCCTCCCTCTGCGGGGCAACTGGCAGGGTGATCGAGGAGGCCCCCCACTGACACCCGCCTTGGCTGGCCTGGGGCCTGTGGGCTGGGGGCAGCTCCTGCACTGAGCGTCTGCCCCCTGGTGTTCAGTGTGCATCACTAGGAATTGAACCATGTCCTCCTCGTTCATAGGTTGACACCCAACCACTGAGCCATGCCAGCTGGGCAGTCAGGGCACTCTTCTTGGCTTTTTGCATATAAATTTTGAAAACAGCTTGAGAAGTTTGAAGAAAATATCTTACTACCATTTTGACTGAGATTTTGTTGCAATTAATAACCCTTGCAATCGCCCTAGCTGTCTGGCTCAATGGATAGAGTGTCGGCCTGTGGACTGAAAGGTCCCAGGTTTGATTATGGTCGAGGGTGCATGCCTGGGTTGCAGGCTCAAAACCCAGTGGGGAGTGTGCAGGAGGCAGCCAATCAATGATTCTCTCTCATCACTGATGTTTCTATATCTCTCTCTCCCTCTCCCTTCCTCTCTAAAATCAATAAATATATTTAAAAAAACAACCCTTGCAATTTATGAACATAGTATATCCTTACATTTATTTCACTCTTAATTTTATCAATATTTTATTTTCCCATTTCCCCCTCTTTACCCTCTTATCAATATTTTATAGTTTTCAAATCTTATACACTTTTTAAAGAACTATTCCTAAATATTTAATGTTTTTTTCATGCTAGTATAAGTAGCACCACTATTTAAATTTCATTGGTAATAGTGGATTACTGCTCTTTATAGAAATAAAATTAAATTTGTAATATTGCCTTGTATCCAAAGACACTGCTAAATTCATTAAGTCTGAAAATTTGAAGGTCTAAAGATAAGAGATAGGGATGAAGATATGATTGTATGACTATAAGAATGGTACATGTAAGAGAAGAATGTATACTTTCAGAGAATTAAAGGAGCTATTATTTCACCATAGAATACAATATTAAGTAAGATTAGATGTGTCCCTACTTGTTATGTTACCATTAGGCTTTAAGGAATTATAATCACAATGCATAATATAGGTACATCTAATGGGCTGACTAGAGTCACTATTTTATCTGGTAAAATCGTCTTTCATTATCAAATCAGCCATTGCTTCCAGGAAATATGATGCAACACCTTGCCCAAAAGTCTTTTCAGGATTTGAAATGAACCTTTTGTTTGAACCCCCCCTTCAGGCTTCTATAATAATAAAAGCATAATATGCTAATTAGACCGACATCCTTCCAGACATCCTTCCAAACGACCTTTCAGACAAAGCTGAGGCTGCAACAAAAGTCCGGGTCCCAGGTGCCTGCCGGCGGCCAGAGGGAAGCCCGGGTCCCAGGTGTCAGAGGGAAGCTGGTGCCGGCAGCCAGAGAAAGGAAGGCCTACTCTTGCACGAATTTTGAGCATCAGGCCTCCAGTATTCTATGAAACATTACGCAGGAGCAAAAGAACCTGAGAATTAGAGCAAAGTTCAGAGGCTATTGGATTACAAAAGATTCTCTATCACCTAAACACTAACAGTTTCTTAGTTAAATGTTCATAAAAAAATAACATAAGAAAAATATACGATTAACATAGTGAATTAGTGGATGGATTGTTTCAAGATCCTTGGACTCTGGTCTTTGAAAATAAAAACATAGAACAGTAGCTAAATGTTGAGTACACATTAAGGCAAAAAAATAAAAATATCTATAAGGATAAGTATACTCAAGTCAACCAAACTAACTATTCCTTTTATAATACTTTAAAAACAATTTTCTTTTTAATACCTTAAAAACAAATTCAGTTTTAATTACAAGATTCACTTATGTCAAAAGCAAAACACTTTCTGATTGACTCAGTAGACAGCTATCAATAATCTAAGAGCTATAATTTTTCCTTTTTTTAAAAAAAATATATTTTTATTGATTTCAGAGAGGAAGGGTTAGGGAGAGAGACATCAATGATGAAAATCATGTCCCCTACTGGGGATCAAGCCCACAACTCAGGCATATGCCCTTGATTGGAACAGAACCCGGGACCCTTCAGTCCACAGGCTGATGCTCTGTACACTGAGCCAAACCAACCAGGGATATAGTTTTTCTTTTACTATTCTGTAACTCATAGTCCACCAATAGGTATACTTTATGGCTAATAAAATCTAAACAAAATATTTAAATAAAAACATACATTCAAGGAAAGAAATGTTTAAAACAATGCCATGTATTATATACTACTTTGAGCTAGTCTATGCTTCTGTTATAATCTATGAAAACTCAGGGAATTAAAGTTTACAACTGGCTGTATATTGAGAACCAATTTTAGAATGTTTCAAAACAACAATGAATTCTCATTTTAGAACTCAGAAATTTTAACACTATGCATAATATGTAAACTCCAACTCTAAAAAAAAAGGCAATTTCTATGGTCAAAGAACTTACATTCATTAAGCAAAAATAAGCTTTTCTCCTTACATGCATCAAAATTTTAGGTAAAATTTCAAACTGCTGTAGGCAACTTCACATGAGAATAATCCAAAGTAGAATTTATTTCAATTCATATTTATACTAGAGGCCCGGTGCACAAAATTTGTGCATGTGGCGGGGGAGAGGGCCCTCAGCCCAGCCTGTACCCTCTCGCAATCAGGACTGCTGGCTCCTAACTGCTCACCTGCCTGCCTATGTGGTCACCTGTAACTGCTCTCCCCTGCCTGCCTACCTGGTCGCCCCTAACTGCTCTCCCCTGCTGGTCTGATCGTCCCTAACCACCTCTGCCTCGGCCCCCGCCACCATGGCTTTGTCCAGAAGGACATCTGGAAGACATACAGTCTATCTGATCTAATTAGCATATTACCCTTTTATTAGTATAGATATTTACAACCAAAATGAACCAGTTTGTTACACCTTAATTTACATACCTGCAATGTTGAATATTTAGAAACATTTTCCATTTGACACTGCCTGAGAACTTCGTTTAGTCTTTGAGCTGAGAAAACAACAACAAACAATTTGTAGTTCATTGGGTAATGTTCAATTTTTAAAATCTAGAAATAAAGATGTTATTATTTAATATAGCCAATGCAAAACTTCTAGCCTCCATTACTTCTTAAAATAAAATGAACCACGTGGGGACAAGGACACATATGTAATTTCTTAATCAATAAAAAATATATTTAAAAAAAAATAAAAATAAAATGAACCATCAATTTCAACACATCACTTCAAGTTTAAAAATAGGTCTCCTCTTACATTCCTAAACCACCAATTGCCAATGGGAAAAAGAACAACAGCTGCAAAGAACTACTTTTTCTGATCTCATAAATTTTAATTTTCTCTCTCTCCTAGCTTTCTCAAAAAATAGTCTGTACATTTCTTTTTAAATTCCTGCTACTAGAAGTAAAACGAGTTAAAAAGGTTAGTTGTAGCCATATTCTTTAGAACTGTTAAAATCTGCTTAAGTTCTTTTTCAGGACAAACTTTCACATTGAGGAGAAACTGCAGGATGAAGAATCCAAATTAAGCAGGAGTGAGCAAGAGACAAAAAGGAGGTCCAGTAAAAACAAGGTGATATTTTTGATACACAGTAAAACATAGCACCTGATAAATTTACAATACTCATTCTTTCAATATCACCTGGAACATCTAAAATTGTCCTGGGGCAAGTCTCAACAACTTTCAAAAGACAGAAGCTAAGGACAGCAAGTTATCTGATATAGCACAATTAAAGTGCAGAAGAGAACCAAAAAGTAAAGGAAAAAATCTCCATAAATTTTGAAGTTAAAAAGTTACTTTTCAATAACCCACAGGTCTCAGGAGAAATTAGAAAACAAAATTGAAAGTACTATAAACTGAATGGTAGTGAAAATGCAATGCCTTGAAACCTGCTTAAAGAGAAATCTATAGCTTTAATCTCACATATTCTAGGAAATCTTGCATATACTAGGAAAAAAAAGATTGAGGACAATAAACTGCACTTCCACCCCCAAAAGTTAGAAAAAGAACAGCAAAGGAAATCACAAAGATTAGTCACCCTCCAAAAGAAATAGAAAATAAGCATACCCAAAAGAGGATCAACAAATACAATCATTTCAAAAGTTATAGAAAAAACATCTGAAGAATGGAACTCCCATTTGACCCAATGATCCCACTTCTAGGAATGTATCCCAAGAAATTAGAAACACCGATCAGAAAGGATATATGCATCCCTATGTTCATAGCAGCACAATTTACCATAGCGAAGATCTGGAAACAGCCTAAGTGCCGATCAGCAGATGAATGGATTAGAAAACTGTGGTACATCTACCCAATGGAATACTATGCTGCTATAAAAAGGAAGGAACTCTTACCATTTTCAATGGCATGGATGGAACTGGAGAGCATTATGCTAAGTGAAATAATCCAGTCAATGAAAGAAAAATACCACATGATCTCACTCATTCATGGATAATAAAGACCA
>NW_006290031.1:2053609-2058896 GCF_000327345.1 Myotis davidii | reverse complement strand
CTAAGTGCTTCTGTTTCAAATACAATGTTAAGCAGAATTTGTTGAGATATGATTCATTTATGCTTGTCACTGAAATCATCTTTTTAAATTCTTTCCTCCATGTTTAACTAGCTATCTGCTCTTAAGACATAAACATTTTAAATTACATGATTAATACATGGATTTATGTTTGTAAAAATCTCAGAGTATGCAGAAATAATTCAGGAAATAGTGAATGCCGAAACCGGTTTGGCTCAGTGGATAGAGCGTCAGCGTGCGGGCTGAAAGGTCCCAGGTTCGATTCCGGACAAAGGCATGTACCTCGGTTGTAGGCACATCCCCAGTGGGGGGTGTGCAGGAGGCAGCTGATTGATGTATCTCTCTCATCGATGTTTCTAACTCTCTATCTCTCTCCCTTCCTCTCTGTGAAAAATCAATAAAATATATTTTAAAAAAAAAAGAAGAGGAAGAAGAAGAAAAAGGTAAAGATACTAGTTATGAACACGAAGTATGCATCTATCAACAAGTGAATCTAAGAATCAAGTGAATAAATAATCTGATGAACAGAATGAACTGGTGATTATAATAGAATCAGGGACATAGAAAGGGAATGGACTGCCTATTCTTGGCGGGGATGCGGGAAGAGACTGGACAAAAATCGTGCACGTATGGATGAGGACAATGGGTAGGGAGCGAAGGCGGAGGGTGGGGTGGGAACTGGGAGGAGGGGATATATGGGGGGAAAAAAGAGGAACAAATGTAATAATCTGAACAATAAAGATTTAATAAAAAAAAATAGATGCAGAGGCAGAGCAATATCAAACAGACTGTCAAACTACAGTGGGAAGCCTGGGGAGGGGGGGTAAGAGATCAACCAAAGGACTTGTATGCATGCATATTAGCATAACCAATGGACACAAGACACTGGGGGGTAGGGGAGGCCGGGGAAATGTCAAGGGGGGGAAATAAGGAGACATATGTAATACTCTTTGTAATACTTTAAGCAATAAAACAAAATTTAAAAAAAAGAAATTCAAGATATATTCATTATAAAGCTTTAGGAACGTAGGAAAAGAATGTTCCTTAATATGAGAATGGATTTCTATGTAAACATGCAACAAACATCATACTTAAGTGTGAAAAATGTTAAAAACTCTCCCTTAGAAACTGGGAATGACAGGAGATAAGTTCTTTTGACATATGTTCACACTCTACTAGAGGTCTAAGTTAACACAATAAGGTAAATAAAAGAAATAAAAGGTATAAAAATTTAAAATATATAAAAAGTTGTCATTATTTAGAGTTATAAGTGTGTATGTGGTAAATCCAAAAGAACAAAGATAAAATTCTGAGAATCAATAATTAAGTTTAGCAAGATTATTAGATACAATAAGTCAATATAAAAAAGTAATTATATTTCTATATACTGACAACATAAAGTTATAAAATACATTTAAAGTAAAATAAAAATGTCAATATCCAGAAACAAATCTAGCAAAAAAAAAATGTGTAAGACTTGCATAGAAAACTATGGAACATTCAGAAGATTAATAAATTAAAGTCCTAAATACATGGAAAGATAGTCATGGTGATTCAGTGTTGTCAAGATGTCAATTCTCCCCAAAGCAATGTCTAGGCTCAATGCAATGCCAATTTAATATTCCCAAAGAGGATTTTCAGAAATTTAAAAATCAATTCTAAAATATAGGTGGAAATGCAATGAGAATAGCTAAGATGTTTTTATAAAATAAGAACAGGGAAAGACTTGCTTTTCCAGATATCAAGAGCCCAGCCACCGTAGCTCAGTGGTTGAGTGTTGAAAGATCTATATATATAAAAGGCTAATATGCAGTGTCCCCTCAGGAGTTTGACTGCTTACTATGATCTGTGCTGACCACCAGGGGTTGGCACAGAACGAAGGAAGGCCTCGGGTAGCAGCCAGAAGGCCCCAATCGGCCCTGATCGCCGGCCAGGCCTAGGGACCCTACCTGTGCACAAATTTCGTGTACCGAGCCTCCAGTTTATTATAAAACTACAGCAATTTAGGCAGTGGGATCGTTATATAAAAATAAACAAAACTGAACAATGGAAGAGACTCCAGAAATATACTCATATATATATGAGCACTTGAATTATGATCAAAGGGGAACTCTGATCCAGAGCAGAGCAGGAAAAGGAAGAATCTCTTTGAAAGTGGTTCTGGGTCAACTGGATGATCCTCATGGAAAGAATGAAACATCATCCATAAAAATTAATTCTCGCTGAAATGAAGATCTAACTATGAATGACAACAATAAGTTCTAGAAGAGAACAAAGATAATATCTTCAGAACCTTAGGGCAGGGAAAGATTTTAAAATCAGAACACAAAAAGCACTGGCCATAAAAGAAAAAAACTGATAAATTGGACTACATTAAAGTTAAATATTGTTCATAAAAAAGAGACTGTTAAGAGTATAAAAAGACAAAAGAAGGTTAATAACCTTGACTGATTAGCATTATTCTTAATGGCCCCAAGATGGAAACAAATGCAAATATCCATTAAAAAAACAACAACGAATAAATGTGATACATTTAAAAACTGAAACACCCTGCCCTAACTGGTTTGGCTCAGTGGATAGAGCGTCGGCCTGCGGACTCAAGGGTCCCAGGTTGATTCCGGTCAAGGGCATGTACCTTGGTTGCGGGCACATCCCGAGTGGGGAGTGTGCAGGAGGCAGCTGATCGATGTTTCTCACTCATCGATGTTTTTAACTCTATCCCTCTCCCCTCCTCTCTGTAAAAAATCAATAAAATATATTTCAAAAAACCCCCCAAAACACTGAAACACCCTATAGGAATGAAATTAAAGTACATCTACATGCAAAAATATGAGTAAATCTAAAAAATATAATGTTGAATGAAAGAAGCCAAATACACAAGGATACACAATTTATGGTTCCATTTACATAAAGTTCACACACAGGCACAACTGAACTTTAGTGTAAACTTAAAGACATTGGTTATTTTCAATTATCTTTGAGGAGAAGTAGCGATTATGATTACAAGAGGGCTTGTTTCTAGGGTCCTAGCAATCTTGTCCTGGGTTGCAGTTGCATGGTTTTGAACTTTGTAATAATTCACTTAGCTTTATATTTGTTTTCTTTACTCTTCTGTATATGTTATACATAAGCAAATATGCACGTATATGGAATACATATGAACAATATATACACATATAAATAAAAATGTATATATAATGTACACACATTATCATTCTATGTTGTATCAACATTCTATGTTGAGAATTTCAGATAATAGTTTCTTCCTTAAAAGTGTACATAATTTAGATGAGAAATATGATGGATACATGTGATTCTCACAAAGGAACGAGTACTTATGGGGCATTAATAATGTAAATAGCTGGCCCTTCGACTTACAGTCAGAGATCATGCCCCGGTTGCAGGCTTCATCCCCAGTAGGGAGAGTGCAGGAAGCAGACAATCAGTGATTCTCTCTCATCACTGATGTTTCTCTCTCTCCCTCTCCCTTCGTCTCTGAAATAAATAAAAATCTATTTAAAAATAATGTAAATAGTTTTTATTTTTTTACTGAATTTAAGAGGAATTTCCATAATTTTTTTACTGTTATTCTCAAAACTTTAAAGATAACACTAAAACTTTACCACGACTATAGGAAGGATCTAGCTTTTGCTTATTACTCTTCTTCCCTCTCAGTCTTAAAAGGAGATTAGAGTTTTGTCTCTGGATATAATAATTCCAATACAAACTACTTCTTTCTTCCCCTGAAAGGGTTTTCAATTAAGACAAAATACTAAATCTGAGTTGTGATTAATATGTTAAAAAGTAATTAAATATGTTTAAAAAGTCAATTGTGGATTAATAATGAAGGAAACATCCAATCTTTACAGGCTGACTACTAAATGGAGAAAATTTTACTGTAACTTAAATCTAGTATTTCTTTTTTTTAAAATCTAGTATTTTCTTCACTCGTTCAACAAGCACTTATCACACAATTATTTATTTTACATTTTCTAGATGACTAACGAGATTGATATCTTCTCATTTTTTTAGTAGTTTTTCAGGTTTTAAATTTTATAAGTGGCCTGGTCATATTCTTTAACCACTTTTCTATTAGTGTAAATGTATTAATGTTTGTGAAAGATCTTTCCAATTCTACTGGTAGATGCTAATCAACCCTCAGTTATATTTATTGTAAATACACATATTCTCCCCTTCTATAGCTAGAAATTTATTGATGACATCTTTTGTGATATCCAAGTTTTTATTTATAATGCAGTCTATTTATATATTTTTTCTTCCAGTCAAAAACCTTTATCTGTGAAGAAGTCTTCTATCCTAAGAAAATAATGATACCCTCTTGTATTTTTTTCTGAAAGTTAGAGAATTTATCCTTCAATCAACCTGGAGGTGATTTTTCTATATAGTGTACAAAAGGCATCTTTGTCATTTTTTCTTTCCTATTTGAATAGCCAGTTATTCTAGCATAATTTGCTGAATAGTCTATCCTTTTGCCACTGATTTTTATTGCCTACTAGAGGCCCGGTGCATGAAATTCAAGCACTGGAGGGGGTATCCCTCAGCCCAGCCTGCACCCTCTCACAGTCTGGAACCCCTCGGAGGGTGTCCATCTGCCGGCAGTCAGACATCCCTCTCGCAGTCCGGGACTCTCCTTACTGCGGGCCTGCAGCGGAAGTGGAAGAGGCTCCTGCCACCGCCGCTGCACTCTTCAGCTATGAGCCTGGCTTCTGGCTGAGTAGCGCTCCTCCTGTAAGGCACACTGACCACCCCATGTAAGGGAGACTTTCCATGTAAGCAAATGGCATCCACGCTGGGTGAGGCCCCTGGACCAGAGCGGAGGCCCAGAGGTGGTTTCCAACCACAACTTTATATATATATATACACATACACACACATTTTAATATTTTTTTTTATTGATTTTTTACAGAGAAGAAGGGAGAGGGATAGAGAGCGAGAAACATCGATCAGCTGCTTCCTGCACGCCCCCCAGTGAGCACGTGCCCACAACCAAAGTACATGCCCCTGACCGGAATTGAACCCGGGACCCCTGAGTCCACAGGCCAACGCTCTATCCACTGAGCCAAACTGGTTCGGCAGGGTTTTATTACATAGGATTCTTTCAGATAGCATGTTTATGATATATGTGTCTTTTTCTGTGCTAATTTATTCCACTGATCCATATATTTATCAATCTGCCAATATACTACTGATTTAATAACTGGATATTTAGCTCAGCCAACACGGCTCAGTGGTTGAGCATTGACTTATG
>NW_006290031.1:2030818-2053179 GCF_000327345.1 Myotis davidii | reverse complement strand
ATGTTTATGATATATGTGTCTTTTTCTGTGCTGATTTATTCCACTGATCCATATATTTATCAATCTGCCAATATACTACTGATTTAATAACTGGATATTTAGCTCAGCCAACACGGCTCAGTGGTTGAGCATTGACTTATGAACCAGGAGGTCAAGGTTAAATTCCTGGTCAGGACACGTGCCTGGGTTGCAAAACCCAAAATAACAACAACAAAAAAGAAACAGACTTCAGACAATAATATGAGAGATATAAAACAGGGTGAGACATATAATTGCCCCAGCTTAATGGCCTGAGAGACGTTCCAAGCCATGGCACAGGGAGGGAAAATGCAGACAGAAATCAAGCAAATTCTCTTGAGTTAAGGTGATGGAGCTGAGTCGATGAAGATTAAGTAAATTAAAATAGGCAGTTCAAAGTGTAGGAGAGAAAGCTGCACATCGACAGAACTCTGGACATATGAGATCTGCAGAGAGCCTCTCTCAAGTACATAATAGGATATGGAGTTGTCACTTTATCTATTAAGGAAATTGAATTTGTAGTTTAAACTTTCCACGAAGAAAATTCTAGGTCTAAGTGGCTTCAGTGGTGAGTTCTACCAAACATTTAAGGAAGAAATAACACCAAATCTGCATCAATTCTTTCAGAATACAGTGGGGCCTTGACTTAGGAGTTTAATTCGTTCTGAGACCGAGCTCGTTAACTCAAATTACTCTGTCAACTCAATGCAAAAAATCCGCAGAGAGACAGCTGGTATCTCAAAAAACTCGTTAGTCGGGACACTCATAGGTAAGTCAAGGCCCCACTGTATTGAAGAGAACAAAATATTTTCCATGTAACTTTATGAGAACAGCATTATCTGAGAGTAAAAAAAGACAAAGACATTAGAAGAAGAAAAAAAAGCTTTATGAACATAGATGTTAAAATTTTAAAGAAACTTTTAGAAAATGAAATTTAACAATATATAAACAGGATAATACATCAAGACCAAGAGGAGATTATCTCTCCCCCCCCCCAAAAAAAACACACCAAAAAACAGAAAAGGAGCTTTACATTTCAGATTTAATCAATGTAAATCACTCTATTAACAAACTAAAAATGAAAAAAATCTTATCTCAATAAAATGCAGAAACATCCTTTGAAAAAATCTAACATCCATTCTGATAAAAACACTCAGAAAACCAGGAATAGAAAGGAACATCTTCCACCTATTAAGAACATCAATGAAAAACCTATAGCTAGTATCATACTTAATTTTGAAAGATAGATGTTTTCTTCCTAAAATTAGGAACAAGACAAGGATGTCCATTTCAACCATTTCTGTTCAGCACCTGTGCTGGAGGTTCTAGTCAGTGCAATAAGGCAAGAAAATGAAATGAACGGCATTCAAATTGGAAAGGAGTAAAATTATGTTTATAAGATGAAAAGATCGTCTATGTAGAAAATCTAATGGGCTTTACAAAAAAAACGATTACAACTAATTAGTGGGTTTAGAAAGGTTGCAGGGTACAATTGGCAAAAATAAAGACTTCTCTATAGTAGCAATCATAAATAAAAAAATGAAGGTAAAAGACTAATACCATTTACAATAGTATCAAAACAGCAATACATCTGGTAAAAGGTATGCAAAACCTATATACTAAAAAACATCAAATATTGCTGAGAGAAATTAACGAAGAGATATTTCAATGGATATATGACTTTTCATTGATCAGATAACTCAATATAATCTACACAAATTGATCATTAGTTTCAATGCAATGCCTATTAAAATCCAAGCATCTGTCTTTGTAGAAATCGACAAGCTGCTTCTAAAATTTATATGGAAGTGCAAAGGGCATAGGATAGCCAAAACAACTATGAAAAAGAACACATTTGAAAGGCTAACACTATCTGATTTTAAGACTTATTATAAAACTTCAGATTAATGGAACAGTATCAAGTCCAGAAATGGACCTACACAAATACAGACAATTGATTTTTAACAAAGGTCAAAGGTACTCCAATGGAGAAAGGATATTCTTTTGATTGGGCATCCATATACAAAAAAATGAGCCTCAACCCTTACAAAATTCAACTCAAAATGGATCATAGATCTAAAAGTATAACTTAAAACTACAACACTTCTAGAAAAAAAAAACAGAAGAAAATCATTGCACCCTTGCGTTAGGGCAAAGATTTCTAGATATGACACAGAACCATAAAAAAACAAATTGAGAAATTAGACTTCACCAAAATTAGCAAGTTCTGTTCTATGAAACACACTATTAAAAGAATGAAAAGAAAAAATGAGTCCATCTCCACTATCCATTAATTCCCACTACAAGAACAAATTCTTCATTTCTTAGCTTGACACACAAGTCCCTCTTTGAATAGATCCCTAAGAACTATCAAATCTCCCTTCTCAGATGGAAATGGAAGAATAGTGTTCTGCAAATACGCTAGAAGTTTACTAGAAGCCTGGCGGGGTGTGGAATTGCCAGTGCTTATGATGTGTAAAGCTGACACTTTATCATAAAGAAGTGGTGTCATGTGGAGTTACCAGATGCAAAGTACCAAATCATACGGTCTTGAGGGAGACTCTGAAATCCCAGTGGAGCAAATGAAAAGAGGCAATCGAGTTCAATAGAAGCCAATGTAGAGAATGTCAGAGATGGGCTGAGTTCTTCACCACTGGTCTCTAATGCCCCCAAAATGAAACCTGCTGTTTCCCCCATCATGCCCCCCGCCCCCCATCTTCTTGGTTGCCCTCCACCTCTTTCTCCCAAATCCCCTAATCTCCAATCTCATTGAACCAACCTTAGTTCATTTCTTACTTGGGTGATAAGTCACCTAACTGCACTGTGCTCTAAGGCATGTTCCTCACAACAGCCACACTGGGCTTTCAAAACCACAGTTTGATCATGCTATTCTCAATTGATTTTTTTTCAGTGGTTCCTGGACCTGTGCAACAGTCCAAACTCCTGAACACATAGCGGACAAGGCTGATGACCACCTAGCGGTCCTAGCCCCACTCTTCCCTTTCAGCTGCACTTGTCATTTCTCTCTATAAAGCACATTCCATCCAAGCTAACCTCCTTGCAAGTTGTTCACTAAGCACATTCCTAACCTCCTCGATGTTGCAAATACTGTTCTATTTGGGGTGCCTCGTAAATTCATATCAGTACTTCACATTCCAGCCCAATGGCACCTTCCTTGACCACAGTTAATAATAAGCCTGTACAATACCAGTTAGTTTTTGTTTAGCACCATGTGTCAGATGCAATTCCAAATCCTTTACATATTTTAACACTATTGTAACCGTGCCAACAACCTAGGAAGAAATGGAGGCAGAGGAGTTAGCAGCTGCTGCCCCTTCAGTGTACTTATGGAATTTACTTATTTCCCTCCTTGATTTAAGTTCCTGGAGGGTAGAACTGTCCTCTTCACATTGGTGGCAGCTGTGCTTATACAGCTCTGGCACATCACTGAAAGGGGAGGACTTCCACAAACAGCCTCTGAACACACGGCCAGGGCTGTGCCTCCGGGTTCCAGCTGCAGCCGGAGAAACCCTTCCCAGCTGTTGCCCTATAAGGCAGTTGTTCTCAACCTTCTGGCCCTTTAAATACAGTTCCTCATGTTGTGACCCAACCATAAAATTATTTTCGTTGCTACTTTATCACTGTAATGTTGCTACTGTTATGGATCGTAATGTAAATATCTGGTATGCAGGATGGTCTTAGGCGACCCCTGTGAAAGGGTCTTTCGATCGCCAAAGGGTTTGCGACCCACAGGTTGAGAACCGCTGCCCTAATGTCCCCGAGCCTGTGAGAAGCATAATGAACATGTTTAGCTCAGTCCCGGGTGAGCTTAAGGAACCTGCAGGTATTCACCAAGCGGTTCTGCTCCAGTATATGCACATCCTCCTAGATAGCACCAAGCTTTTCTGCAGCGGACTTGAGTTTCCACGCACCCAAGAGGCATTCAAAATATATTCGTTGGTCAACGATGACATTAAATACTCAGGGTAAGAATTCTCAGGAAAAGAATAAGGAGCTTACTTTTCTCTTTCAGTGGGTCCATTTCTGCGGCCATTGGGATGAAATTGGAGTTTGGAGGATCCACCACCGTTACTTTCCTCAAAAAGACACAGGACTCGTGTGCGGGAAGACAAACCTAGGGCGCCGCTCCGGACGTTGCCCAGCGTTGTAATCAGCACCCGACTCCCGCGGCGTCCACGGGGGCCGCGCCTCCTCCCGAGTCCCAGCCGAGTCCCTCGCTCTGGAAAGAGACTTCAGCTTTCAGGTTTGCTGGGGACCCGCCAAGTGCATTCTGTCCCGCGTTCACACGAATCTCAGCCGGGTGGGACGGGACGCGGGTGGGTGCAGGCGTCCAACGGTCACTCAGGGTCATGTCGGGCCACCTTCCAGAGCGCGGAGGGCGCCGGCGGGCAGCCCGGTGGTGGCGTCCCTCGTGGAGGGAGTGGCGACTTCAGGGTGGCCGGGCCAGAGCGGAAGTCCAAACGGCCCGCCCTGCGACTTTGAAACCGGTGCCCTGGACCGCTCCTAGGAGACGGTGATGCCGCGTGCGTCCTCACGCGGGCGTCAGCGCCAACGTCATCACGCTTCCTAGCGTCCTCGCACGCTATTGGCTATTTGTCAAGCTGGGAGCGGAGCTGTGGGAAGGGGGATGACAGCCAGCTGAGCCGGCGGAGTGGTGGCGGGAAAGCTGGCGGGCCTGTGTCTTCAGGTGGGGGGACCCAGCTGGTATTTTTTTTTTAAGAAAACCCCCAAAATGTAAACCTAGGTAGGTCATTAAATAGATGTTTACAATTCCCCAGTATCTTTCCTAGACTTCTGGACTGGGAGAACCCGCTCTCCAAAGCGGGGAGGGGGAGGTTTGGAAAGGATCTGGAGTTCTGGGGGGATGGGGGGTGCAAAACTCAGACTGGCGTCTTCAGAGGCCACACCAAGGCTCACCCGCTGGAGGCTTTCTGAGTGAGGACTCGGTAATCTCCAGAAACGAAGTACCGTCCTCACCCTCTCGGGTCTTTGGAGAAAGGAGACAGTTGTTTGAATATTTAACTGAGTAGCAATGAGGCATGTAGTTAGAAGTACTCCAAAGGCCCTGTAAATTCAGCAGTTGTTTCTTTAGAGATAACTTTCTTCCCCCAAAGGGGGAAAAACAAAAATTACATTTTTGCAAGAAAAGAATTAGGCAAAACTTTACATCTGTGGGCGGATTACAATTCCCATTATTAAAATGGATTTTGTCTGGATTTGTAAACCCTATCATTTTTTTTCAACAGTTAGCATTGGAGGAAATTTCAGTGCTAGCAATATAAATGTTAACTTGAACTAGCCAATAGTTTTAGTGCTTTTTAATAGACTGTTTTTATGGATTGAAGTAGTTTCACTAAACATACATGTCATAGATGTAGCTCAATTTGGCCTTTTCTTTAACAGTTAAATTTTGTGGTCCTGTGCTCATAATGTTATATACACAAAGTAATGTTAGCAGAATGTATTGAGAAATTTAAAAAATTTGTCCAACGGTGTCCAAATAGGTACGTATTTGAAGTCCTGTTATGGGCTTTCTCCATATGCATTATTAAGAGAATATGATGGTCCCTTCCTCTAAAGTAGAGGTTCTCAACCTGTGGGTCGCGACCCCTTTTGGGGTCCAACGACCCTTTTACAGGGATCGCCTAAGACCATCGGAAAACACATATATAATTACATATTATTTTGTGATTAATCACTATGCTTTAATTATGTTCAATTTGTAACAATAAAATTGGGGGTCACTACAACGTGAGGAACTGTATTAAAGGGTCGCGGCATTAGGAAGGTTGAGAACCACTGCTCTAAACATTATGTTAATTATGGAGGTATATCTAATGACCATACCAAAGTTTAATTTAGCTTTGAGTTAGTGAAGATTGAACTTGATTTGGCTTTTAGCAGCCATTAAGTTAACATTAAAACTTGTTGAAAGGAGAAATTGAGTGTGCAAGCTCCAACTCTTTTTCAAAGGTCAGTATATGACTTTTTCTTCGTAAACTTCTCGCTGACTCCCCAAGGGCTTGCTTGTATCTCTTCTTACATTTGAACTTTGAATATTGTCATATTGTGGTTTAAGTTGGCATCAAACAAGTAGGTATAAACTTGATTCTACAATTTACACTGAAAGTCGATAAGATATATTAGTGTTGGTGAAAGCAAAGAGCAAGCACATCCTGGATACATCTAATCCTATATAGAAACAATAAGTCGACACTGTTGATGGAGACAGTAAATGTAGGCAAATAGGTCGATAAATACTGAAACTGCGTGGGCAGGTGGAACTGAACTAACCAGAACCAGGTGTACATCTCTAGAACACTTAACCATATTTTATGATCTCAAAGGTCAGTCAGACTACCTGTTTCATTGTCTTGTTTCCTATAAGATAACCACTTCAGTTCAAAAAGCACCAATAATACCCACCGGCACAAACTTTCAAATGAATTTCTTGCATGAACAGACGTATAAAAACTAGAATAATAGGGTAGATTTTTTAAAACATATATATATATATTTTATTGATTTTTTTTACAGAGAGGAAGGGAGAGGGATAGAGAGTTAGAAACATCGATGAGAGAGAAACATTGATCAGCTGCCTCCTGCACGCCCCCTACTGGGGATATGCTGGCAACCAAGGTACATGCCCTTGACTGGAATCGAACCTGGAACCCTTCAGTCCACATGCTGACACTCTATCCACTGAGCCAAACCGGTTAGGGCTGAGTAGATATTTTTAAAAATATTGTAAGTAAGTGAAGATTATGAGACTGAAAATATCCCTTATGCTCATGTAATTGAGTAAAATTACAGAGTTAAAAATTTCAGAAAAAAAGCAAGTTTATAATCAATTCATGATCAATATATTCTACATGTAACTTTTAAAAATGAAACTATGAAAAGGTGAAATTTAGTCCAGCTTTTTACCCCTTTTATTTTTTTAAAAAATTATTTTTACTGTTTTATTACAGATGTTCCCTTTTCTATATTTATTCTGTAATTTATATGGAGCAATACAGAACTACTCCATTATTGCAGAAAGAGGTCAAGATATAAAGTCATTTGAAAATCTACCTTTTCTGTTACCAAAGACAGCAGCTGTTATTTTCTTTTAAGAAAACACCCATGCCAACAATTGCTAGTCAAAGAACATTTTAGGACTTTCACTTTTCACTGTTGTTTAAATGTAAATATAAATATATATAATATACTAATATGCATATATATACAAATTTAATTCTTACAAAAACCTTTGAAGGTATGTGCTATTTTAAAATTATTTTATAACTTTCTGATTATAACAACTAGAAAGTGTCTGAATTGGGATTTGAATCCAGGCACTCTGGTTCCATTGTCACCATTGTTGACCACTATGTAGATGCCTCCCAGTAGAGTAATATAATTTACAGCTAGGGTAATATTATTTCTAGCTGGTACAATATAATTTCCAGGTTTGGCTTATATAGCCAATTAGCATTTAGTTGCATTTAGTGAATTATCATTGTACATGTTCTATTTTAATCTTAATACTTTGCAGTTGATTTTAAAGTTGTTGCACAGGATTTACATTGTGGGGTTACTCTTCCATCTAGAAAACCATTCACACTTCAAGAGTCTTCAGATGTTCACTGATGGTCCTTCAACATTTTTCTTTCCTAGAAAAATCATGTGTCTGCTTCAGTCCTCCAAGCCCCACCCCTAGAATGTGTAGGCAGCTGGGCGGAGCTAAGCTGAGTCCGCTCCTGTGAAGTCAGCTGGATGTAGCAAGCCTGGTGGAGGAAGAGCTTTCTGGTCTGTGTTCTCTTATGTTTGTTGTTGTTGTTGTTTTCTTTTTCATTCTCATTCCTTGCACCTTCCCCCATGCTTATCGTTAGCTTTTGCTCTGGTAACTTATTCAGCTGCCTCTTCCTGCTGGCACAGTTTACTCCCTCTCCAGCCTGACTTCCTCATTTCTCCTTTTCTCTTTTAACTGGAGGGGAAGGGGTGTGTGTGTATGTGGAGAATGGAAACGGAAAAGAAATAAGTTTTGTAGAAAACTAAAGAAAATTTCGTGGAATTTGGAAATTGTCCTTGCAAAACGTTCTGTTGAGAAACACCTTTTCCATAATTCCCTTCTTTTAACCTTCCTGGAATTTCCCTCCTCTCCTAAGCTTTTAATACTCTGAACTTCTTTCTCCTCTTTCTCCCTTCACGTCCTTTTAAATGGCTTTGCTTATAGGGAAAGCATAAAAATAATTTAAAATTAATTTTCACCTTTTTTGATGAAAGAGTAATTTGAAGAATAGCAGTTAAAATGTGGGGAAAAAACAGGATTAATAGTAAACATTCTTTTAAGAAAGTTTAAGAGCCAACATTAAAATTACATAGCAAGGTGGTGATCACCTTGAATGAATATATTCTTTAAGTAATGTTCCTAATATCCATTCTGATTTTTTAGACAGGTTCAGCATACATAATATAAAGGAGAAAAGAGGTAGTTACCATACACTTTAAAGACACCTAGCCTTCGCTCTGACCAGTGTTTTTCAGTGGTTAGAGTGTCTGCCTATGCATCAAAGGGTTGCAGGTTGCAGGTTAGATCTCCAATTGGGGCTCTTTCATATCTCTCTCTCTCTCTCCCTTCTACTCTCTCTAAAATGCAATGGAAAAAATATCCTTGGTTGAGGATTAACAAAAAAGAGAGACTTAGCCTTAAATTAGACTTTAAAAAGAGTTTTAAATTATTCATGTATTTTTGAATAGTAATGTGTATCTATCATAGTATAAATTCAAATAGATAAAAAAAATAAACAAACAATAAAGTGATATTGTTGAAAGTACGTCTCCCTTCCTCCCCTGTGTTAGGTAGACCCAAAGGGGCAACCACTGCTGCCACTGGCTTATTTATGCTTCCTGAGATACTGTATGCATTCGCAAGCATACATGCAATTAGTCTTCCTTTTTATTAATTGGATACTTACTTTTTTGCACCTTTCTTTTTTCCACTTAGTATATTTTAGATGTATGTATAGAAGTGCCTCACCTTTTAACAGCTATGTAGTATTTCCTTATATGATATAGTATATTTTCTGTATCAGTCCTCTACTGATGGGTATTTAAATTGCTTACAACATTTTGTTATTCTAAACAACGTTGCAGTGAATATTTTTACACTTATGTTACTTTGAATATGTGCAGTCTAATAACTTCTAGAACTAGAATTTTTGAGTCAAAGGGTATTTGCATTTTTTATTTAGATAACTATTGAGGGGTTGCCCTTGACAAAGGCCGTGCCAGTTATGCCCCAACAGCAGAGTGTGATTGCTTCTCAGTGTCCTCATTAGCATGTTGTCAAACTTTCCGATTCTTGAAAATCTAAGTGAAGAATAGTAATTTATTTTTTTATTTTGCACTTCTTTAAAAACAAACAATTTATTGATTGATTTCAGAGAGAGAGAGTGGACAGGGAGAGAGAAAGAGAGCAAGACAGAGAGACATTGATTTGGTGTTTTTATTTATGCATTCATTGGTTGCTTCTTGTATGTACCCTGACTGGAGATTGAACCCTCAACCTTGATGTCTCAGGTCAACACACTACACTCTAACTAACATGCTACACACTAACCAACTTCTATCATTATAAGTGAAGTTGAACATTCTGCATTTTCTTTCTGTGAATTAGCTGTTCATATCTCTACCCATTTTTCTGTTGGGATTTTGGTCTTCTCCTTATTGACTTCTAGGAGCCCTTTAAAGATTAAATAAATTAGTTATTTGTCTGAAATATGAGTTGTAGATATTTTTCTCCAGACTATGTTTTGATTTTGAAATGGTGAGGGTTTTATTTTTTGGTGGGGATAGGCAGACTTCTGCTTTAAGCCAAATGTATCTATCCATTTTTTTTTTTGTGTTTATATCTTCTGGATTTGGGGTTATATTTTAAAAGGCTTTTTCTACTATTGTCTTTTTTTAAAATCCTCCCACTTTTTTCTTTCTTGTTTTTATGTGGCTTGATTTTTATGTTTAAATCTTTGATTCATTTGAAACTTAGTTTGGTGTAGGGACCCAGCTTTATTTCATTGGTCTGCAAAAGTGAACCAATTGATAAAGGACCTGGTTGATTAGCTCAACTCCCCATAGACGTCTTTTTTACTTCCCTAGCACCTGGCATAGTGCCTGAAAAACTGTAAGTAGCTAATGAATCTTTGATAAACTAAATTGAAAGGAAATTTCTCGATATATCATCTCAGTTATCTGTCATTTTGGTATGTAGTGTTGAAAGGGAAAATGATACCACTAACACAGTTGATTTCTTCTTCATAAAACCTTAGAGTCATGAAATTTTAGATCCAGAGACTAGAACAATTATTCACTCAACAAATAACTGAGTTCCTGTTACAGGCATTCTATATGGGAAAGCAGAGACACTAAACAAGTAGGTCATGTGGTTTAAGTGCTGTGAGTCAAAATGGAGCAGTGCAGGGGCAATAGAGAATGACAGGGAGTCCAGTGCTACTGGAAGCACACCAACCTGGAATGAAAAAGTACATTGACTATTTAATTGTCTGGGTACATGTGCAAACAAGAAATTGAAAGGTGGTGGAGGTTAAGCCTCAGGAGACAGTCCTAGGTATCCCCAGGGAGTTGAAGAGAGAATCATTTGTCTCTTTCTGGGTCCATGCTATATTTAGATTAGACTGTAAACTAGTTGGCCAGACTGTAATTGTTAGGGTAATTTTACTATCAATATTATGCATGGTTAGACTGACATGAGTGTTCTTTAAGCAGATTAACAACTGTGTTGTTCAGGTAAGAAAATAAAGTAATTTTATGCAATTAAAGCCAAAACTATATTCTATCCTTGGTCATGTCAGCCATGACTCTCCTCCCTGATGGTGGAAGTCTAGTCAATATTTCTGGCAGTAATTTTTAAACAATGCTCAAAAAAAAAAAAAAAACCTTAGGGGAAAAGGCATAAGGAACTGATAGAAAGACTTGAGGTACCACTGTCTTATACTCTTTGCTTTTATCTTTTAATCTCTTATCCTTCAGGTAAGATTAGATTTGGAAGTAATTTGAAATCTGACCACCATGTGTGCATGGAAGTGACAGGCCACTTTTAGGAGCCCATCACTGAATATGGCTTAATTCCAATTAGAGATAGAGATGATTGTCTGAAAGAGCTGGAAGTTGAAAATTTTCTAGTGGAAACCTATTGAATAGAATCGGGGACCCTTTAATGTGTGCAGCATTTTGTGGATATGATGCTTGTATGGAGAATGAGTAAATCTACTAACACTTCTTAGTCGCTGAGCTATGTTTTGCCAGGATTGTCAAATTCCAAGTTAAGAATATAGCATGTTCCCTCAGTATATTGCCACCAGAATCAGCTTTAATGAGCATTTCTAATATCTTGATTTATTCTTATTTCTTCCTATATGCAATAAGAAGATACTTACCAAAATTTGGGGTAGAGGATATAGATTTATTTTTGAAGAAAGTATCTAGATATTTTAACTAAAGAAAATAAATGTATTATTAATGTTTTATTCCATGCAAGTCAGGACTAAAGTCCACATAAATCAGGATCAATTTATATTTATAGTCTTACCACTCACTGAGCTTATTTCAATATAAATTGTTAAACTTATCCTTTTCTAATATGCTTTTACTTGCAAATGGGTTGTAATACCAGAACTACTTTTTAATTTTAGAGTTTATCTCCCATTGACTCCCTCCAACCTCTCCCCCGCATCCCCCACCCCCTACCCTTGCCCCAGGTCTTCAGCACCCTATTGTATGTGTTCAAGGGTTATGCATATATGCATACAAAGTCATTGGTTGACTACCTCCCCCCCCCCTCACCTTTCCCCCCACCTTCCCTGGAGATTCCACACTCTGTTCCATGCTTCCAGTGTTTATTGCTTTTAGAGAGAGAGGAAGGGAGAGAGGGGGAGAGATGGAGATAGAGATAGAGACAGAGGACACTGATGTGAAAGAAACATCTATTGGTTGCCACCATATGCACCTGACTGGGTGTAGAAACTGCAACCTAGGTATGTGCCCTGACTAGAAATGGAACCTGCAACCTTTTGGTGTATGGGATGATGCTCCAACAACTGAGCCTGGCCAGGGAACTACATACTTTAGAAAAAGGTTTTCAGAGATGTTGGATTCCTTATGTGACACAGAGCTTATATATTTGGATCTTACAATGCTTGACACATAGCTAGTACTCCATACACATTCAATGAAATAAATGTATTGAAAATTTAGTACTTTACTACTTGCAATAAAAGTAACATGAAACAAGGAAATGCCTTCAAAGATTTCAGGTATATAAATTTCAGTGTGAAAATATCATCATTTACTAATCAAGATTCTGCTCTGAACATGGCATATGAATCTAGTATAATTTGGAGAATTCACTACCCCTAAAATAAGGTTTTCATCTCCCTCCAGATTCCAAAATGACTTCATCTGGGTAAACATGGCTGGTATTGTTTCAATTTCTTGATTTGCCTGCTATGTGACCTTCGGCAAGTCAGTTTCTTCTTTTGTACTGAGGATAATAATAGTTCATCTGCTAGTTTCTAGTGAAATTAAATCATATAATGTTTATAAAACGCCCAATTTGCAGTTTTCAACAATATGTAATTTTATTAATATAATAATGTGTCCTTCCATTTAATCTTTGGTAAAACAGTATAAAATGCAAATACCGCTTGTGTCACTTTTTGATATTTCAAGTGTTAAATGACCAAATTGCTTGATTGATCTCTTTTCACCCTTAGAAAAATGGAAAAAGAATCTGTCAGCATTTAAACTTTGAAATAGACTAAGAAGCCCAGCTGTTAGCAGGCTCAGATGTTGAGAGTTGACCCAGGAACCAAGAGGTCACAGGTTCAATTGCCCGTCAGGGCACATGCCCACATTGCGGACTTGATCCCCATAGGGGACGTGCAGGAAGCAGCCAGTCAATGATGTTTCTCTCTCGTCGTGGATGTTTCTGTCTCTCTATCCCTCCCCCTTCCTCTCTCTCTAAAAATCAATAAAAACACATTTAAATTTTTTTTAAATAGATTAAGAAAATCTATACCCTGAGAACAAGGCAGACAATATTAAAGTTTACTAACCTTCAAATAGTTGGAGTCCCCTTTCCCCCCACCCACCCCCCAAAAAAACCAAGGTTTTAACCAAAAGAATAGGTACTAACAGAAATGCTTCTGCTGAATGATAGAATATTTTATTCAAATTGAATTTTATTTTAAAGATCTTGGTTCTCAAGGGACCCAATAGTTTAGACACCTGCACATTTTACAGTAAATGACAAAGAATGGCATAAAAACTCATAATGCTTATAGTTGTTAAGTACATGAACAATTTCTCCAGTGGGCTTAATTACAGTTGTAAAAAGAAACAATTTTGGGTCTAGACTTAAAGTCTCAAAGCTTTTTGGGTCCAACTACCTATTTTACGGTAAAACTCAGTGTCCATTATTTTGCCACAGCACAAATGGCCTTTGGACTCTCAGAACCCTCTTCTCGTCACACTGCTGTCGACCTGCTGGCTTATTGGAAATTTTCACTTCATTTCTGAATAAAGGAAACATTTCTAAATTGTTAAAGAGTTTGTTTTAATGTGTCTTTTTTTTCCCTTTAGAGTCTAAAGATGGATTTTAAAATTGAACACACTTGGGATGGTTCTCCAGTGACGCACAAACCAGTGTTTGTCAGGCTGAACCCAGGTGATGGAGGAGTGATGTTGAAAGTCAGTGCTCCATTTTTCAATGATCCTCCAGCCCCGCTTGGAGAACCAGGAAAGCCTTTCAAGGGACTGTGGGATTATGAAGGTAAGTGGAAGTACGGTGTTTTATTGCAGACATAAATCTTTTTGTAATAACCTCTCACAGAGCTATTATTTTATCTTGCTGTAAGGAAGTGAGTGCTTCTGAGCAACTGACATATGCAGTGTGTGATATTTCCTACCAATCTCTCATTCTGACTTTTTCACCATTACCTATGCGACTTTAACTCTATAACTAGAACAGTGAAAAATGGCAATTACAAATCCAGACTTCCAAATTGCTGCCATATGTCCTTCCTTTACTTCTGTTACCTAGTCTGAGAAGAGTTCAGCATTCTTGTTTTGTCTTCAGATTGCCACTTTAACCTTATAAACCTTCTTTATGGAAGTTTTAGGGTGTTTTACTTATTATAGAAACACTATCAACCTCAATATGAAATGTAGTTTTTATTTTATATGTACTGACAAGTAATCTCACATATCAAACGAAGGTTAAAAGACACCATAAAATTACACTTTCAGGTTTGCTATATGATCCCCGTCTAATGTCTCCTAATTAAGCTACCAAACTTATCTTTGTAAAAAGACTCTTTATGATGCCATTCCCCAGATCACAAACCATTACTATTCCGGAGATAAAGTTCAAATCCTTCCTTTAAACTTTCTGGGACTCATGAATGGGGCTATCATATTCAACCAAAACCTCTTGATTTCTAAACGGCTACTATCCATGCACTTTCTCACCCATGTACCTTTTCTCATTCTGTTCCTCCTGCGTCTAATGCACATAGTTCAATGTCTAAATCAAGTTCTATTTAGTCAAAGAAACCTTTTTAAAAAAATTGATTTTAGAGAGGGTTTGGGTAAGAGAGAAAGAGAAACAGCCATGTGAGAGAGACACAGTGTTCAGTTGCCTCTCAAATGCGCCCTGACCGGTGATTGAACCCACAACCTAGGTATGTGCCCTGACTGGAAATTGAACCCATGACCAGGTATGTGCCCTGACCTGTAATTGAAGCCATGTACTTTCAGTGCACAGGACAGCACTCCAACCAACTGAGCCATATCGTCCAGGACCAAAGAAACCTTGGATGATTCTTCTAGTCCAGGGGTGGGCAAACTTTTTGACTCGAGGGCCACAGTGGGTTCTTAAACTGGACTGGAGGGCCGGAACAAAACCATGGATGGAGTGTTTGTGTGAACTAATATAAATTCAAAGTAAACATCATTACATAAAAGGGTACGGTCTTTTTTTTTTTTTAGTTTTATTCATTTAAAACGGGCCGGATCCGGCCCGTGGGCTGTAGTTTGCCCACGGCTGTTAGTCCCTACTAACATCTACTTTATACCATCTGTACGGCATGCATTTTGTCAAGATTAATTTATAAAATGTTAGCCGTATGTTGTCTATTACTGATACAGAGCTTATATATATCAGCTTCCTATTGGTGTACACACCAGTGGGACTTATCTACTCAACAAGTACCAAACTCAACTTAACCACTTTTCTCATAAACCTGCTCTTTCGCTAATTGCCCAGTCTCAATCAATGGCAGTTAAATACATCAAATCACTGAATATAGAAATGTGATTTTTTTCCAAGATATTCTCTCTCACTTTCTATGTTTGGATTTATCTATTAAGTCCTACCAATTTCCTATCCTAAATATTTCTCTATTTCAGTACCCTTCCTTCATTCTCATCATCACTTCATCATCTTTTACCTCAAATAGGACAGAGACTTCTAAATAGTCTTTTTGCCCTTAACTTTATCCTTCTCTCTTGAAATGTCGAGTGATCTATCAATAGGGGAACAAAGGGGACATCTGTAATACTTTCAACAATACAGATACATTTAAAAAGAAATAAAGAAAAATTTAAAGTCATCATTCAGCTACTTAAAAACCTTCTCAGGCTTCTGCTCCTCCCCCAGATAAGTTCTTCTTAATATGATTTCTATATAAGATTTTTCATGACCTGGCCCCTTATTCTCTTTGTAGCATCACTTATTAATACATTGAAAGGTTTACTTATTTGCTGATTTGGTTATTGCTCTGTAGCCTACTTGTCAAATATGGATATCTTTTCATATCAAAAAATATTTAACTGTCTTTAATTTTAATGGTTACATGCATAGAATACATAAATTTCATAATTTATATGGTAGCTTTCCTACATAATAGAAGATTTATTTATATAATAGGCAATGATCCTATATAATAGGAGATAACCATTTAGGTAATATCTAATTTTTGAGCAATACTTTGATGACTAGCATTATATTTACTTACTTTTCTAGTTGTCTGATTATTTCCTTAAGATAGATTCCCAGAAAAAGATAATTGGCCTAAAGTCTATATGATAATGTTGATTTCTTTACAACCTCACCAGCACTAGGCTTTACTCATCTTTTTAATTGATGGCAATCTGATATGGAAAAATTTGATGGTGATTTATTTCTAAGCAATGTCTATTTATTATCTTTGTCCCTTTTCCTACTGAGGATATAGCTATAATTAAAAATAATGAGTTAATTTATTTTATACTCTAAAGGAATAAATAATTTTTGTTGAAGCATAATTAAATTCTCAGTATTTTATATCTCTGTTTTCAAAAGTTGTAGAAGCATTTTTCTTGAATGACATAACCGAACAGTACTTAGAAGTTGAACTTTGCCCGTAAGTATAAATTTTTTTTTAACTCATTACTATATTACCTGAACACATTGTTTTCTAGGTATAAATCATGTGGTCATAGTAAAAATTTGCTAATTTCAACAAACTAGGGCAGATGCCAATCTGAACTATGTATAATTTCTTATTTTCAAATACCTGTATAATTTAAAATATATGTTTAAAACAGGTTTGGCAAAAGTGGGTTTAAAGTTGTGAGTATGGACTTGCATCTGGGGCTGGGCTCCGACACGTGAAAAAATAAAAATAAAAATAAATAAAGTTGTGAGTATGCAAAACAGAGTTTATTCTTATATTATTATTTATTAATTATTGTATTATTTCCCAAACAATTGTAAGCCTACTTTTGTCACACTCTGTATATATTACAGATATTTGAAAATAGTACGTTGATGTTATTTTCATTTTACTATGTAGTTGGTCTTTTTAATAAATTTGAAAATAATTTTTTTTTGCAAATGAAATAGTATAATAAAACAGAAACTCATTATTTATTCTATAAATTGGCATTATGTCCTAGCTACTCAGAAATAGAGACATATAGATATAATAAATTAAACTAATTTATGAAAATGTTTCTTTTAAGAAATTTTAAAAATAACCACACTTTCATTTTATGTATTTGTTAATAATGTATTCATGTGTTTCTTCATTTAGTCCTCATTTTTTTAAATTTAAATTCTTTATTATTTGAAGTATTAAATGAGTCTCCTTTTCCCCCCATTGACCTCTCCCCGGTCACCCCCATCCCTCAGCACAAGGTTACGGGCATTGTGTTTAGAGGAAAACAGAATGATATTTGTCCTGTAGATATGAAAAAATGAATTTATGCCCACCTCTCATCGATATTATAACAAATTTTAAGTTAGTAAAATATTGAGTAATGAATTTTTTTTTGTATTGTGATGATCATTTTAAATGGCATTTAAATGTCTTTCAGTATCTATTATCCATTAGCCTTTGTAGGCTGGGCAGAAAGTTCCAAACAATCAATTTAAACAAGATTTTAGATATCATTTTTTTCCCTTAATTTGATTTTTTTGCTAATTCTAATGTGGAAAATGTAGCTGTTTCCAATTATATTTTTCAGAGGAATAACCTAGTATCTTTGTATGTTACCTTTCAACTAACATGCCAAAATATTTTATTGAAAAATATGATTGTCATAAACTGTCACATGAGGAAAAAAAATATTCACCCATTGTATGATTATTTTCACCATACAGGTGAGAATAAGGCAAATAGATTTATAACTTGTCTACAAGAGAGTAAAGAACTTGGATCTACTAAAATTCTAAAGTTTCATCCTTGGTTTTACTTTTATTAGATAAAAATACCAGTTTATTTTCATAAAGAGATTACTTAGCACTGGATGAATAGGATAATTAGATTCTCTTTTGTTAAGATATTACATAATAACTATTATGTACAAAATTAATAAGTTCTAAAAATTTAAAAAATTCTTAAAGTAGTTTGGTTTCATATATATCGGTACAATCAATAATCAAGAATCAAGGTTTTGCTTCAGGCAATCAATTCCTGTAACAATTAGTCTCTAGGAAAACAATGTGAAGAATATTGTTGTTTTCATTCATAAGAACTTTTACTTCTCTTAGGATATTATTAAGCTTGCATCATAACAATAAAAATAAGCAGAGGAAAGAATACTTGTCATGTGTTAGAATAGTTTTCGGAAGGAAATCCTCCCTGAAAAGCTCACAATAGACTATCTGTATAGAAGTGTTTAGATATAGTCTTTTCCAGAGACAATAAATTTCTTTCATGTAACTACTCAAAAATCTTTGATTCTTATTGACCTGGCTAGTCCCAATTATGCTCTTTTATTAGACTTTACTTTTGAGGATATGTTGTTTCTCTTTGAAAATGTGACATTGGTGTCTGAACTAATGGTAGAAAGCAGGAAAACACAAGAGGCAGACAGCTACAGTTTTAGACAACTTATATTTTACATTTTCTTTATTCCTCATGAGCTTCAAGACAGTTTTCTTATAGAAATAACTTTTAGTAAAGTTGTTGGATTCACCTGAAAATTGGTGCCAGCTTCTCTTAGGGTACTTTTGTTTTTGAAACTAGTTTTATTATAAACTAGAGGCCTGTTGCACGAAAAGATTCGTGCAATAGGCCTTCCCTTCCCCTGGCTGCCGGCACTGGTTTTCCTCCGGCACCCAGGACTCAAGCCTTGCTGCCGGCACTGGTTTTCCTCCGGCACCCAGGATTCAAGCCTTTGCTCCGGCCGGAGCCGCCTTCATTCTTTGCTCTGCTGCTTCGTGCCTACTATGCAAATTAACCGCCATCGTTGTTGGCGGTTAATTTGCATATCTCACTGATTAGCCAATGGGAGGCATAGTGAAGGTATGGTCAATTACCATGTTTGTCTATTATTAGATAGGACTAGAGGTCTGTCCAATGCATGAAATTCATGCAAGAGTAGGCATTTCTTCCCCAAGCTACCAGCACTGGCTTCCCTCAAAGCCCCAGTTTCCTCTGGAAGGACTCTGGTCTAATTAGCATATTACGCTTTTATTATTATAGATGCCAAATACTATAATATCTCCCACCCCTTTGCTGAGTTTTCATCTTCTGACTGAAATCTTTTATATAGTTTTATATTTAAATAATATAAAAAGCAATCTGAACATGTGTAGCTTTTTTTAAAAATATATTTTATTGATTTTCTACAGAGAGGAAGGGAGAGGGATAGAGAGTTAGAAACATTGTTGAGAGAGAAACATTGATCAGCTGCCTCCTGCACACCTTCTACTGGGGATGTGCCTGCAACCAAGGTACATGCCCTTGTCCAGAATCAAACCTGGGACCTTTCCGTCCGCAGGCTGATGCTCTATCCACTGAGCCAAACCGGTTAGGGCCATGTGTAGCTTTTGAATATAATTATCTGGGTTTTTCCAGATAATTGGTAATTGACCATACCTTCATGATGGCATTTCTAAGTAACTAAACACCCTGGTTCTTCCTATAATTATCCAGTATTCAATTTGCATCTTTTAAAAAAAATTGATTTCAGAGAGGAAGGGAGAGGGAGAGAGAGATAGAAACATCAATGATGATAGAGACTCATTGATTAGCTGCCTCCTGCATGCCCCCTACTTGGGACCAAGTCCACAACCTGAGCATGCGCCCTTAACAGGAATTGAACCCGGGACCTTTCAGTCCACAGGCCAACACTGTATCCACTGAGCCAAATTGGCTAGGGCCATCTTTTGATTATTTGGAAATTTAGTTACATACATTGCAGATATAAAGAAGAGTGAAGAAAATAATGTTTGTTTCTTTCATACACTCATGAGGAATTTTAATTTCCACAGCCATGGACAACATTTGGTGCTTTTATTATCTGGAAGAAGAAATGTATGGAAAGTAAGTAAATAAAAATATGAGACAAAGTTCTTAAGTGTATAAGATCTATGTATACATTATAATATTTAATATATATGTTTAACTTATAAATCTGAATTTAACTTTTATATTTCACATATCATTTCTGTAGCAAGAACTTTCTCTATCATTCGAAGTGTCCAGAGGAGAGACAAAATGGGAAGGCAGAGCTTATCTTCCTTGGAGTTATTTTCCACCAAATGTGACAAAGTTCAATTCATTTGCAATTCATGGATCTAAAGATAAAAGAATCTATGAAGCTCTTTACCCTGTACCTCAGCATGAACTGCAACCAGGACAAAAACCTGATTTGTAAGTAGAAAATGAAGATATGTTCCAACTGTGCAGGTTTTTGGGAAATTAATTCTTGGTAGAGCAGTGATAACATTTTTCAGTCAAAGGAGACATGTGTACAAGCACCTAGTAGGGTACTGTGTTCCCTGATGGTTCTTAGTAACTACTTGACAGACTGTGGACCCGCTTAGTCTCTCTCACTGCTATAAGTACAGCACTTATGTTTCCATGGCAATATGAGAAAAATCTTGCTCAGTGAATATTGCAACAGCTGCTATAGAAGTATTGTTACAAATTCATTTATCATCCCTTTCAGAGCTGACTGGCCAGAGACATTCAGATTCCTGGTGAACAAAGGGTTAATAAATTCTTTCCCTTGCTGCTTGAGAATATGACCTTCAATTAACTCTCTAGCTGTCTTCCCTTGGTAACCTTATAAGGATAAAAATGTCATCTAGGTTTCTGGGCAACATAACTTATAACAAAGATGACTCCTAATTGCTTAATTGCATCTGGACAGATAGTTTTATGAATAAATTATAAATACCTGATGGGGGACAGCATCGCTTTGGATTTCCCTTTAACAGTCATATTCTCTGTGGAGACCCTAGAAGCTATGCCTGTGGACTTATTACAAGAGATATTGGCTCCTTTGGGCACCAGGCATGTAAGCCCAGGTATCTCCTACACTTGCCCAATTTGAGTCGTATCTCTTTGAAGCTGTCACCTAAGGAGAATATAGCTCCTGTCCAGCCATATGAATGCCTCATGGATTGCAGCAAGCTTTACTTCCTTGGGAAAGCCAGATTCTGTCCTAGGGCAAGCTGGGATTCCTGCTCTCTAGCTCTCTCAGTGTACTCAGTGTGGCCAAGACAGCCTGGCGAGTATGTGTGTTCAGAAGAGCTAACAGTGACATCCCAGTGTTGCCAGTGGAATTGGAGTCCTTTCACAGAGTGATAGGAAAGCATTCTGGAAACCTGTGTATGGGAGGATGAGAAGCAGTGGTAAGATTTATTGTAGAAGCAAAATCAAAGGACTGCCCTGGACTCAGCTCTGTCCCACTGTGAAACAAGTCCAGCCTTGTCTTCATCAAGTCAAGAGCAAAGGCCAGTGCCCATGAATTCTGTGCCATTGGTTCAGTCAAGTTCAGTCCCTGTCCTCACTGACTTGCTTAGTCTGTGTTCCCAGCTGTGCTCTGGCTGGTGCTGTGCCATGGTCACCATCTTGGCCCCTATTGGGCAAGCGCTTACCTCCCCCAGCACCGTCTTGGCTTCTACTGGGCATGTGTCCAGCAGAGGAATTTCTCCAGCTGTTTTTCTTCTTCCCCTGGTAATGACCAATAATGGACCTTCCTATCCTCTTCAGGGATTAGGCCCCGATACAGCAGGCCCCTGGGGAGCCTGTGAATGCTCAACCCCCTACTGAAGCAGGCTTAGTGTCCGACTCAGCTTCCTAGTTTATTATACTTAATGACGTCTGATCCCTTTGCTCCCTTCCTTTATTAATATCTAGCTGTCTTTGCTAGCACTCGTGGACTTTGCACCAGGGTGGGCTGACTCTCCTGTCATTTTACCCCTGAAAATGCTGTCCTTCCTTTCACTGTTTGCCTTCTCCTTCCTGCCGTACTCTTTCTTCACTCACTTTGCCTTCATCTCTTCGAGCCTATTCCTTTCTTTCTGCCTGACACACTTTGCTCTCTTTCCTCTGCTTTTCTCCCCAGTCCTGACACTTCCTACCTAGCCTCCCTTGTTTTCTCTTAACCTTCACTGTTGGTTCCCGAACCTCTTCATCTGGGATTGACAGTTGAGACTCAAACTGGTTCAGTCTGGCCAGGTAAGCAGAATGGGCCCAGGATCTAGATGCAAGTGACTCAGGACCCTTATATCAAGATGGCTTGTTTCTCTGGCTCTTCACCAGCTAATATCTTCTTATATTTTAGCTCCTTAGTGCTATCATATGTTCAGCTCCTCAATGTATTTGTTATTGGAGGCTTACCTTAGGTAAAAGTGCGACTATGCCGTTGGCCAGGGCCCAGCCAAGGCAGAGTGATCTGCTGCAGAGCTGAGTTCCACTGCAGCATGTTAGCTAGACCTTTCTCTCCCAATTAAACCACAATAGAAATCTCCATAATAGTTA
>NW_006290031.1:2019783-2030808 GCF_000327345.1 Myotis davidii | reverse complement strand
AAAGGACGTTCCCAGGAAGAAAAGAGCTATTATTAACCCTCTTTCAACTTCCTTTGCTTGGGCAAAGGAGTCTATCCTCTTATCTATGGAGCTGAAACTTCTAAAATAGTAGTTCATATGACTAATATAAAGTATGTCAAAGTTTAAATGTAAAAACATCTGTAAAAATATAATATGATTTGTTTAAGGCTAAATGGAATGAGTCAGGTTTTGAGGGTAGATTTTAAGTGCTTTAGGATGTGGGTGAATGTTTTCAGAGCTTAATGTTTGAGAGCTAGAGTGAGAAAATTATACATACAGAATATATCTTACCTTCGGTATTCTTAAAATAGAATGTTGTCCTATCACAGATGTGACAGAATGAATAGCCTTTCAGGTCACCTATTTTTCAAATGCATAATTCATTTCAATTTCTACCTTCTTTTCCTTTGCATTTAGCCACCGTCTGGAATACTTCAAGCCTTTCAGTTTTAACACACTGCTTGGAGAAGAATGGAAACAACCAGAATCTGACCTGTGGCTAACAGAGAAACCTGATGCATAGGAGTATAGTAGATGATCATATCAATCATTTCTTCTCTATACTTTTTAAGGTAAATCATCCTATATAATAAAAGCGTAGTATGCAAATTGTCCCCTCGACAGGGAGTTGTCTGGGAGTTTGACCAGGGGGCAGGGTCGGCCTAGGGAAAGGAGGGAGGCCCTGGCCGGCAGCCAGCAGCTGCTAGGGACCCTACCAGTGCATAAATTTCGTGCACTGGGCCTCTAGTAATAAATATAATCTCTTTCAAGTATAATGTGAAAACATTTCAACAATAAGTATTTTCATAAAGGTCAATGAAAATATAATGTTTCTCTGACAAATTTTGTATAAATTAACAAGAAAATGGAAAGTTTGTAGATTATTATATCTATAAAGTTAAAATTTTTCTTACAGTCATTTAGTCCAGGAGCCACAGTGTCAGTAAATTCTGTCATCTGCTTCACATCATCCTTACACTAAATATCCCTGACTCTGTCAATCAAATCATTATTTCTCTTCTCACTTCCCTAAACCTTATTTAGCCTGAGATAGAAAAATCTAATTTTCACATTTTTGAACTCCATGTACATTAATTCTTTACTCAGAATCTTTTGTCCATTCTTGAACTGGGTAGAAAACAAGGATATATTTCAGTTGAACAGGAAATCCACATCTGTTAAGGCATCATTAAGATACATGTGTTATTTAAATTAGCTATTTTCCCTGTCTTATAGCTATTTTTACTTTGTAGAAGAAATGGAATTCAGATAACAGCTTCTGCATTTATTTATAAAGAAATGCCATTTTCTGAATGCTAGTAAACAATGTGTTGAATGTACTCATTTTGTAAACATCAAAACATCATGGTCTACAGTTTTTAAAATTTCTGTCATATTTCAGAGCTAGAAGCAATCTAGTAAATCATTTATGAACTTCTCTACCTGTTCCTTCTCCAGCATTCTAAACTTAAATAATTAGCAGTTTTGCAGAAGAAACTTTAAAAAGAGAAATCTTTATTGTTGAAAGTATTACATATATCCCCTTCTTCCCCCCATTAACCCCTTCTAATCCAACCCTGCCCCCCACCCCAGGCCTTCACTTCACTATTGTCAGTGTCTATGGGTTATGAATATATGCATATAAGTTCTTTGGTTGATCTCTAGAAACTTTATTACTTATGCAGATACCTAGTTCCTACCCACTACATACGTTCTCCTGTTCTTTACTGAAAGAACATTAATTTTTAGAGGCTCTACTCAAAAACTGCATTTTCCCAGATGCCTTTGCAGATAGAAATGACTCTATAAAACAGTTCACATCAATGAGATATGAGTATATAGTATCTGGTGGGGCTTAAAGAAAAGATGCTTTAAAGATGAAAGACTCAGCTGCCATACACATTTTGTCCTTCGCCCTCCCCTTCCTTTTTCCTGAGTTGCAGAATGAATCCCTGAGGTAACACACTAGCTTCATTGTGTCAGCAAGGAGCCAACCCAGGGATAGGTAGTTGAGTAGAAAGACAAAGGAGCCTGGGTTCTGAACTATGCAGTAGAGTAATCTATCTGGACTGTCCAGCTATATAGGAGAGAATAAATGTCTAATTTGTTTTCCCCAAAGTGATTTATTGATTCAGTGCAATCCAAGTATAAAATCCTATGAGGCTTTTTGGGGATAGAAATTGACAAGATGATTCAAATTTTGTGTGGAAATGCCAAAACAGTTTTGAAACACAATGAAGTTGGAAGACATATACTAACTGAATCAAGACTTGTTACTAATCTTCAATAGTGAAGACAGTATGACCTTGGCATAAATTTAGACAAATATATCAATGGAATAGAATAGAGGAACCAGGAAGAGAACTATGTAGTCAGTTGACTTGTGACAGAGGTGCCAATGCATTTAAGAGGGAAAGGATAGTCTTTTCAACAAATGGTGTTGGAATAACTGGGAAAAATATGAAAAAAAAAATGAACCTTGACCTCTAACATACTCCAAAAGAAAAAAAAATGAACCTAAATGTAACTGGTAAAATAAAAAATTCTGGGAGAAATTCTTCACAGTCTGCAGGAAACAGATTTCAAATAGGACATAAAAAGCACTCACTAAAATAGAAAAAAAACACACAAATAAATTGGACTTTATCAAAATTAAACGCTTCTCATCAAAAGCCTTCAGTGAGAATGTGAAAAAGCAAGCCAAAATTGGGATAAAATATTCAAAATACACAGTATCAGTAATAAAAAGACAAGCCAATTAAGGAGCAAAAGAGTTGAACAGACACTTCCCAGAGGAAAGCAACAAAAGGCCAATCAGTATATAGAAAGGCTCTCAACCTCACTTATCAAAAATGTGAATTAAAACCACAGGAAGATGCTACTGAATGACTAAAATTACAAAATACGCAATGGCTAACTGGCTAAAAAAAAAAAATACAGCAGAAGATGCTACTGAATGACTAAAATTACAAAATATGCAATGGCTAACTGGCTAAAAAAAAAATACAGCAAAAAACAAAACAACAACCCTGAAAATGAGAACATGGAGTAACTGGAATCTTTCAACATTGTGGGTAGGAATGTTAATGGTACAACCACTTGGGAACTATTTGGCAATTTCTAGTATAGTTAAATACATTCCTACCCTATGATTGAGCAGTTTCATTCTTAGATGTATACTCAAGAAAAATGAATGTTCTTAGCAGCTTTATTCATAACAGCGCCAAACTGTAGACAATCTCAAATTTCTATCCCCAGGAGAATGGATAATCTGATAGAGTCAGACAATGGAATACTACTAGTAAAAAAGAATGGCCTGTTGATGGATGCAAAAACCTAGATGAATCTGAAAAGCATTATGCTGAGAAAAATAAGAGAGAATATACTGTATAATTATTTTTATGTGAAGGCCAATTATACGCAAAACTAGACTATCCTGAATCAGAACCACAGCTGTTCTGCATAAGGGCAAGGGATTCAAATGACCTGGAAAAGGGGCATGAGGGAATTTTCTGGGTTGAAATGTTTTGTGTTTTGATCTGGATGATGGTATATACCTGCATACATTTGTCAACATTCCTCAAGCTGTATATATTTTAAGATTTGTGGTTTTACTATATGTAAATTATTCCTTAATAAAATGCTGTTATAAAAAAATCTGTAAATAGTGTTCACTTCAAGTTTATGCTGTTCCATTAAATAATCATTAGTGCTGGTTAAATGTGACTTATCAACTGACTTTTTTTCTTTCAGTTATTAAATATCTTCTCTATATGAAAAGAGCTGGTGAAAAATAAATGCTGACTTTTACAAGAAGCACTAAAACTACATATCATGGTGACAGTGTTAGGTGTCTTTGATTAAATACAGAAGTTATATTAGCAACTAACTAATTTGATACGGTAACAGTCTGCCAGTTTTGGATAGGAAAGGCATATTTTAAATAATCTAGGGTGACTTATTTATGTTACCTGAAATAATTTTATAAATGCATATAAAACTCTTAGGACAGGGGTGGGCAACCTTTTTGTGAGTGCATGCCAAAACCAGCAAAATCTCTGACTCAAAATTCTTCTGCGTGCCAACCCTAATTTTTTAAGAACATGTTACGCCTACTTGATATCTCATAAGGTGTACGTACGTGAAGAACCTTGAAGAAATAATAAAATTCATTCGAGCGACAAAAACACAGTATATGATGATGAAAATACATTTATTTTTTAATGTATACATGTACACTGATAGTCTGACAGAAAACTTTATGACTCTGTTTGATATTATCAGTGGGACTTTTGCTGCTGCATCACTGATGACAGAGATTTTACATCAGCTTTATATTTTGTAACCATCAGAGATATGCACGAGCTACTACTTTCATCTGTCAGGCTACTCCTATTATGAGACTTAACAAAATTCATCACTGAGAACAAAGATTCAGAAGTGTATGTGGATGAAAACATGGAGAGTAATGCTGTTGCAAAGTTTTTTAAACAGAAAAAATTTTCTGGAATGGCATTCCAAGTCCTCAATAGTTCGTTTTCAACACTTCTCTCTGGTACTCCTGTCTCTAATCACTTTTTTTCAATGTTTTCCAACTCAACTCTAAGGTCAGTAAATTTCTGCTTCCCAGTTGAGCTACTCTGAAATTCAATCAACTGCATTTCAAAGTCAGCCATGTCTATGGTCTTTAAGATAACTTGTTATGTAAAATTATTTATTTAAGATGCACCTACACTGAATTTATCTGAAAAATAAAAAAAGTCGATATTAAGAAAAAAATTATAAATGGAAGATTATAAGAAAGGGTTTTGCATGCCAGCAAGAGTTACTGGCGTGCCATGTTTGGCACGTGTGCCAGGGGTTGCCCACCCTTGTCTTAGGACAAAAAATAAGGTAATTTTAGAGTATCTCAATTTTAGAAATGAATCAATCACTGTGAATTATAGGTTCAGATATAAGTCATCTATACATATAAAACCCTAATATGCAAGTAGACTGAACGGTCAACCAACCAAACAACTGGTTACTGTGACGTGCGCTGACTACTGGGGGCACGCATGGTACATGGCGGGCGTTGGCAGCAGGCGGCAGAGTGTGGAATACGGTGGCCATCTGCTGCGGCAGGAGCAAGTGAGCGGGTGCACCAGACCAAGGCAGGGTGCCGGTTGCTGTCATCGGGGTGATCATCTGGTGGTTACTGAAAATTCTTTGCTCCTCAGGGGTGATCGGGGCCAGCAGCTGCCTCTCGCACCTGCTGCCGGCTGCTCACACCCACTGCTGGCTCCTGGCACTGGCCCCCGATTCCTCTGCGTCATCAGCAGGTACAAGCAGGGCCTGTGCCATCAGCACCTGAGAGCTACAGCAGTGCGAGCAGAACTGCTGGCAGACAGGGGCCAGGTGGGGGCACAGAGGATAGGCTGGGACCCACTCCTGTGCCCACTGCAGCCTTGCAGCCCACAGTTCATTTCAAGGTGCATGAATTCATGCACTGGGCCCCTGGTAACTTTATAATGTGGAGAAAAAATAAAGCCCAAATATTCTAGGTCACAATCACAGCCATATAAAATATTGACTTTGATGATGTGGTTGTGGCCTTTCTAAAACCTATTATGTATTTTTAAAATCTGTTTAGATGTGTTTTTTTTTTAAAACACCTCTTTCATCTAGATAATATGTTCCTCTTTCAATATCAAGCAAGCAAAAATACTTTATGAACATTTTCTTTTGAAAAGAACATGCAATTTAACCACATAATTTTTGAAAAGTCCATTAATAAGATACAAACAATGCACCCTATAGAAACTCAATATTTGAGAGTTGGTGTTTATGATAACTGTTTCAAATTTGTTTTTCAACTTGAGGATCATGAAAAAGTAATAATTCCTTCGCTGAACAGTATGCGTGAATGCATTTCCTCCCTGTGCTTTGAATTGTTCACCACAGTGTTATGCAGATTCTCTCCTCACCACCTAAATAGATTACACAGTGCCTGTATTTATTCAGGTGTTTTTTCATGCCCTCCCTACCCTGTGCCAGTAAAGAATAAGTCACAATCCAAAAAGAAATATTTTCTTTTAGGTCTAAAATATTTTATTGGACATTTAAAAAAATTACCATAGAAAAATATTTTTCTCATCTTTTTTTTTTAAGTTAGACTTTTGGGGCAGAAGATAATGAATATAATTAATCTGATACTTAAAAAAAGAAAAAGGATAGCAAATGGATGAAACAATTAAATTAAGCCCTCAGCACTTCTACTCATGCCTCAAAACCCCCAAATAATTTCCTTCTTCTCATTTAGTTTTACATGGTATTTTACACATTGCTTTATTAGCACACTTATTCCACAGTGCATTAGCAAGCTCTTCTGACTAACCACCAGTCCTTTCCGTCTTTCTACTCCAGCAACGAATTGCACTCCGTGAACCAACAGCACCTCGCATCAGTTGCACTGTGTAGCTTGCTTTCTGCCAGGGTTTCGCTGCTGCCTCAGCTGCGTGGACCACCCGCAGGACCCCACGTGGTCATTCTCACACATCAACTACCCTGTGTGAAGACCTAACACCCCGCAGACAGCTCTTGACCAAGGAGGACAGAAGTCAGTGGACCCATACTCCTCTCTTTCATTCCTCGGATTGACAATTCTCAGGTCCCTTCCACATCGCTCCTTAGAGGTTCCCTGAAGGAATCATACCCCAGTGGCCAACTGATAACACTCCTTGTTTTGCTTTTTCCTCGTTTCCTGTTTTGCTCTTCCTTGTTCCTCACTCCTGTTTGGAATGACAGCCAAATTCAACCTACTCTGAGCCCTTGTTCCAGATGGGCTTTCTGGATTGTTACCTGACTCTACAAGCACTGGTAAAATAACGTGGGAACAAAAAGATGTTCAGAAGTCCTTAATGCAGTACATATGCTCTCAGAGAAGATGAATGTTCAAGCTACTCCGTATTAATAAATCACTTGCCAAGAGAGACCCATTTTTTCCCAGGACCCTTTTGTGTATTATTTATCGCAGCAATGTCTCTGTCATCGCAGCAGTAGACTTTGGTGGACTAGTGGCTCATCTGATTGCAAATCTCATAGTATTTACCATGAATAGGGAATGAGTCAGAGTATAGTAGAATATGGGAGAGGAAGAAAACCCAGGCTGCATCTATACTAAATCTTTCCTAACTTGCTATTTGTGAAAGTCAAAAGACAAGCTTTCAAAGACATGAAAACTTGGGCAACCAAGCTTCATAGCCTTGAGTAACTTGCAATAACTATAATGGTTTTTTATCTCTATCTATTAGACACTGAAGTAATTTAGCACGAATTTACTCTAAATGATTGTATGATCTACTCATAAAGAAAACCTAAAGGTTGTGAATGTCTTCCTTCCTGTCCTTAACATTTTATTGTTTGCAACAGTGACAATGCATCTTTTCTCCTTTCTGAGAAGATCATTTTCTTTTGAAGGTAATGAAGTAAAATGATCTAAATCAGTGTCTTTTCAGGCTACAGGTTGCACACTTATTAGGAAGTGGATTATGGAATCTACGTAGTATGTTATAATTAAATAAATTGAAAATATCAGAGTACATCATATTTATGAGTGCATATATTGTTTCAAGGGTTTTGCTCTTACTTTGGGTGTTGTCACAAAAGTTCAAATCCATCAGTTTTGAGTGGTTACAGAGCACTTTGGTTTTTTACAATATTATCTTTTGGATAACTAGTTAATATCTAGAAGATTCTCAATGGTCAGTGACTGGAGAAGATTTGGAGGGGAACCTCACACTCAACCATGTGTTAATGCAGCTTAAAAACCAGAAAGAAATATAACCTTTTATTTACTCTTCAAATTGATTTCATTTATAAATTGGAAAAAAAACCCCATATGATAGGTAAGACTTGCATATGTAGATCCTCAAAATTTAAATACATTCATTGGAAGTGGTCTCATTTCACTGTATGTAGTTCTTTTTTCAATCTATAAATTAGGATGATTTGAGTTATAAGTAAAAGTAAGCTCAACTGAAACCAGATGAAACAATAAAAGGAGGCAGAGGAATTCTGTAAGTTTGATGTAGAAGTTGTTAATCTCCCTGTGTCATCCGATTTCCAGCTCCATTTCTGTATGACTTTCTTTCCCTGCCATCTTCAAGATCATCTTTATCCAAAGACAGCTTCCGCTTTATATACAGAATGAGTGTTAGAGGGAGTTACAGGCCTCAGAACCATAAACCACAAAATCCAGCACAAGAGAAAATGCCTAATGATTTATGATACTATTCTAGATATTTTCCTCATATTTTAGAAAATTAGATACTTTTTTTGATAATTGTATTCCCATGCTTTCATCTGTCTTCTGTATTTTCCGTGCATTACATCTAAAAGCTTGATTACATTCAGGTTCAACTTTCGGTAAGAATATTTCATAGATGGTGTTGTATTCTTCTGTTGGGAGATGCATAATGTCTGGTTCTCTCCTTTTTGTGATGTTAGGAGCCATTGATGAGCATTGCCTAAATCCATGAATTCAATATGTCAATAATGCAATTTTGTCCTTCCAGATTTCTTAGCTGGAATACTTGTATAAATTATCCCAATTCAACTATTTTGATACCAAGAAGCACTGTTTTTACAGGATAAATTCTTTTATTTAGCAGTTACCCTTTTTCCTTCTTTATTCACAGTGATTTGAAACTTTTTATAATGTGTTGATGGAAGCATTTAACTTGAGTATATAATTTTTCTAAGGCCAAATTCACTGTCTTCTCTGGCCAATCCATTTTTTATAAATATTGTACCTATTGGAAGATTTAATTCAGCTTCTCAAAATATTTTCCCATCCTTGGGGGGGGGGGTCATTGTTTACATAAATCTTGCTTTTTATTAATTGTATAACTAAACTTAAAAATCCTTTGCTAGACCATGTAACTCTTGAAGAGATATTTGGCCTTGGCTGTGTAGCTCAGTTGTCTCAATACACCAAGGTTGTGAGGTTTGATCCCTAGTCAGGGCACATGCAAAAATCAATCAATGAATGCATAAATTAGTGGAACAACAAATTCTCTCTCTCTCTCTCTCTCTCTCTCTCTCTCTCTCTCATCAATCAATAAAAGAGTTTAAAGTGATGTTTGACATAACACGTATCAGTCAATATTACAGGAAAGATCATTCTATCCCTTCCCAACAGAAATGACTTCTCATATACCACACTCGCTATTACAGGGGAGGTGATTCGATTCTATTTTTCAACAAATTCTGGGTCTCATCTGGTTTGTTCCAGATGTTTTAGTACAGTTTTTAACAGGTGTCATTAGGTAACATCTACCCTGCTTGGGAAGACACAGGTTGTTACTGTATCTGAAACTACATACCTGCTGGTTTCAAGAACCCAGGTAGCTGGCTCAGGCATCTGATTAAGGTATCTGTTTCAGCATTCCAATCTCCTTTCTGATCTAGAAACTAGATTTTTTTTTTCTGTGTGTGTGAATATCCACATGATCTGCTTTAATTTTTCTTAATTCTCAATGAGTTTTCCTTGAGTGCCACATAGGGCAATTCTCTATTGTCTAGTGAGCTAGGACCCGTTTGCTCTTGACTACAGCCCAAAGTCTGTAAATATCTAAATGCCCCTCTGAGATCAGGAGCATAATTCTTCTCCCACTGCTAAATTAGCAGCTCTCAACTCTGCCAATTTGCAGACTTACCTGTTCTTTCTCTCCTCAACGTTTTTTCTCCCAGTAAGGCACATACATAGCTGCCAATTTCCAAGCAGGAGCATGGCCCTCAAGCCAGGAACTACCATCACAGAACCAGGCAGCTGCCTTGTCTTGGCTGGGAAAGAATCACAACGCTTGGACCACAGAGCCGTGTGGGGAAGAGGGGGTCCTCGCAGGGCTCTCTCAGTGCCTCCATGAGCAACTTGCCCCTGGCTGCTGCACTCTTCCCCTGCACTTCCTACCTGACAGCATCTTCCATGCAGCATTTTCTCTTGTGCTGACCCTTCCCTATTCAATGTCTTTCTGACATCATCCAAGGCGTGATTGATATCTCGGCCCCTGAATTATTTGATGCCATTCTATGGTGCAGCAGTTTTAATCAACTTCTGGGAACAAGCTAACAACTGTCATTCAAATGGGCTTTAATGAGCAGCTGCCTTAGTTTTCAAGTCCAAAATTCAAGGGGTCTTTGCAGAGTAGCCCTATTTGAGTCCTCCCAGAGGCTTCAAGTCTGGATATATTCTAGGAGTGGATATTGTATAATGTGAGCAGTTGGATCATGAGTTCTCGGTGGGACTCCCTGTACCACCATCCTTTATAAATCTTTTAAGACATCTCTGTTAAGGACCATAGTTACAATAAGATTTATTTTTGATGAGTTTGTGATTGAGGCTAGCAGTATTCTCATAAGTGCAATGTGATTTTGCCAAAACTCAAACTTCCTTCTTAGCTATGAGTTTCTTGCATGTTGGAAGGTGTCTGTGAGAGAAAATAACTTAATTCTCACAGTTTGAGGACTGTCTCTGGTTGCTCCAGGAATTTCTCAGATTGGCGTGGATTTAATTTTAAGCTAGATTTGTCAACTATCCTCTATTCATCATAAAGGAGATTATAGAATCAACCAATTCCAAAGGTTCTCATTTATGTTTTTAGCTACATGGACTTAACCCCAAAGGGGCTATATTTTATTCAGTAAACAGCTCCATTTTATATTCAGGTATTTATATTGCTTATGTGGCATTTTATAAGGACCCATATCCCATCCATCCAAATCTAGTTTTGTTTTTATCATAAGCACTCTTAAACCAACCAAAAACATTCTGTTCAAAGCTTTTCATAGATAAGGAATCTTCTGTTAACAAACATCCTTAGTTTGCAGGATTTGTCATGGCTTGGTTTACAAGGGGATTTGACTGGTTTACTTTTTTTGCTAGGGCATCTCCATATAAAAGAAGAAAATAGGTTGCTATTCTGCTGTTTAATTATTTTCGTCACAAAGACTTTTATTTTTGCC
>NW_006290031.1:2019295-2019715 GCF_000327345.1 Myotis davidii | reverse complement strand
TTGCCCATATCTCTAGAATACACATTCCCCTAATTTCCTCAAATATACCCCTGTTCTCTAAATATGTTTATATATCAAAAACTTAACCATTTTATAGACTCACTCCAACCCAGATTCACATGGGGACAGGAAAATTGATTGGTGCTTTGGAATGACTTCCCACCTCCCCCTCATTCTTTGAGCTCCTGGCTCATACAAAACATAGGCTATAACACTTATCTAGAAATTGATGACAACTTCTATTCTTTAGGGATTAGAAATTTTTAATGATCATTTTATCTTCCCTTTTGTTCTTTAACATTTTATCTTTGATAATCATGTACATATATTTTTAATGTATTTTTATTGATTAAGATATTACATATGTGTCCTTGTCCCCACGTTACCCTCGACCCCCCCCCCCCCCCCCCACCCTCCCGC
>NW_006290031.1:1986275-2018072 GCF_000327345.1 Myotis davidii | reverse complement strand
TCTAAGGAGGTGCTAATTTAGCCTCTGCCTGAGGTTACACAGCAGGAACTATGAAGAGAACTGCAGATTCCCCTTCCTTTCTTTTTTTGGAGTTTGGAAGTGCCCTGATGAGGCTCAGCTGTGAAGCAATGCAAGCCACTGTGGGGCGTTGGGCCTTCTCTTGGAAGTTTTGGGTCTGTCTGGCCCGGCTGCAGTTAGGTAATTACAGGTTGCAAATGGCCGGGGCATTCATATGCAAAAGCCTCTGCCGCAGCCTGGGTGGGGCGGGGTCTCAAGGAATCAACAGGGCGGAGCAAGCAGCTATGGCGGATCCTCAGCCCTGCCCCAAGGAGTTGCGAGTCTCAGTGTCCCAATAACTGCCGCAAGAACCTCTGAGGGAAAGCCACCCTCAAGCTCGCCCGCAGCCAGACAGTCCAGTTTCTCCCTGCATGAGTCCTGGGTCCCCAGAAACTTCCCGGAACTGGAGTTCAGAGCAGTCGGGAGCCTGTGACTCCCTCCCGATTCAAAAAGACAGCCACATCCTCAGGTGCCAGCCCCTTTCCGCCTGCGCGAGACTCCGTACCTCTGCACTTTACTTCCGCAGCTCCTCTGGCTCTCAGTGTGCTTTTCTTTCCTTCTAGTTGTAGAATTTACACTCAGCCAGCCTTCCTGTAGTTCTGGATGATGTCCGTTTTGTCTTTTTGTTGTATTTTTCAATTGTTGCGGGAGGCAGCAATTTCCCAGTGTTTATCTATGCCACCATCTTAGTTTCTCCTTCAATCATGTACATATTTTTAAAAATTTATATGTTTTGAATTTTTTTCTATCAATCTTTAGCATTTCAGCTAAGGTTTTCTAAGAACCACCAAGAAGCATGACACAAATATTGAGCTAATTGTAACTGTAATTGCTTATTGGCTACCCAAAGACTTGAAGGCATTGTTTACAAAATATTTGAAAATTGTTTAAAAAAATCACCATGCCTATTTCCAAAGATAAACTATGATAAAAAAAAATATTTGTACCAAAGGGAGTGCTCTTAACTTTATTTTACAAACACATGTAAATAAATGTTAGATGCCATACTATATGCAGGATGATATGCTACAAAATTCTTGGTATATATTAGGTACCCTATGCACAGTAATGTTTCATCTCTAAATAGTTACTATTTGCCAGCACTTTATGTGTATTTTCTCATTTAGTTCCTGATAAAAACCTTATTAGATGGGCATCATCATTACCTCTGTCACACAGATCAAGGAACTAAGGCCCAAAGAAGTTACATGATTTGCCCAAGGTGCAAGAAGCTCATACAAATAATGAATAAAATATTAATGCTGGTGACTACATATATAGCTTGCCTGCAGTTTGCCTCTCAGGAACTGAGCTTGTCTATTGCAAAAGAAAATGTTAAATGCTAAGGTCTCCAGTTTTAGCAAAACCACATTATACCATGATGCAAGAGCCCTACGCATTTCAATTGCCTATAATGTGGACGTGCATGATTGTGAAGTCAGTGAAATGAGTAGTGCCAGGCTAGGTTCCAACCACAGGAGCCAGTAGCCCTGATGGCCAGATACCATCACCATTTTGGCTCCAGCTGGCGCCATATGGTAACAACTGTTTGTATCAATTTGATTACTGAGGATAAGGCTTCCGGTCTTGTGGCTGATATCTAAACAATGGCAATGGCTTCAGCAGTCTCCCCATCCTTTCCTGGCTCGATCCAGGGAGACTAGCCATGAGAATCCTGGATAAATGACAATCACTTCTGCCTTGCCGGTTTCCCAGATGGAGTTGTCCAATGAGCCCATCTCCTTTGTTCCAACCTCTCCTCTATGTCATTGCCCCACTTCCCCACCTTCTCTCCATTTGCAGCAGAACATACATTTTTAGGCTAGTCCAACCTCACATATTAGGGATAAGCTTTGGCCTTGGAGAGTGTGGAGAACGCACAACTATGCCATGTGTTGCATGTTATTTTTCATTGATGCCTTTGAAGCAGCTCTAATAATGTCGAGCAGATGATTGTACCTCCTTTAAATGTTGCCTCTTTCCCCCCTTTCAATTGACTCCATGCTTCAGGTTATAAAGTATTTCACTGCCTATTTTTGAAAAATTATTCTAACTGGTAATTCCAGTGTGATAGGCCAATTTCAGTGGCTCTCAATTTTATCTTTTGAAACCTATAACAGCACAGTAGCCCTGGACCTATAGTTGAGGAAATAATGAAATTCTAAATAGTTATCTAACAATTTGGTTCAGAAACATAATTGTGTATACACAAACAGTTTCACCCGTTTTAATGTGGAGTGATATATACCTTTATATATGTAGCAGAAGTCTTTGTTAAAAATGCGCTAATACACATATGAATTTAAATAACTTTGATAGTTATCCCAGCTGAATGCTGTCAATTTGCTAAAATACTTATTTTTTTAAAAATAATGTAAACCTTGGATGTTGGACTCTTACCATCAGTAATTCCTAAAATGGCATTTAGAACCGTTTGACCCTGGTGTTTTTCTAGGACATTGTATCTTACTGCTTTTTGCCACTAGATGGAAGAAGCAGGTTAACAAAATGATATTTTTGGTGCTTCACTCAACTCTACCCAGAAACAACCACAAGGCTGTGTTTAACAGAATGACAGTCTCAACATTCTTTTATTTTTGTATTTTTACTGAAGCACTTCTTTTCATATGAATCCTAGGTCTAAATACTGTATTTTTCTTGGTATTTTTTGGTAGAGATTAATTTATTATTATTATTATTTCAAAGTACTGGGATTTTCAAAAGTAACCAAGAAAGAAATCACCTGCCAGCTGGAAAAAGTGAAGTAAGAATTACATAAGGGTATTGGTAACTGGCGTGCTGCAGAGTAACTCTTCCAGTGAGTTATTGCCCAAGGAAGCACACACCTGCATAAACATCACTTCATTAATTTGATTATTCTTCCATGCTTCCTGAGCAACTGGCACATCGAAGACTAGGTGCTGAGAAAGATACAAAGGATGACTCAGAGACAGCAACCATTTATGAGAACTTTACATTCTGCAACAGAGCTAAACAAGAGGTAAACCATATGCCTTTATGTATACATCTAGGATAAGATAGAAATGGGTATCAGAAATACAGATGTAATGTTCTGGACAAACAGGGTAGATGGGGAGAATGTGTTTGGGGTATGACTTTTCATCTGAGGAATCAGAGATCTCTTCATGTAGAAACTGGAATTAAAATGAATTCTTGAATTGGGAGGGACAGAGAATGATGTTCTAGAGACAGACGCAGGCTGAGCAAAGGCACAGAGGCAGGAAAAGCAATTTTAAAAAATGTTTAAATATGAAAGGACAGTACATATCCAAAAGCAGTTAAAAATTTGCATAGATAGGACATTGTAATTTGTATTTTTTCATGTTATTCATCTTTTCTTTTTGCTTTTCTCTTAACTTTTATTTTTAAATTTACAGTTGACATTCAGTATTAGTTTATATTAGTTTCAGGTGTGTAGCATAGTGGTTATGTATTTATACAATTTAGGAAGTGACCCTCCTGATTAAGTCTAGTACCCACGTGGCACCACTCATAATTATTACAATATTATTGACTATGTTCCCTATGCTGTACTTTATATGCCTGTGACTATTTTGCAACTACCAATTTGTACTACTAAATCTCTTCATCTTTTTCACCCAGTCCCCCAATTCCCCTCTTTTCTGCAACCATCAGTTTGTTCTCTGTATCTATGAGCCTGTTTCATTTGTTCATTTATTTTTGTTCTTTAGATTCCACATATAACTGATATCGCATAGTATTTGTCTTGCTCTGTCTGATTTATTTCACTTAGCATTAATACCATCTAGGTCCACCCATGTTGTCACAAATGGTAAGATTTCATTCTTTTTTATGGCTGAGTAATATTCCATTGTATATGCACACCACCTCTTCTTTATCCAATTGTCCATTGATGGGCACTTAGGTTACTTTCATATCTTGGTTATTGTAAATGATGCTTTAGTGGACATAGCGGTGCATATATCTTTTCGAATTTGTGTTTTGGATTTCTTCAGATAAATATCCAAAAATGGAATTGCTGGATCACACGGTAGTTCTATTTCTAATTTTTTGATGAACCTTCATACTCTTTTCCATAGTGGCTGCACCAGTTTGCAGTCCCACCAATAATGCACAAAGGCTCCATATTTCCACATTCATTTTTTTGTTGTTCTTGATTTATTGATAGCCATTCTGATAGGTATGAGGCAATATTTCCTTGTGTTTAAATTTGCCTTTCTCTGTTGATTAGTGGCATTGAGCATTGTTTCATATGTCTATTGGTCATCTGGAAAAAAATGTTCACCAATGATACATCCGATAATAGGTTAATATCTAAAATTCATAAAGAACTCATACAATTTAACAGCAAAAATACACCAAACAACTAATTAAAAAATGGACAGAGGACCTAAATAAACATTTCTCCAAAGAGGACATATAGACGGTAATAGACATGTAATTTGAATTTTTAAAAGAGATGATAGAAATGGGAAGTATTTTCACAAGTTAAAGTACCATGTGGACATTCTGGAAAATGGAAGCTTCAGCTTGGAAACGGAAGATCACTCAAGATAAAATAACCTGGAAGTGGGAATTCCAGCATCCATTGGATGCCAGTGTAGGCTTACTGTGCATGTGGGCCTGTAAATGGATGAGAAGACTTCAGAAGAGAATGATAAATTCTGATTCTTAAGGCAGCTGCTATGGCTTCTATGCTTCTTCATCACTCTGATTCATGTTAGAAAGGAGACTAACATGGTAAACGGTGTCATTTGACTCCAAAGAACCAATACTTAACCTTTGAGAAAACACGTACCACCTACCTTCAGACCTAGTAGTCTATTGATATGAATGATCAGATAATTCTATTCCAGCTGCTGAAGGCAATGAGCTTGAACACTGATATTATGAGTGCTATAAAATTATCCATCTTTTAAATCCTACCACAGAATTTGATTTTATGACCTCCTATGGAACTGTAGCTACAGGTTAACGAAAGGTTATGAAGTAATATTTCCTTTTTATGGTTCCGAATTCAATGCCTTGTAATTTCAGAGATCACCTTGTTCTTTAGTGGGACAAGTTTTATAGCATTATAATTTTGTATAGTTCAATGAGGATCTTGTAGCTTTCTTTTTAAACTCAGATGTTATATTCCCATGATATTTGTATCTAGGTCATCAATCATTATTTTAATTGCTGAAATGTATATAGGAGATTTTATATGATGTTAAGCCTTATTTCCCTATTTTGTCCTGTGCCTTGCTTACAAAGGAGCTATAATTATAATAAAATTAAGTATTTTCTATCTTAATGGGGGTAAAATACTATGCATTAAATCTTACTTAAATGTGATATAATAGTAAAAGGATTACTAGATCATGTAGAATATATATGCATATATAATTTTATATAACTTCAAATGAATACATTCTGATTATAAACATCCCACCTTTTTATTCTACAAAGAAACTTTGTATTAATAGCTACATACTAGTATATGCTGCTTTCCTTTCATTCAAAATAGTAACTCCAGTGATTTTAATCCTATATAATAAAAGGCTAATATTTAAATAGACCAAACGGTGGAACAACCAGAACAACCAAACAACCAGTTGCTATGATGTGTGCTGACCACCAGGGGCTGTGCGTGGAACATGGCGGGCATCGGCCGTGGCGGGATGGTGGAGCAGGTGAGCGGGGGTGCCAGACCAAGGCAGGGCTCTGGTGGCTGCCTCTGGTGGTTACTGAAAATTCTTTGCTCCCGCACGCTATGGTCCTGCCTGGTGATTGCACCTGCTGCCAGCACTGGCCCCACTCGCACCTACTTCCAGTGCCGGCCTGCTTGCACCTGCATCTGGGGCCGGTCCTGATCGCTCAGGGGTTCTCCATCTCCCCCTGCTTCTGAGGGGGGACTGGAGGCTGCAGTGTAAGGGGCCAGGTGGGGGTGCAGAGGATGGGCTGAGACCCGCCCCTGTGCCTACCACAGCCTTGCGGCCTACAGTTCCTTTCAAGGTGCATGAATATGTGCACTGGGCCCCTAGTGTGTGTGTGTCTGTGTGTGTGTGTGTGTGTGTGTATAAAATGTTAGTCATGTTTACACCTCATTAGATAAAACTAATGATTTTATCTTTCTGACTCCTCTTCATATACTTTATAAAACAGAAGGTAACCCCCCTACAAGGAGAATGACATCAGTTTGATTTTATAACTTTTCTGCCCATCTGTAATTAAAATCTTTTAAAAATATTGTGCATGACTCAGTAGTAGTATTATATATGAAAAAAATGTAACTTCAAATGTGTTTGTCAGAAGGATAAAAAAAAAAAGTCCTAGAAGCCTACATAAATTATCAGCTTTCTTTTAGGGCTGTGTCCTCATAGGCAAAGTAGGGAATAGAGGTACTTATTTGAAAAGAGCTGGGCAAAAATGTTAAGTTCTGTAATTGAAGAAATGATATAGCATGAAGTTTTTAGTTAGTTACCCAGACTCTGTATTACATTGATTCTATTGACTTGATAAAATTACGTAATTGTAACTCTTTATCCTTTTAAATGCAGGTAGAAAACTCTAGAAATAAAATTCTCTAATTTGAACAACTTAGCCCTAACTTCAATGCCATTTGGTTTCCTATTATTGTCACTTGAAAAAATCATTGGTAATTTTCCTATAGAGACTTTTACAAAAGAAATCTATCAAGAAAAGTTTATAAAAGCTAAACACAACATGTCTATCAAGAGTGTTGTCTGCTCTTTTATTGGCTTTTAGAAGTTTATTTCTTCCAGTTTAGAAAATTTTAGTTTTGCCTCTCAGGAGTCATAGCACTTTTGGCCAAATAACATCTCTCTGTTACTACAGGTAATATAGTGTTTCTTTGTGGAAACATGATGAAAATGAACAAAGTAAAACTCATCAGGACAAATTCTGTTCTATGTAGTGCTAGCATCAAATAAGCAATTCCCAAGCTTAACAGAAAGCAGACTTTAAGTGGCTAAGAGTTTGATAAACATCAGGTTGTTTCAGAAAGGAGTCGACATCATTTTTACCTCAGAGTTGAGCACAATGATGCCTAAAACTGTTGTGTTTAGTGTTATGGGTTTTTAGTTTAGTTTTTCCATTTAAATTTTTCCTTATATACAAAGTAGGTTTCATAGTATAGCTAGCTACCTTAAGAAGTTTCATACCAGAGAACATTTGAATACTAGAATAAAAAATGCGTGTTTCTTGTCCACATATGTTAGTGCAATTTTGTTCCATAAATTTTCAGGTTTGCATTTGCTATTTCTAAACTATATAACAAAACAAGTAAAATTTCCCATAAAATTAAGATTATTTTGACATTCTGAATTTTAACTAAAGGTCATATTTTGACTGACATTTACAGGTTGGCAGAAGAATTTCTTTGACCATTTGGGGATATTAGAAAGATTATAATCTATTTATAGAGAAAGGGTAAAAACCCTCTACTTTATACATTTAAAAAATTGTTCCAACTCTTTTTCTAAGCAAAAGTCAATCAGAGCTAAACATAACGAGGCTATTTAGTGTCAAAAGAACAATCATACTACTGCATATGTGGAGTTTTAAACTTTTGTGCAGATAAATTTCTTTTGCTTTTATGATGGAACTAGAGGCCCAGTGCACGAAATTCGTGCACTGGGGGGGGTGTCCCCTCAGCCCAGCCTGGCCCCTCTCACAGACTGGGAGCCTTCATGGGATGTCCTACTGATGGCTTAGGCCTGCTCCCTGCTCCCCTTGGGGAGCGGGCCTAAGCCGCAGTCTGGCCTCCCTTTGTGGGAGGCGACTGGGCTGATCAGGGGAAGGCACCAGTCCCATCCCCCCACTGCTGCAGCCACTGCCAGTCACCGCAGCCACTAAGGTTTTTTCATCAACATGGACTCCAGTCCCTTCACCATGAAAAAAATGACAACTTTCTTTAGGCATTTTCAAGATGTGTCTTTCATAGGATATGACATTTATTTATTTATTTGTTTGTTTTATCCTCACCTGAGGATATGTTTCCATTGATTTTTAGAAAATGTAGAAAAGAAAGGGAAAGACAGAGAGAAACGAGAGAAACATCAAAGGGAGTAGAACACTTTGATTGGTTGCCTCCTGCATGAGCCCTGACCTGGGCCTCGGCCAGGGAGGAGCCTGCAACCTAGGTACATGTCCTTGGTCAGAATTGAACCCAGACCCTGCCATCAACAGGCTGAGGCATTATCCACTGAGCCAAACCAGCTAGGGCAGGATATGACATTTCTTAGCCCTCCAGCAGTGGACCTTTGTTTTTTTCACCAGGAGTGAGGGGGAAAAAACCCTAGATCACCTTTTTGGATTCTTATTACCCAAGTTACTAAGAATATTACCAGTGGCATACAGGGAGCTTAACCAATGAGCAGTCAGAAAAGGTGTTTCCTCTGTAGGTCACACCGATCACCGGCTCGACCCCCTACCCAGGCCTGATGCCTCAGCCAGAGGCATCGACCACCATCACCCTCCGATCGATGGCTCCGCCCCCCGCCCAGGCATCAGGCCTGGGCAGGGGACCCCCAGACCCCTCTGATCCCCACCTCTTCCCCCTAACTCCCCTGGGCAGGGGCCTCCCCGCAGCTCCAATGGCCGGCTCCGCCCCTGCCCAGGAGCCCCCTGGCTCAGGCCCTTCCTACACTGCTCAGGGCTCACACGGGGCCTACCTCGGTGTGACCTGGGTGCCGATGATGTTCCCGGGACCCAGGCCACTGGGTCCCTATGTATGCAAATTAACCGCCATCTTTGTTGGGTTAATTTGCATACTCATCCAATTGGCTGGTGAGCGTAGCAAAGTGACACCGATTTGCATGTTTCTCTTTTATTAGTGTAGATAGTTGTCTAAATGGCTGTTTAAACCTATAGCATTAAGAGCCTACAGTAATTTATTCTTGGCTCTAAATTTTTTTTTCTTGAAGATCCTTTTCTCCTACAGACATTTCACAAGAGTCATTTGATATTAAGGCTATAACTTTGCAAATAAAAGCACCCTAGTGTAATTCCGGGAAATTGGGATAGAAAAGTAAATCTTGAATAAGACTTCACATTTCTTCGAGTATATTTGTTTTTCTATACATTCTCCAGAGTGGTAAACTTCATCAATAAGTTCTCTGCTTAAAACCCTCCAGTGGTTGCACTTGGCTTTAGTACACACACTAGAGTGTTAGCCTGCAGGGTCTTTAGCTTTTCTACAATCAGGACCTCTCTCCCCACCCTGTACCTCCCGCCATGAACACTGCTCTCAGTTTATGTCTGCTCTCCCCGCTCCCTTCAGCTCACACATGGCTCCGTGCTTTTGTTCATGCCTTTTCTTCCATTATGATACACTCCCTTCCGTTCCTGTTCTGTTCCTATGTGTCTGACAACTGTAAGTTCTGTGAAGTCTTTGCATGCTGTCCACTCCTCCAGCTCCCACCCTCAGAACCACAGGTTCCCTGCTCAGTGCTCCTGCAGGAGCATTGTCACAGCTTCCTCCTGTGTTGTGTTTGGGTCTCTTTTCCACTAGGTTGTGAGTCACCTGAAGGCAAGGGGAATGTCTTGTTTTTATAGTTCTAGCATCCAGAACAGAAAAGGTGGATGGTGGTGCATGCAATTTTTTTTTCTTAATTTTTACAAATTTGTTATTGATATTTGGAGAGAGAGAAGAAGGCGGAGAGAGAGAGAGAGAGAGAGAAAGAGAGAGAGGGGAGAGAGAGAAACATTGATGTGAAAGTGAAACCAAGTCTGAAACCTGGGCATGTGCCCTCATTGGGAATCTGCTGGGAGCCGGTCCATCCTTGCTGTTTCAAGGGACCTGGCATATATGGCATACTGTTCTTAATATGTTTGCTCACCTTCTTGGCACTATGTGTTTTAACCAAGGTCACCTCTCCGAGAAAGGTTGTTTCCCCAGGTAGAGAATTTCCCCTGAAGTTAGGGAGGGAATAAAACCCCTTCACTAAAGAACTTAGAAGACAGAACCTAGACAGAACCTAGAGACAGAAGAACTTTGCTGGAGAGAACATGGCAAAAGTTCCTGGACAGAACCTGGCTACAGAACTTGGTTGGAGAACCTAGACAGAACCTGGCTGAAGAACCCGGCTACAGAACCTGGTGACCTGACCTGGCTGGAGAACCTAAACCGAACCTGGCTGGAGAACCTAGCAAGAGAACATGGACACAGGACTTGGCTGGAGATTGTGGCTAGAGATCCTGGCAAGGCTGCTGATCAACTGAACGCTGTCTCTGTGTCATTCCTTCTTCGCCGACTCCGTCCACACCTTTGGGGACCCCTGGACCTGCTGGGGTTGGACCCCGGCAGGAATTGAACCAGCAACCTTTTGGTGCACATGATGATGCCCATCCAACTTAGCCACACTGGCCAGGGCAATAATTTTTAAAATAATAAAAAAATTCTTATATATGTGTGTCTTCTTGATGACATATATATTTTTTCATCATATAAATTATTTTAATACATTCACTACATTCTAATGTGGTTTATTGCACAGCATTATTGTGGCAAATAGATAACTGATACAAATCTGCAAATCAACCCCCCTACTTTTATTTTTTTGTTTGTTTTTCCCTTTTGACCCTTGTTACCCTAAATAGTAAGGGGTTAACACTTAATAAGCATTTAATATATACCTAGGTAAAAGAACATTGTAATACATTTTGGGGACTTAGGGGGAATACATATAAGTCAGCAGCTAACATGGATTGTGAACAATAAATGCTGACAGATTGATGTTGTTATTTTCAGTTCTAAAGCTTGAAATTAAAGTTGGCAAAATAAACTATCCAAAACACTTATATTTACCATATGTGTTCTCCTTTCTTATGTAGCTCAAGTACCTGGAGATATTTTCTGATTATCTAACCCATATTTTTCTTCATGTTACTATTAGTTTTTTGTGTTATCCAATCAGGTTCTAAGCCTTTGCTTCATTGAATTGCTCATTAATTTATAAATGTGCGTTTTGTCTTTCCTTCTGCTTATAAAGATTAAATGTTCTTTTAGGGCAGGAATTACATATATTTCTTTCAATTTTCTCTGCAGGACCTAGTGAGGAGCTGCACACATATTTTTTCCTCAAAAATTCTTTGTGGAATGAATGAAAGAAAATTCCCACCATTAAACATGGTAAATACTACACAAATAAATGAACCTGTGTATTAAGTAACAAAAACAAATTTTTTGAATATTTTTTTGTAGAAATTTTGCTATGGGTAAATATTACACAAAAGTGTTTTGCTGCAATCAATAGAATTCCCTAAAACGTAGTGGGGCATTGATTGCCTTGAGGATATCAGTAAAAAATGTTATTTCATTTTAATTTGATCAAGACCAGGGAGCAAGAAACACATTGCTTTACTTATATCATGGTATTTTCTCTTCTGTCTCATTTTGATAGTTGGAGTCTGGAATTCCCACAACACAGAACAGTTTGCCAGTGCTGCCTGGGCCTGTGACTGTCAAGGTTAGACCTGGAGTTCAAGGACTTACAGATGGAAGTGAATGCTCCTTCCTTTGCTGGTCCCTCAGCACCACCAGGGGAGGCAGAACAGACTTTTCATAGGCTCTGAGTATGAAGGTGAGAAACTTTCTATTTTGAATGCCAACACAGAGAGAAATAAAGAGTAGTACATGTTATGATATATGGCAATTTTCTCTTACAATATCAATTTATCCTCTCACTGCTTCCAAATACCTCATGCTACTCATGCTGAGAATCTCAAAAGTCAATGACATAGAAAGCTCAGGTCAAAAATTATGGGACCTGGAATTGAAAGTTTGGGGAGTTAACAGTCTATATCTGATAGGCACTTTAGATAATTATTTATGGAACAGTATTAATTGGCAATCTATGTGAAAATGTTAATCCAAGTAACAGATGTGGGCAATTGTTTTATTTTTTTTTAAGTATTTTTTTTTTATTGATTTCAGAGAAGAAGGGAGAGAGAGAGAGAGAGAGAAACATCAATGTTGAGAGAGAATCATTGATCAGCTGACTCATGTACACTCCACACTGGGAACTGAGTGGGCATGTGCTCTGACCAGGAATCTAACTGTGACCTCAACCACTAAGCTACACTGGATGGGCTGTATTTACGATTTTGAATTTAAGTGCTTATATTCAGAGTGCTTCTTTTAGTTACAGTGCATGTCTGGTCCTCTGTATATCTGAGCACGAGATCTCTACAATCACAACACAGCTTTTTTTGGGAGCATGTTATCATATCACGGGAGAAAATAAGAAAAAAACCATCAGCATTAGATTCTTTCAGCTTCAGTTCCCAAATTTCCAATCAGATAATTTGCTTTCCATCCCATCCCTCTCCCTGAGAAGAAGGGGCAGGTGGCAGAGGAAACCACCATGCTATTCTTGGCTTTAGCACCAGTGACACTGCTAAAATGCTTCATCGATTTGGCATGCACACCTGAAGTTTCATGCAGCTATCAGGCAAATCTGATCTTCATTTCTTTCATTGAAGCGAAGTGTGAGATGATGAAATGATGCAACCAATGAGGTGTTTGAAAGCATTCTATTGTTGTTGCCAAGTCACGCTAGGGAAACTAGGTTCTGATTATGGCAACGTTGGTTGTGTTATGTAACAGCAACAATGATAGTGATGAACACTAATGTCATCATGCTTACATGGTGTCAGATACTATTCTGAGTACTTTTTTCACATTTCAAATCCATAATCCATTTTACAGGCAAGGGAACATATCTCTGTTGCCTGACTTGACCAACATCTCACAGCTTGTCAGTGGCAGTTCCTACTCTGAACCCCAGCTCTCTGGTTTTAGAGTGCATGCTCTTTGACCCTTGCCTTTGTCGCTAACTTAATAATAACTATATTTACTTGAGTTGCTAAGGTAAAAACTTCAGAATGAATCAGTTGTTTTCTATTCTCTTATTAATTGTGTGGATATTCACACCTCAAAGCGAAGGATAGTTTCAATGAGTGAAACTCAAATGTTTTGCAGTTTTAATCATATAAAATGCACAAACATTAAAAGCAGAAAAAAGTGCTTCTAGTTTAAAATATTGAATATCCATGACTTGAAATATTTTTATTTATAAACTTATATTGTAGCTCTAGATATTTTGTAACTAAGTAAAATTGTAACTCTCCTTTATTCATTATTATTTTTTTTCATTATAAGTGAAAGAAGTACAACTCAAGGAAATTTGAATAGAGAGAGAATTATTGGCTTAGATACTAAAGATCAGAGGTGGACTAGCTGGCCTGTCTGATTTTGCCTCAATCCAAAAAGATTCAAGTAATGTCAATGGGTATTTATCTCTTGCTCTTTTCTCATACCTCCATATCCTACTCCACCATCATCTCTGCATCTCTTCCACATCTCAGTGTGTCTGTCTTCTTTATTCCTCCTGTAGAGAGAGGCTTCCTTAATGAGGTGGTAGTGAAGGAGAAGACTCAGGCAGCCAAAAATGTGCACCACTCCCAGCTTAGCAACCTAAGGAAACAGAGATTATACATAATATAATAGATTTCCTCTTTCCAGTTCAGTATGTAAGGAGGCCGCCCGATAATGTAATTGGCAGCCCTACCAGAATCACAAAGTAATTGGAAAGAATCACAATTCCCCAAAGGCAATGAGGATTCTGAGAAAAATGGGGAAGAAAAATCTGGCGGAGAGAAGTGATTGGTGTCCATGACATCCCCACATCTCTAGGACACTCATTACCTAAATTTTAAATGTAAATCCTGTGGGTTCCTTGTGCTTTCTTCTATTCCTTCTGGAACCCTACGTTTTGGCAAATTTTCTGGAGTACTGAATGGGAAACCAGTGTTCGGAAGCTATTTTGCCAGGCACCAGGAATTACTAAAATATGTTGTTGGGAGATAAGATTGAAATTATTAGCAATTTTAGTTTCTTCTGTTAAAAACATTTGTCTTGTGTAGTCCCAAGATTAATAAGAAAATTGCATTTATCATTTTGGGTTTTTCAAGTTTTTATGTGGTAAAATTTTTTTTTGAGTGTCTAACGGATATGCTTACTTAACTCACCACCTTTATTGCCAATTTGAAGATTTTATTATTTATACATAGAAGTAGGCATTTTACAGTAAGTCATTATTGCCTATGTAATATAATTTCTGAAGCAGGATGCTGGAAGGAACTAGATTATCTTGATATGTTAGAATCTTGCTTCATTTAATCTTGGTAGAGCATTCTTCCCTGTCATCTGTAATTTTCAAAATGTTTATAATAGAGAAAATGAAATTATTTTTATGTAAAAATGTCTTGATTCATTTATTAAACACTTTTCTTTTGAGTGCTTACTGTATTAGGCACTGGAGATACAGTAATAAAAAAAAAGCAAAAGTCTGCTGAGAGAACTTTATTTAATGAATTATAATACATAGATGATATGAATGGTTGTATTATTGCCATTATTTTATAAATATTATGTGATTGACTTATAAACAACACTTATTGAGGATTTACTATGTGACAGGCTGTGATAAGCACGTTACACATATGATCTTTTCAAGCTTCCCCTGGGAAGGAAGTATTATTATTTATTATTATTTTGCCCATTTTACAGGTGAGGAAACAGGTATAAGAAACTGAGGTATACTAAATGGAAGAGCAGGGATTCAGACACAGATTCAATTGACCTGGAAGCCCCCACTCTTAGCCATGGCACTGTTTTGCTTACAGAACCCAGAGCATTGGCAGGTACACAGTAGGACCTCAATAAACAATCATTGAATCAATGTACTTTTGAGCCCCACTTACAGCAGTGACATTGTGTTAGGCACTAGAGACAATGCAAAGATGAGCATGACATAGTCTTTTACCTTATTTGCTTTAATTAAACATATTAATAAATTGGAAGGAAAATTAATTAACAGGTTGGTAAAGTGACAGAATCTCAAGAAGATATAAATATAAGTATGGCAAAAGTCAACAGATATCATGTTGTAAATTAGGACAGTAAATTACTCCAGGATTGTAACATAAATCAATCAAGCAGTCTGAACTGGCTATTATAAATGATGAATGAAAGGAATTTTCAATCCCAATCAAATGAGACATAATTTTATTCTTCATGAGACATAATTTTATTCCTATATGCTGAATCTGGAGCTTGCCTTCTAGATTTTTGAACATATTAGTTTAAAAGATGTGGTTATTTTTTTAAAGGGTAGTGACATGTGAAACTTGGCATTATATAAAAATGATAATTAAAGCACATTTCCCTCTAGTGAGTCAGATTTATTTCCCTATAATCTACTTGGTTATAAGTTACTTAGTTGAGAAGGTTGCCTTTTCTTTACTTTTTCCTCTTCTTTGCCTCATTCTCTCCTGCTCTTTTGTCTTGCCTCCCCGTTTCTTCTTCTTCTGCAAACTTTCATTTTCCTACCTGTCATAAAATACCAGGGCTAGAGAGACTTTAAGGGCCATCTATTTCAAACTTTTATTCAGTTCAGAAATCTCTCCTTCCATCCTGTTGCTGGAGCATATTATCTAGCCTTTGTTTGAAAAGAAGACAAAGTAGTGGAAGTGCCATAGCTTCTAAAGAATGCCATGGTGAAAAAACAACTTGTTATATTTAATGACACTCATTTTTATATAAGTGCTAAATGTTTTTCCTAGTTTTGCCTTTTATTTTTTTAAAATATATTTTATTGATTTTTTACAGAGAGGAAGGGAGAGAGATAGAGAGTTAGAAACATTGATGAGAGAGAGACATCGATCAGCTGCCTCCTGCACATCTCCCACTGGGGAAGTGCCCGCAACCCAGGTACATGCCCTTGACCAGAATCGAACCTGGGACCCTTCAGTGCGCAGGCTGATGCTCTATCCACTGAGCCAAACCGGTTTCGGCAGTTTTGCCTTTTAGATGAACAAAAACACATTTTATTCCTCATCTATGTGATGAGTTTGGCCAAAACCTAATCACAGGGCCACATCTGACTGTGAGGGAGGCTGGGGAATGCCACCTCTAGCCAGGCAGTTGTAGGCTGGCTAAACCCAATGGTATTCATTGCTAAAAGGTAGCAGGGGAGAGTTGCTACTGCTGGACCATCAGCAGTAAAGCTGCACGCAGAGAACAGGAAAACAAGTGGAACGTAAATATGTCCCGTGTTCTTTTATGTGCTGGTCAGTCAGGTGCGGTCAAAAGGGGAGTCACAAGAGAGACTCAGGAAACAAAGTATATTATATTCCTACGTCCTTGAAACAGGAGGCATGGCCACCACCTTTACTGGAGTTTCTGAGAGAAAGGTAAGGCAGGGCAGGGTCAACAGTTTAGAATTGGATAATTTGAATAATTTTGGCAGGCTCTAAATTCTAAGGGTAGTCCCTCATTGCCTAGTGGTACCAGCCCTTGGGATGATTAAGGTAAAGGAATATTGCCTCCAGGCTGATATGTCGAGGTGGAGGGATGTGGCTCTGAATTGTTAGATTACAGATCAAAGGCATGTTCTAGGCCACCCTATGTCTTTTGATGGGAGTATTTAATCCATTTACATCTCTAAGAGTTGCCTAGCCCAGGGAGGAGCAGTCTTTCTTTAGCCTGAAAGATATCAAAACATTGTAATACATAGAAAATAAAATATAAATAATACATATTACTATAAGAAATGAAAAATTTTAGGGCAGTGCTAATTTTTTTAACCGCATCCCACTACTTTTCATTTTATTTATTTTAAAATATTCATTTTTTCAATTACAGTTGACATATATTAGTTTCAAGTGTACAACATAGTGATCAGACATTTATATAGTTTATGAACTGACCACAAAGATGTGTCTAGTACCCATCTGACACCATGCATAGTCATTACAATATTATTGACTATATTCTCTACTAGTGGCCTGGTGCACGAAATTCATGCAGTGGGGGGGATGGGGGGGTTGGCTCCCTCAGCCCAGCCTGCACCCTCTCCAGTCTGAGATCCCTCTCGCAATTCAGAACCACTGGCTCCTAAACACTCACCTGCCTGCCTGCCTGATGCCCCTAACTGCTCCCCTGCTGGCCTGATGGCCCTAACTGCCTATCTGCACTTCCCTCCTGGCCTAAACCCCTTAACTGCCTATGTGCTCTCCCTTCCTCTCCACGCCTTCAGACCCCAGCGCAGGAGTGCTGAGAGCTCTCCACCGAGGCCCTGCCCTTGTCCTGTCACCCCCCCTCCAGGCTGGGTGGCACTGCAGGCACACGCTTCTGCAGAGGGCACCGCTGTGACCTGTCCTGACACCCCCCCACCAGGCCAGGTGGTGTTGTGGGGGGCCGCCGCGGCCTATCCTGATGCCGCCCTCTGGGCCAAGTGGCACCGTGGGCCTGCACACGCTTCTGCCGGGGGGGCGCCTCTGAGGCCTGTTCTGACGCCCCCCTCCAGACTGGGCGGTGTGGGGGGGGTCCACCAAGGCCCGTCCCGATGCCCCCCTCTGGGCCTGGCGGCCCTATGGGCCTGCACGTGCTTCTGCTTGGGGGCCACCCCCGGCAGCAGCCTCATGTCCTGGTGGCACAAGTCCCTGCCCCTGTCCCCGCCCCCCCTGCTCCTGTGTGTGCACACCTTTGGACTGGTCATGACTCGGACACTGTTAGGACCAATTGGCATATTCCCTCTTTATTATATAGGATGCTATACTTTACATACCTGTGACTATTTTTGTAATTCCCAATTTGCACATCTTAATCCCTTCCCTTTTTTACTCATTTTTCCTCCCATCTGGTAACCATCAGAATATTCTCTGGATCTATGAGTTTGTTTCTGTTTTGTTTGCTTATTTTGTTTTATAGATTGCATATATAAATGAATTCATATAGTATTTGTGTTTCTCTGTCTGACCTATTTCACTTAGCATGGTCCATCCATATCGTAGCAGGTGGCAATATTTCATTTTTTTTATGGCTCAGTAATATTCCACTATATATATGTAGCACCTCTACTTTATCCATTAATCTAGCGATGGACACTTATGTTGCTTTCATATCTTAGCCATTGTAAACACTGATGCAGTAAACATAAGAATGCATATGTCTTCTTGAATTAAAGTTCTGGGTTTCTTCAGATAAATACCCAGGAGTGGAACTGCTGTGTCCTTCTTTGTCTCTTGTTATAGCCTTTGTTTTAAAGTCTATTTTGTCTGATGTAAATATTGCTACCCCAGCTTTCTCTTTCATCTCCATTTGTGTAAAATATTTTTTTATCTACCTTTACTTTCTGACTGTTTGTATCTTTTGATCTGAAATGGGTCTCTTGTAGATAGCATATGTATGGCTCTTGTTTTTTGTATCCATTTATCCACCCTATGTCTTTTGATGGGAGTATTTAATCCATTTACATTTAAAGTAATTATTGAGCCTGGCTGATATTGCTCAGTGGTTGAGCATCGACCTATGAACCAAGAGGTCACAGTTCAATTCCCGGTCAGGGCACATGCTTGATTGTGGGCTCGATCCACAGTAGGGATGTGCAAGAGGCAAGCTGATCAATGATTCTCTCTAGTCATTGATGTTTCTATCTCTCTCTTCCTCTCCCATCCTCTCTGAAATAAAAAATATATATTTAAGAAAATAAAGTAATTATTGATAAGTATGTAGTACTTTAGTAATTGCCATTTTATTATTCATATTTCTTCTTCTTAAAGAAGGTCCTCTAGCCTTTTTTATAATTCTGGTTTGGTTGGTGATGAAATTATGAATAAGATTAAATAAAAATTGGATGACATTTTAATTTGAAAATGTCTGAACTTTCTTCTAATTTCCACTCTATCATCATTCTCTTTTTGTGCTTAGGCAAGGACAGCATCCTGTACTCCTACTGCTTTCCAATGGGGATGCATTTGCAGTGAGTACTACAAATTTTTACTCAATCTAATCAACCTACGTTGTACAATTACTATATTGTTTAATGTAGGTAAAACTTTTTGGAAATTTGAATATTTATATCCTTGGTGTTTAAACTTTATTTTCTTCTCCTTCTCCAAAGTTATGGGGAAAGAAGCAAAATAAGAGAGTGAAAGGGCATGAGTAGGGCTGATGTGCACAAGGCTAATTTTTAAAATGGTTTTGCAGGTTTATGGGTGGGTCATTAATAAGGCTTACTGTTCTACATGTGCTCTTGAACATTGGTTTTAGTAATGATAACCACGCTTCTGGGGATAGAGTTTCTACTTAGTTCTGTAAAAGGAGCAGCAGAGAATAGTGTGTACTTGGTTGGAATATATCTTATAACTGAAGGCACTTTCAACAGTCAGAAAGCAGATTTTTTTAAGTGAAATATTTCAATGCAGCAAAAAAGTACAGAAAATAATGGACACCACCACCTAGATTTAACATTCACCACTTAGACTTGTCCGGTATTAAAAAATAACTCCTTAGAGACACACCCAGTGCCCATCTCTTGTCCCTTTCTCTTCCTTCTCTCATTTTCTCTTCCCATCTTTACCAGTTTTTTCAACTTTCACTATTGTAAAATTTATCTGTATCATTTCCATAGAAGTTTTTTTTTGTTTTTGCAACATGTATATATCCATAAAAACTGATACAGTGTATTTTAAATGTTTATGAAATGATATATTCTTCTTAATAAATTAGAAAGAGCTATGAACTAAGATGATTTATAAATGATGGAATCTAAAGACATACTTCTAACTTAATATCATCAACTAGTGTGTATATATACTTATTGATACATAATATTATTATATTTTATAAGAAAGAATGTATCTATTAAAGTCAAGTCTAGAAGATGTGGGTATCATAATATTAAAGAAAATTAAGGAATAATCTCCAATTGTGGCAGTCTTATGCACATTTATGTTATCTATCAATAAAAATTAACCCAGAATAATTAGAATATAGCGAGAACAGAACAGAGGAAGAGATTCATTAAAACAACTCATGGGTCTCCTGGGAGACAGGATAAAAGTGTGAAGAGAGGAGAGAAGAAGGAACAATTCTTTAATTCTATTCCTTTGCACTAGGATGAAACAGAATTGACAGATGCCTCCTTTCACTAATGAGAATTTGTTTTGTGTAGTGTTCCGACAATGAAAATGTATTAATTGACAATTGACATACTTACAAAGTAAGATTAAAGAATTGAGATAGAATTTTCCACAAGATAGATGATGAATATTGGAGTCAAATGGATGTGGGTTCAAACTCCAGCTCTGTTGCTAACTTGCTGTGTGCCTTTGGACGAGTGAGCTAACTTTTCGGACACTGAGTTTCCTTGTCTGTGAATTGGATTGAATAAAAATATTCACTTCAAAGGTTTTTGGAGATGATAAAATGAGATAATGAAGGTCAGGCACTATATTAATGTAAAATACATAAAGTAAGCCCTCAAATGGTGGTTAACAAGAACTATTAATGAGAATATTTATAGCTTAGAAGAAACAGAGCATTTCAAATTCCATGTGGTGCATGTCAAGTATGGTGATGAAAATATGACTTAGAAAATGCTAATGAAAAGGAGATACTATCCAGATACAATGAATGAAGCTATGGAAAATTCCAAAGGGAAAAGTGTGAAATTTGTGAGTTTCAAGTAAGGAGGTTATTAAGGAAGCTGTGAACATTTTATTATAATTTAAAATCTTAGGAAAAAGGTGATTGAAATGGAGAAATGATGCTTAAAAAATGAATATACATGGAATGGGAATGAAACCTGAGTTGATGGGAAGTAGAAATGGAGAAAGAGCTTGGTTGTTGAATGCCCAAATGCTCTTAGGCCTTCTGGGGACTAGTCAAAGCTACAATCATCTATCCTGGTTACTGAAGTCCTGTATACAAAAACAATAAGCTCCATAAAAGACTTAGCTGAAGGCTTTTCCCCATTGTAATATCGCAGTCATGAAAGAAGAAAATTGTAAGCAGTGGCAAGAAATCAAAAATTGATAAGATGCTTACATATGCTTCATATCTACTAATGTATTTAAAAAGTCTCTCTTGATCCAAAAGATTTTCCTATTTGCTTTCTGTTCTCCCAAAAGATTTTCCTATTTGCTTTCTGTTCAGAAAACTCTACACCTGCAGCTCATTTTTCTTAAATGTGTTTATTTTTTAAGCTCTTGTATTTTGGGTTTTATCTGTTGAAGTTTATCTTGGTGAACAGATTTAATGCAATCTTCTCATTCTTCGTGATTTCTCTGCAGCATGTACGAGACATTGGTAATTATTCCTTTTTCTTGAGATTCTTTTCAGGATTCTCCTACTTCTCCAACGAGCCTTTTATGATATTACTCCTTTCTCGTCTCCTGGTCCTCCAAACAGGTCTGTCCCCTCTTTGTTTTTGCTACCAGGCCTCTGTCTACATTCTCCACGATGGCCACCCGATCCTCGCCCATGCCTTCAGCCGTCCTTCATGTTCACATTTCCCCCACATCTATTTATCTGGACCCAAGTTCTCTCCAGGGTGTTGGTCCTACATTCCCAATAATATTTTCAAGTATCTGCTCCTAGGTGTCCTGCCAGCAACTCAAGCTTAACATTTCTGAAACTAAAATCAATTCCCAGGTTTTGGTTGGGCCTTCCCTATAATGGCACCATTATTTTCTAAATTGGACAGATAAGAAACTTCTGCCATGTTCAATTGTTCCATCTCTCTTGCCTCCCATGTACAGTCAGTTGCTATGTCTTGTGACTTTTTAGAGTTTGGCTCTAAAGCAGTCTGTGAGGTAGTGTGAGTGTTTTTTTCATTCCTGTTTATTAAATCAAACTTAGCAAATATTCATTAGAAAGTCTGTTAGAACTCTACACAGTTCCTGATAGTAGGTCAGTCATGCAAGGGGGTGAGGATTGGAAATAAAGGATGCTGGGCTGTTAGAGTAGGATGTGGTGGAAGAGAGAGAGGACTGGACCATGCCTCTCCTTGACAGCCAAGGGTTTGAGGCATGGCTCTCAGAGTCATCTCGGTATGGCTTTGTTAGAGTTCTTGGATAGAAATATCTCTAAACATCTTTGAATGTCTTAGCAGACTACATTCTAGTGTTATTTAGATATGAACGGGACAAGAGAAAAAACATTTATACATTGCAGATACAATTTCTTTAATTTGACTTTCCCCCCTGCTATAAAGAATTTTAAAAATATAATAAAAGAAGTGATTTGAAGAGCAAGCTGGGCCTCATGACTGCCCCAGAACAATGTGTCGTGTACTGTTGTGTTTTGTCACCTCCTTGCCATAGATAACTGGAGGCTACATATTGTCAGCTGCTCTCCTAAGCCATGCTTCCTGGCATCTCAAGGTTAAGTTCTGGTCATTTGTTTCTTTTGAACTCCTTCCTCTTTCCCAGTGGATTTATGACAATCTAGTAAAGGCCCATTAATACAGCATCGTTTTTTTAAAGTAAAGCAAATGGATTTTGCATCTTTCCTTTACTGACAAGTTTGCAAATTGCCAATCTTTGCTCTTTTCTCTCCTTCCCAATTTTTCATGGTGATAATTAAGGACTGTAAATTTCACTTTATCATTTGTGTTAGGAAAGTAGCATAAATCATAGTAATAGCACCATTTATTTCAGTAATGCCAGCCTGCCTGCAAATCACTTGTAAATTGGTTCCATGGATGTACCTCTATCAAATCAAAAAAGCCACCTGCATACATTTCCTGGGCTTATTCCAAAGGCTTAGTAACAGTGAAGAAGAAAGACCGCTGCTGACCTTCTCATCTTTATTTATCTGTAAGTTCGGAATGGATCATGCATAAATTTTCATTTTGAACTCGGGCCACATCTAACTGAGCTTTTTATGTAGTGCTTTCTTTTTAAATCCAGGTAGGGATTTGTGCCCCAAATAATATGCCTGCCACATGGTCCTACTCTGATCCACACAGAGTAATAACAATGTTTAATTGGATATAAAATTATATACCACTTAAGAATTTATGAGGAACTAGAGGCCCAGAGCACAAATTCATGCAGGGGTGGAGTCCGGCCGCTGAGCTTTTTATGTAGTGCTTTCTTTTTAAATCCAGGTAGGGATTTGTGCCCCAAATAATATGCCTGCCACATGGTCCTACTCTGATCCACACAGAGTAATAACAATGTTTAATTGGATATAAAATTATATACCACTTAAGAATTTATGAGAAGCTAGAGGCCCAGTGCACAAATTCATGCAGGGGTGGAGTCCGGCCTGCCCGCCCGGATCAGGGCTGATCAGGCTGGGCTGGCTTGGGGAAAGCGATGTGGGTGGGGCCGGTGGGAGGGGGAAGGGGCCCCAGGTGGTTGGCAGGTTTCTCCTACCCCTGGTTGAACTCCAGTCAGACTCCCAGTCCAGGGAACAATTTGCATATTACCCTTTTATTATATAGGACAATGCTTTTGTGCTGAAAAAAAAAAAAGATTTTTCAAGTGAGCATAACAGTTTTCAATATTGGAAAGTTATGCAACAGTCACTTTTGTTTGTCTCCTTGTACCCAGAAAGGTGATAAGAATGTGTCATTCTGAATCTGGAGGAAAGGAGAGAATCTTCCTGTATATGCCCACTGGTGCTACCTGGAGTATAGCTAAGACAACTCCAGTTCATGTGTGTTGCTTCAGTGTACTGTGTATATAACATGTTGAGTTCTGCAGGTGGTGTCTCCTTTTGGGTACTTCCTGATTTGTAACACTTAGGTCCAGCCTACCTATTACTTATTTGGCCATACACTAAGAGGAGAAAGGGGAATTTAAGTTTAGTAATAACTTACTCTTAGTCTTACCCTGAGTGAACCATTATTAAGGGAAAAAATTGCAAGCCATTTATTTTAATTTTACATTTGAAATTGCAAAAATAAGGCAAAATCAAGTTCTAGGGGTCAGAAAATAAAAATATAATAAACACAATATATGACTTTATATTTGTATATATACTTTTTTTCTAGTTCTGTTTCTGGAATATAAACTTGCTTTTTGAGAAACTATTATTTGTATGTGGATTAATTATTTAAGTGGATATTATTCATTGTAGAGTTTTCAAGGTTAGTACAACAAATCAGAAATACTAGTATGTAGAGGAGGCATAACTTTTATAAACAGCCTGCTTTTGCATCTAATTAAGAAGATAATGAGCCCTAACCGGTTTGGCTCAGTGAATAGAGCGTTGGCCTGCGGACTGAAGGGTCCCAGCTTCGATTCCGGTCAAGGGCATGTACCTTGGTTGCAGGCACATCCCCAGTAGGGGGTGTGCAGGAGGCAGCTGATCGATGTTTCTCTCACATTGATGTTTCTGACTATCTCTCTCCCTTCCTTCTGTAAAAAAAAGAATAAAAACATATATTTTTTTTTTAAAAAGAAGATAATGAAAAATTCCCTTTAACTTTTAATAATTATATATTGTTTTCGTCTTTGTATAGTCTACATGCTAGTCTCTCTACTATTAATGATCTATATCAAAGACTTCACACTTGGGAAGTCAGAATAGTTTTTTTAAAAATCCACTCACTATTCTTTCTCTTCCTCTCCCTGGATGAAGTTATAAGTAATTGGCAGTAACTTACTTTGAAGAATTTCTTTTATTAGAAAAAGAAGAGACAAGAGCAATAGATTGCCTTGAATCGTGCTATTCTCTAAAGAAATTAGGCTAAATAGTTTATTTCTATGTAGCAAAATTTGAGTGCCCCAGAGTGAGTTTGATACCTTTTGAAATATTGTTGAAAAATTGTTTCAGTAACCATTTTATAATTTAGTCCTAAGTATATCTTCAATAATTCTCTCAGGGAGAAAGAGCTTTGGAAAGCAGTGAATTAAAGTGTCAGGTGTTAGTCAGAGGTTTGACAGAATGACAATTGGGATTATTTTGCAGTCTTCCATGTGTGGAAGAAGCTCGTTTTGAAAATGTCTGATAGAACACCCACAGTTTAAATAAATATTGGTTTATACTAATATATAGATTCATGTATGAGCAAATGTATGTGTAGACATATCTAGGTTAAAGCATGCTTTTATTGCCTAGTGTTGGAGTAATACATTTTACCAAATTTTTGTGGGAAAGCATAAATTAAAATTAGTTTAGCTACAGGAAAAATTTTTAGCCTATTTGCAGTGGTTTACTATTCACGAGACTTTAAAATATTTCCGTGTTATTCTTAAATAAAAATAAAAACAATAAAATTAAATGTTGAAAGCCATCACATTTTATTTAAAAATAAACATGATTAACTGATATGCAAGTTCTCCAAGTTGGTAGAATAAATAATCTTTCTATTCTCTTCACCTGTACCTTCTTCTAAAACAAATCATTTCCAGACTGTCAACAGCCTGAAAAATCTCTAGCTAAAGATCCTTCTTTCTATAAGGTCTCAGAAAGAAGGGCCCAGGGTGAAAAGTGCCATAAGTACAATTGTAAGTGCATTCTACCAGTAATAAATAAAAATTGCAAAGCCCGACAGTGAAGAATAGAGAGAGGAATTCAAGTGACTAAAGGATTATCCTTGTTTGAGAGGAATCTATCCAGTAAGAAATTGATCTAGGAGCCTCTGCCTACAGAAGTGGCCAGATAGATTTTGAGCCACAGGGAAATTGCAGCTGAGGCCAGTCATCCTAACAGGGCAGTGATTTGGGAGCAGGTCTACAGGCTCTAGCAATGGACACCTGTCTTGGCCTTTTTTCTGTATAGTTATTAGGCTCTGAATTTATTTATCCAGACAGCAGCTGTCCTAAATCAATGACACTTGATCTATCAGGAAAGGAAATTTGGTAGAATATGTTTTTACAGCTCTATTAACTTTACCATTTGACTTTCTACTTTGTAAAAGGGGGAAAATGAAAATTGAGAACTGTGAATATATTGTTTGTTAAGTGGGTGCCAACAAGATTAAAATCCCATCAACAGCAGTGGAGGTAGCAAGAACAAAGTGACAGATTTAATGCTGCTGTCTATTTGGGTGTCAGATAGAGTTAAGAAGGCTGCTGAATCTTGGACTGGTTTGCTCCATTGTACTGTAGTGTTTAGCAGAGTCCACTCTGAAAATTAGAGCAGTTTGTCTTAATTTGTGGAAAAGTATGTATACTTGAGTATCAAGCAAATTGATATGTTAAAAATTGGTTTTATTAATAAAAACACAATTAGTTATTTATATATATTTATTGGGCAGAAATAAATTCATTCATTCATTCATTCTTTTATTCGTTCATTTATTCATTTATCAAAGTTTCCTTGAGTACCTTTTACAGGCCTGGCTCTGTGTTAGGGGCAGAGGGTACAGACAGAGTCTAATAAGATGTGGTTTCTGCCCTCCTGGAGCTTCTACTGCAATGGAATGCATTCACCTTTTCACAATGTTTTGTTAATTTAGTTAATATTCATTGGGTTTTTTACAAACATGGTTTCTTCAGAATTTTTCGTATATATTTTCCTTTATATATACTTATTTACATAAAAAAGAAAAAATTGATTTCTAAATAAGAGGCATTATAATATTCCCCAAATTGTCAATATTATTGTTTGAAAAAAGGAAATAGACAGGCTATTAAAATGCATTGAGGTCCTTATTTTCAATTTACAACTTTTCTGGCTCAGCTTTATCTATGTGTAATATAGTTCTACTCTGGTTTAACCCCTTCCCCAATAATTTTTTTGTTAAAAACGTTTCTTTTTCAGACTAATTTTTAAATTTTGGTTCTATATAGTATTTTTGATGCTGGTTATGAAAACAGTTTGTAATTATTTTTTCTTCCCATTTTTGTGGTTAAGAATAGTATTTCCTCAGAAAGTTTCTAGATGAAATTATTTAGAATGGTACGTATGTAGCTGGTTTTTGAAGGTAAAGTTTTAGACGAGTATACTCGTCGACGACTGAAAAAAGAACATTTTGTGAAAACGTGTATACACGTTTCTGCCGGGGAAGGGGTTAACCTGTTGGTGCTGTATGTGAGGTTTGACAAATATATAAGGGTTCGCAGACTGATTCATTTATCCAGCAAATATTTTGTCAGCATTTACCATGGAGGGAATTGTTCTTGTGGCTGGGGTTATATGCATGAACATGAATGATAGTCAAAGCTCCTATCTTCAAGGAATTAATATTCCCGGGAAAATCCAGACTTGCAGATTGTAGATGGATAGAATCCTAGTGATTCTGTCCCACAAAATGAACTATCTGTCTTGAGGAAATGCAACATTGCATTATGAAACTCAATAACTCATACATTGAATCTTTTAACTGAAATTTAGTGTGTGCCTACTATGTGCTGCACACAGGACCCTGTCCAGGCATTGAATTTTCCCTTAACATTCAGACTCAAGAGATCTTGAATGGATCCCAGGTGTTTGTATTTTTATAAGTACCTTGTGTGAATTCATAATCAGACAGTTTTTTTTTTTATGCGACCGCTTTAAACAATTCCTTTTGAATTTAAATGATTTTACCTGGGTTCATCATAAGAACTGTGTGGCAGGAAATTTACAGTGGGAAACAACAGCTAACACACTGTGATAATGCCTTCTAGTATGTGTAGCTGATTGACAGAAGACTGTTGTGACTTTACTCAGGAAAACTGATGGCCAGGATGGTATTTCAGGGGGACGCGGAAGAACCTCACTTATATCATTGCTGGAATGAAAACTCCACCCACTGTAAAGGAAGCTGTGCAGGTAGAGCCAGAGCTTTCCTCAGAAAAGCAATTCTGGTCCCCCTCAAATTCTTAAATAAGCACTTGTTTGAAATTACAGAATATTCACCATAAGCCTTGAAGAGATTGGCCTGGAATATTTATGAAGCCAGATTTTGTTGTTGTTGTTAATCCTCACCCAAGGATATTTTTCCCATTGATTTTTAGAGAGAGGGGACAGGAGGGGGAGAGAGAGAGTGAAAAATATCCATGTGAGGGAGACACATTTGATTGGTTGCCTTCTGGATGTGCCCATGACTGGATTCAAATGCACGACCCTTCAGTCTGCAAGCCTATGCTCTACCCACTGAGCAAAACCACCTAGGGTGTGAAGCCAGATTTTTAGTTAAGCTTTTGAAACATGCTTATGTTTTCCAATTCCAAATGTATGCAATCTAGTAGGAGACACTGGAGGAGGGCTTGGGGAGGGTGGGTAGCATGCTTATAATGCTGCCATTGGGGAAACAAGGAGCTATCCTTTGTGATCATACATAAATGGCACATTGGTTCCCTCCTGCAGTTACTACATGGTGCCTTTTTCTCATTGCTCAGAGCAAAATTCAAAGAATTTAGCACCAGAATATCCAAATGTTGGGAGGAGTAAGGGATGGGGGACAAAGGGCACAGAAATAGCTACTTCAATCTGCTACTAGTGCACTTACACTTTTTCTTAGGAACTTGCCTGCTGCCTAATATACTAGAAGGTCACTTGACAGAGCAGTGTCACTTTGGGAAGCAAGAAGGTAGATACTGTGAGAAATTAAGGGTGTTAAATTAACCACTGTTATAGAGTTCCCAGTGAATCGATACTTTAATGATATTCATTTATTCATTCATTACTTGGCCTGTTGCTCATTAGTCATTCAGTGAATGTGAAGTGTGCTAGACAGTGAGACATCATCTGTACAGACATGGTGTACAGTCAGACATCATCCTTGACCTCTTAGAACTATATCCTTCTCAAGCAGGAAGAAATAGCAGATGAAAAAATTTAAAAAGGCTATTCAACTGGATTAGTCATTTTTGGGGGCAGCATTTTCAGCAAATCAAATATATTCTTCTCTTGGTAAATGAGTAAAGGAATTTCAGATGCTGACAGTCAGGAGTCTCTTCTCTGAATGTAACTAGAATATAAGCTCCATGAAGGCAAGGGATTTTTGTTGACCACATGTGCCCAGTTCTTTGAAAAGGGTCTACTACATGGCAAGCACTTGATAAATACTTGGTAAGCCTGGCTGTTGTGGGTCAGTGGTTGAGCATGGACCTATGAACCAGGAGGACATGGTTTGATTCATGGTCAGGGTACATGCCCAGGATATGGGCTCAATCCCCAGTAGGGGGTGTGCAGGGGGCAGTCGATCTATGTTTCTCTCTTATCATTGATATTTCTGTCTTTCCCTCTCCCTTCCTCTCTGAAATCAATAAAAAATATATTTTAAAATATACTTGTTAAGTGACAATCCAGAGCTTGATAAAGTCAGGAATTAACTTAGGTTTGTTGATACAGAAGCAATTAGAATGAGGAGAAAAATAATGGTGCTCCCATTGGATCCTATCATTTGTTGGAATTTGAAGAGCTTAAATCTTGATAAAAAATTTTTTTGTGTGAAAACTGTTTTTGGAGAAATGACATCACAAACAATTAATGCTTGGTTCCTATGATTATCTATATATATAAAAGGCTAATATGCTAAGTGTCCATCTGGGTAATTACATCATGTAGCAACCCCTGGCTTCCTCTCCCCAGTGCCTAGCCTCCTTGGAGTTTCTTCAGTCCAGAAACACCCAGGTGGAAACATTTTACACTATAACCAAATATTTGTGAAGTGTTTTCCCGTGCCTCATCTTATTTGATCCTCACTGAATTCTGGAGTAGGTAGATAGGAGACTCAGTGAAATCCTATTTTCTTTTCATTAGCCGGAAAATGGAGATTTAGAAAGCTTAGAGACTTGACCTGACTGAAAAGAAGTAAGAAATGGTGGACCTTGAAAATGACTTCAGGTTTTCTCACTGTGCAGAATATAGTCAAACACTGCTACGGTTAAATATTTCACCCTTTGTTCTCCCTGTGTGATCTACAATAATAATCTGATTCATGTTGATATTTACTGCTGTGTGCTGACAACTACCTGAAAGAGAAGTTGGAGTGCTTCACTGGGCTGAAAAAAGTTTAGCTAAATCAGAAAGCATGTCTAATTGAGCAAGTTTACTCTATATCTATAAAAAGCTAAGTTGACTCGCGCATATGTGATACTTATAAAGCTCTTGCTGATGCCAATCACACCGGTGTGTTTCCATCTGTCATTGTTGATCGTGAATTTAGTTGACACTTCTATTATAGAGAAAGGGCGAATAGTGATATTAAAATATTTCTTCTAATTAATTTCCTCTCAATGTGCATGAAATTGTGCACTGGGCCACTAGTCTTAAATAAATTGAGAAGTTCTAGCCATAATGGGGAACTCTGGTGAGTGCCAATTTCAAAAGGATGCCAAGCAACTTACTCAAGTTGGTCCTGGCAGCAGAATAGTAAGTAGGGTTTCAATTATTTGATGATGGACCCTCTATTTCAAAGCTTTTCTTTAAAAGAAAATTCTGAAAGGGAGACAACTATTGGCAGCTCTGTGGAATTATACCAGAGTGAGCCCCAGAGCTGCCCTGGATCAATTTCCTCATAGACCTTCTTCTCTGGATACAGAATAGACTATTAGGGGAAATGACGAGGATCTGTGGATTGTGCTTATAAGAGATCACAGATTTTAGTGTATGGGTCTCTTCATAAAAGTGCCAACTGACCTGTGAATAACATAGTCACAGTAGTCCTCTAATAGTGTTTTAAATTAAGTAGTCTTGATCTATAAGGGAGTGAAATTGAAAGAGCAGAGAAGGTAATTTGGCTCTCGATCACCACTGTTTCCCAAATGGGTACTGTTTAGAATGAGATTGTCAATGATTCTGGCTGGCTTCAGTTAATATTAGATCCTTCTTTAGAGTTGACAGGATCTTCTCTGGGGGCAGGGGAAGAAAGTCTATGGGGAGAAAATCTGAATAAAAGAGGAATCCAATATTCTCTGTTTGGGACATGATGGTTTCTAAAACGTATCTCTCTTATGTCTTATCCCTGTTAAAATATTACATTGATAAGCATAAGAAGACAAACAGTTTAATATCAACAGTTTAGAAGTTGATATTAGCAGAAAAATTTATTAAAAAATACATGTGATAAAATAGTAAATAAGACCAATATAATAAATAGGACCAGCTTCTGAAATATTGAGAAAGGACAAAATGATTTATTCAAGCAGGTAAGTGCATATAGGGTCCATTAGAAATTATCTCTGTGATTCAGATCAAGTTCCTTGGGCTAAGGTGGCTGGGTTTGCTGCAAGGGATCATCATGGATATTCACAGCTATAATAAAGTTTGGGATAATCAGCAAACAAAGTATTTCAGTTTCTTTTCGTTAGAGCTCCAAGCATGAAGAACCAATGCCTGATGAGCAGTATCATTATGCCTTCTAAAAGTTTACCATTTGCACAAATAAAATCTGACATTTTTACATGTTTTGTAGCAGACCACAAATACTTTTACCTTTTACTAAATAATACAACTGTGAATGGGGTGAATACTCAGTAGGATTACTAATGGATCATCAACTCGGGAACCATAACTGATGAACTTGCCTCACAAAGCAATTATATAATTTTTATTTAATTTAAACCTTGGTCCTATTTGCCTAACACATAAAATTCACCAATTTAAACTTATGCTGTTTTGATTAATTCTTCCTAACTATGAAAGAAAGAGCTGAGTTTACAATTGAGAGTCAGCATTACCTGAACCAGTGGACCGGGATTGGATCTCTTCCTCAGGAATATTGCCCACCTGGCACTGAGAAAATAAATTTATATACAGCTCATGGATTGGGGATTAGAAGAATTTATGAAGGCCTTTGTTCAATACCGCTCGAAGAGTTTGAGGAGGAACAAGGGCCAAAATTATGAGCATGCAACAATAATCTGAGTGCACATTTATTTTCAGCTTTTGGTTGCAATGAGTTTTGAGAGGGAGATAAGAGTTTTTAACAAATCTTTAAGGTGTTTTTTTTTAATTAAATATTTTTTGTTCAGATTATTACATTTTCTTCTCCC
>NW_006290031.1:1980066-1984825 GCF_000327345.1 Myotis davidii | reverse complement strand
GTGATGTCCGTTCCGTCTTTTAGTTGTATTTTTGAAGTGGTTGTGCGAGGCAGCAATCTCAGGTGTTTACCTATGCTGCCATCTTGGTTCTCCAAGGTGTTTTTTTGTTTTGTATTTTTAATATCCAAGAAAGATCTTCATTGTATTTCTGCTAATAATAAGTGGCTCTATTCACAAATGAGATTTTTACAAAATTAATTCTAAAACATTTTCTTCTTATACTGAATAAACTAATAGGAACTGAAAGCCAAAGAACAATTGTAAATTATTTAAGCTTTTAAAATTGTAGAATTAAATCTATCATGTAATCTTTGTTATTTATTTACATTATTTTCTCTTCATAACTCATAAAAAAACTGAGATATGGTTTGCCTGTTGGAAATATCCCCTATCCTATCTAATAAAGAGGGAATATGCTAATTGACCCTCATGCTGTCACAAAGATGGCAGTGCCCACAGCCAATAAAGAGGAAATAGGCTAATTGACTGCCATGCCCTCAAAGATGGCGACACCCACAGCCACAAGATGGCCAGCAGGGGATGGCAGTTGTGGGCAATCAGGCCAGCAAGGGAGGGCAGTTGGGGGCGACCGAATTGGCAGAGGAGGGCAGTTGGGGGTGACTGGGCTGGCAGGGGAGGGCAGTTGGGGGCGATCAGGTCAGCAGGAGAGCAGTTAAGCATCGATCAGGCTGTCAGGGGAGTGGTTAGGGGGTGATCAGGTTGGCAGGCAGAGCATGTAGGGGTAATCAGGCAGGCAGGCAGGCAGGCAAGTGGTTGGGAGCCAGCAGTCCTGGATTGTGAGAGGGATATCCAACTGCCAGTAAAGGGTCACAGCAAAGCTCCCTCCACAACTCTGAGACAGGCTGCTCCCAGTTGTCTCCCAATATCCATTCAGATACAAAGATTCAAAAATTTAAAATACAGCAATGCTTCAGGATACATTGGGAAAAATCAAATTTTAAATATTTAACACATAGCCATGTTTTTGTTTATTCATTAAGTATAAGAAAAATGTAAAAGAAAAATATTTATGTATGTGCTTTATTACATTACAAAGTATGCTGAATATTTTAAATGATCTATACTTATAATAAGGTAATATGCAAATTGGTTGGGACACTGTCACATAACAACTGATCAGCAGGAGGGCAGGGCAGCAAGCTACAAGCGGCAGAGAGCTACAGGAGGACGGGGCAGTGAGCTACGTGCAGCGGAGAGCTACGAGCGGCAGTTGTTGGTGGGGGGTGGCCAGCTGAGGCAAGCGGCAGCGAGCTACTTGCGTACAGATTCATGCACAGGGCCACTAGTATTTGTGTAATTACATGTGTAATTTTTCTATGTATACCTGTTTAGGCCTTGCCACAATATTCACTGAAGAGTGAGAAACCTTTCTTTCTATGCTAATGATTATCTATATATATATAAAATCCAAGTGACTGGAATGCAGGAATGACCAGAATGACCGGTAGCTTTGACATGCACTGCAGCCCTGATCGGCCCCTCCCACCCCGATCAAGGGTGGTGCCAGATGGTTGATGGCCCACAGCCCCTCCCCCCATCTGGCCCTGCCCCAATTGGGGTGGGGGAGTGATTGGGGATGGGAATGGCCGGCCAACCTCCCACATCCCCTCCCCACAGCTGGCCCAGCCCCAATCAGCCCCTATTGGGGCAGACCAGCTGGACCCCACCCATGAATGAATTCATGCACTGAGCCTCTAGTGTATACATAACTATGTATGTATTTTTATACATGTATCTCTTAATTCAATCACACCTAAAAAGGTTTATATAAGCAGTGTGCTGAATTCACATTTGAAGACATGTCAAGATGGTCTAAATCTAAGGTTCCCCATGTAGAAATGAAGGTAACCTCACATGGCTTACTAATGGTTGCTGTGAGTCCCTAATTACTAAACACAGTGGCTCAATTCACACAGAAGTATAGTATAGTATAGGTTAAGTTCCAACAGCTTTTCTCATTTTATGTAGGCCAGTAGAGCTAGGAAAAGCATGAAACCATGATTCTGGTCAGTTTAAATTCTTTTGTCATTTCCAATGTCCTGTTGACAAGTTTAGGAGCTGTCTGTTGAAAGAGGAGAAAAGATAAAGTGAGAGAGCAAGAGAGAGAGAGAGCCTTCCTCTGAGTCCTTTTCTTCCTTTTTTCAAATTGGGGTAGGAAGTATATATTTTTTTAAAATATATTTTATTGAGTTTTTACAGAGAGGAAAGGAGAGAGATAGAGAGTTAGAAACATCGATGAGAGAGAAACATCGACCAGCTGCTTCCTGCACACTCCCCACTGGGGATGTGCCCGCAACCAAGGTACATGCCCTTGACCGGAATCGAACCTGGGACCTTTCAGTCCGCAGGCCGACGCTCTGTCCACTGAGCCAAACCGGTTTCGGCAGGAAGTATATTTTTTATGTTTTATTGAATTGGTTGGGGTGATATTGGTTAGTAAAATTACTAGTATATAGTTTTCAGGGATACAATTCTATAATACATCATCTATATATTGTATTGTGTGTTCACCAACCCAAGTCAAGTCTTCTCCTAGCACCATTTATCCCTCCTATACCCTCTTCTATCTTTTCCACCCCCCTTTCCCTCTGGTAATCACCATACTCTTATTTGTCTACAAGGTTTTGTTTTTGTTTTTTGCTTAATTTCTTCACCTATTTCACCAGCTATCCTACTCCCTCCCCTCTGAGAGCTGTCAGTCTGTTCTCTGTCTCTCTGACTCTATTTCTATTGTTTGTTAGTTTATTTTGTTCTGATAAGACTCTACCTTGAATCTTATTTCTCTAGATCTGTTCTATCCAATAGGATAGTAATTAGCAATATGTGGCTATTTTAATTCAATAAAATTAAGTAAAGTTAAAAATTCAGTTCCTCAGTGTCACTAGCTATCTTAGAAGTACTTAAAAGCAACATGGGGCTAGTGACTGCTGTATTGGTGGGACATTTCTTTTACTTTTTAAAAAATATATTTTATTGATTTTTTACAGAGAGGAAGGGAGAGGGATAGAGAGTTAGAAACATCGATGAGAGAGAAACATCGATCAGCTGCCTCCTGCACACCCGTCACTGGGGATGTGCCCGCAACCAAGGTACATGCCCTTGACCGGAATCGAACCTGGGCCCTTTCAGTCCGCAGGCCGACGCTCTATCCACTGAGCCAAACAGGCCAGGGCTGGTGGGACATTTCCATCATTGCAGGAGATCTATTGGACAGTGCTGCCCAGACTATGGAGAACAGCCTCTGCTTCCAAAATTGTGTGGGTTCTCAAGCAACAACAATCACATTTTATACTAACACTAAAAGTTATATACTAAATGTTATACACTAAATGTTTTATACTAACACTACATTTAGTGTTAGTATAAAATGAGTCCTCCCATTCACTCAATACTCTTATAATATGAGCTTTACATACAGATTATCAAAGTACGTGAGCTTTCACTACCAGCAGTGATGTTACTACTACTACTACTACTACAAATAGGAATCATGCCATGCTGTACAATGCCTAGTACAGTTTGAGCGAAATGGATTCAAACTAACTGCTGTGTAGATTCACTTCAAATTAGGTGGAAGTTGGTCCAAATGATAGAGTTATCTATAATAATAAAAGCATAACATGCTACTTAGACCAGACGTCTTTCCAGACAAAGCTGGGGCTATGAGGGAAGCCCGGGTCCTGGGTGCCTGCCAGCAGCTGGAGTGAAGCCTGGGTCCCAGGTGCCAGAGGGAAGCCGGTGCCAGCAGCCAGGGGAAGGAAGGCATACTCTTGCACAATTTTTGTGCATCGGGCCTCTAGTTAAAGTATAAAAGTATAAAAAGTAGTTCAAACAAACATGCTGAAAAAAATTCACCCGTGCTATAATAAAAAATACAAAAACTATATTTATAAAATTTATATGCTTGTATACTAATAGTTTTATATAAATGTATTTTTTTTTTAGATTTTAGGCACTGTGTAAAAATGATGACTGCTTAAAGTATCTTCCAAAAACATGTGCAGTATCTGCAATGTGCAGTTATCAAACTAAAAAACTCAAATATTCATAAAATAAAATATACTAGATGCCCAGTGCATGAAATTCATGGGGCAGGGGCGGTTGTCCCTCAGCCCAGCCTGCACCCTCTGCAATCTGGGACCTATCCTCTTGTTTGCCTCTCTGAAAACAGTTTAGATTATTTGTAAATTGAATCCTTGCTTAGTTAAAACTTGATGTAAATTACACAATGTAGTTCTAATCTTGTGGCAACATCATAATCAGTTCTGGGCATTGCAAATAGGGAATATTTTTAACAAAACAAATAAGCGATGACAATAGTAAGCAAACAAAAAAACTCAAGAGAATTTATTGAATAACAGCTTCATTTAGAAACTCATATGAAGTACTCAAGTCCTGAAAGAATGAATAGAAAAAAATTCCATTATTTCTGAGCACTTATTATGACCACCCAGTATTATAAATCTTTAAATTACCAACACTTCAGATGGAAGTTTGAAGGCATACTATAGTTTAAATATATGGTGCAGTGAAATTTAAATGTGAAATCATCCCCTCCAGGCTACCAGCCTTTCTAGTTGGAGTGAAAAAAAGTGTATTCTTATGTCCTGATTCATCAAAGTCCAGTTTTTAGGTCTCTGGTGATGATTAAATCTGTCTGACAAGAGGCAATCAATTTCATACAAAGGTTTTTCCGTAGGGCTGACTTGTCATACACTTCTGTAAATGGGAGTTTGGG
>NW_006290031.1:1969798-1980047 GCF_000327345.1 Myotis davidii | reverse complement strand
GAGTGTATAAAGTTTTCTTTGCTGAGTGTGATTAACTGAGGGACCCTGGATTAATTTAGCAGCCAGGTTTGTTCTCTCAGCCATAAGCCATGCTGTCAGAGAAACTTAATTACACTTTAAGTGGGATGCAAATGAGTTGTGACACTACATCATTTCACATGAAAGGTTCATTACTTACATTAACTTGCACAATGCTTTCTCCTAAACCTAGACCTCATTACAGTATTCCTGGGATTATTATTTTTTTAAACATAGCTAAATGCAAGTAGGGTTTTAACTTTTAATAGCCTGTTTCTTTCTTAATATTTAAGACTACAAATGTTCACTTTATTAAATGATTATGAATTGAACTACTGGGTATGTGAATGTATTAAGGCTGGCAGGAAAAAAAGTGTTCTACCATGTGTCTGCTCAATAGCGTATTCTCAGATTATTCTTTAAAGTAACTTTATCTGAATAACTTCTTTAGCATTCCTGTGACTTGAAACAGGAAGTTTAATAAGCTTTATAATAAAAAGCCTAAGCCTTTCTCCCAGGGATTAATGGATTTTTCCGAGCATCAGTTGGTTGAAGAAATACATAAATGTAAACATACATGTTTTTTATTGGTAGAGCAAAACATTGAGTGATAGGGATAAAGCAGTCATGACTATCTGGCAAGGTGTTAGAACAAACATAAAACATACAGTTGGTCCTATTTTGAAGAAATAGTTAAATAGTACTGGAATTCTAAGGGGAGGGAGTTCACTTAAGATTTATTCCTCTAATCTTTAATGTGATGATGAGAGAGTTTTAGAAAAAAAGATTGGTTGTTTCTTCTTTATATAATCAGTCACCATAATTCATCAAGAGTGTTGGATATAAGTAGAAGGGAATTTTCTCTACACTGGTGAACTTTTGTTTTACTTCTATTAGCTCATTTAGTACACAGAAAACTCCTATGAGGCAGGAACTCAATCCCCATTTTACAGATGACAAAACCGAGAAAGAGCGGAGGTTAAGCAAGTTGCCCAAAATGCCCAATAAGTGTGAGAATCAGGATACAAACCTAGCTGGTTTATTTTTAAAGTCCATGCATTTAACCACTATGCATACTGCCTAAGTCACATAAAGGATTTTTATTATTTATTAAATATAGTAGGAAAAATTCTGTTAATTGAGGAACATGATGGATTAATGCTATCTTATTGTCTGTTTATTCAAGTAAATTCCTAGAGATTTGAATCAAAGGTTTTTATCTCATACTTACCACTAGATGCTGTTTCATTTTGTTACCAGTTTATATATTTTTCCTCAAAGAGTAACTCGTGGTATTTATTAAAAATAGAGTTTAATATCAAACTGGAACAGATTTGGGATAATGAAATATATTCTCTACATGGAACCGACAGGTGTCAGAGGGAATGGGGATGAGGGGCTGGATGAAAGAAGGTGAAGGGATTAGTCAAAGAACATATAGGCATAACCTATAGACAACAGTGTGATGGTCAGAGGGAAGGGGGTTGAGAGGTGGGTGAAGGTTGGTAAAGGGGGTGCAGAATGAGGACATCTGTAATAGTGTAAACAATAAAAATAAAGTTACAGAAAGAAAAATTATAGAATAAGTTAAAATCATATAATGCACTGAGATGCTCCCCTAAAATTTAATTCCCTGAAATTTTAGTTTATTAACTAATACTTTGATGTTTAAAAGAATTATACAGTTTTTAAAATCCAAATTTACATCCTCATTTCATAACATGACCATCCATCTTTTACATTTTAGAAAATCTGCTCCTGGATTAAGGATATAATGAATGCAATGAAATTTATATTACTCATTATGCCACCTATCAATTTCATGCCCTCTCAGCTTCAAACCATTCTTCATTGCCTGCTCTGTAATAATGGAGCTGAAGTCTGTATCATTTCTAATTTTCAACACAACACATGTTAAGCAAAGACAATAGAGGGCAGTGGAGAGACATCTTAGGAGGAAGTTTTTCTTTCTGTTTCCCATGTTTTCTGTTTGGCTTTTATTTCCTTCTACTGCTTGGCTTCCAGCAATGTGTGGAAAGCCGGGAACCTTGAGTTGCACTGTACCCTAGCTGTGCTCCCACAGCACAGCTCCTTGGTGAACCTGAGTTTCTGACCATGACCCGTTGACCACCTCACTGCCAATGTGAACACTATGCCCCTTGACTGAAATATACATGAAAATGTATATGAAGTTGGTGAAAAATATTAGCATATTGATGATAGAAGAAACCTTAGGAGTCTATGTGTTGTCGCACCTCTTATGTAGCATGTAACATTTTAAAACCTTCCCTTTCAGGGTTTATATTTTAAATAATAACACATATAATTTTTAAAATAAACAATTTGAATTGTAAAGAAGCTTTTTACTGAAATTAAGTGAGTATTGACTTTCCACAAATTCTCAAAGTGTTTCATGGAATATAAGAATAAAAAAGATAAGAGACTCATATTTTCTAAGCTTAAACAAAATTTAAACCCTGATTAAGTAATAAATCAAGTTAGAACATGATAAGGACCACAAGAGTTCTGCTGAGACTGGAGGTCATATCTGGGGCAATAAAGAGTGCTTTCATGAAGATGACAGGCATATAAAGAGGCCTTGAAGAATGTATAGGGTTTGAGAGTTGGGCTTGAGGAATGAGGAATAAAGACATGGACATTTAAAGTAAAAGCAAAGCTCTCGCTGGTGTGGCAAAGTTGGCTGAGTGTTGTCCATGCACTGAGAGATCACCAGTTTGATTCCAATCAGGGCACATGATCAGATTTAGGCTGGATCCCCAGTAGGGGTGCGTATGGGAGGCAGTGTATGGGAGACAGCTGATCAATGCTTCGGTTTCTCCCCCATCCTCCCTCTCTTTCTAAAATCAATAAAAACATATTTAAAAAATTATAAAGTAAAGGCAGAGGTTCAGAGGCAGGAAAATGTTTCACATTTGGAGGGAAAACGCGCTCCAGTTTGCTTTCCTGTGGGATAGGCTAGATGTGGGAAATAGTGGAAAACTGGGCAAAACAATTGACTGACATATTGAATTCTAATAGATCCTGATACATGGATCAAGAAAATGTTAGATGAGATGAGTTGAGTAAATGAGTTAATCATAATTTAAATTCCTATAAATTCAAATACATTAATAAATTACATGAGTTAAAAAATAGAGCATTGAAAGCCATCAAATTTTTCATCGTTGGCCTCTGAAAAAGAGTTTTTAAAAAGAGCTAAAACCATTACAAATGTGACATTAATATAAAGATTTTTCACTGAATCTTATATGTCAGATATGGTTTCATTTTTAGTAATCCTAAAATTATCTTCTCCATTATTGAATTGGATATTAAACCTAATATCCAATATTGATTTATATTAAACTAACTTAAAGGGCTTAGTTTTTCTGGATAGTGGTGATTAGAACAACCCAAACTGTCTTCAGTTTTTAAAAAACTAAAAATACTAGATAAAACATAAAAACTATTCATTAAAATGCTCACAGGAGAATTTGGAAAATCCCAAAGGATATACATGATGAAGAAATGAAAGCTTTGTGGCAGCTATCTTGGGAGGTGGGAATGGTAGTGAGGGTTGGTACCATCTCCAAGTTATCAAGAATTGGAATGTAATGCTCTATGAGGACAGAATATGATGCAGTGGATCCATATGAGCCAGGGAGTTGAAAATGAAATAGAAAATGACATGAAAAACTATCAAACAATTGAAACACCAGTGAATAGGTCAAGGGTGAATTGGAAAGATATCTATCCACTGGCAGAGAACACCAGCTAAGCAACTTATCTGTCTCAGCCTGAGCTGGGAGTTAGGGTAGCAGAATTTTCCTCTGAAAATTTGCAAATAGAGGCCCACCTTCATTTGCAGCTCAACTTTACACTATCTACGTGGTTTATATATTGAGAAGTTAACCTGAAGCATGATTTCAGTGGGTAATATCTCTGAGAACACTGGGTCGAAGCAACCATAAATAACTAGGAGCCAGGCTTCATAGAACTTGGAGCATTTTATTGTTAGGTAGGATTTTTTATTTTTGGAAGGAGGGTAGAGATACACATTAACTTTAGACTTTAAATCAATTGTTTTATTTATATGTAAACAAAAATGAGTCCATAGATTATAACATGAACAAAAATCAATTCCAGATGGGTTAGAGACCCAAACGTAAAATGCAAAACTAAATTCCTTTCAGAAGAAAATACAGACAAAAATTTTTTGACCTTTTATGTTATGAATAGATTTCTTAAATAAGACCCAGAAAGCATAGAAAAAGATTGATTAATTTTAAATAAGTTTTCTGTGCATCAAAAGACACTAAACATTGTTGGTGAGAGTATAAATTAGTACAGCTACTTTGGAGAGCAATAGGAGATATAAACTTGAAGATGTGTATAACTGTATAACTCAATAATTTCATTCCTACATGTATAATCTAGGGATACTTTCTTATCTATGTATAGGATATATAAATGTTTATTGAAGCATTTTTTTAAAAATTGGAAACAACTTACATAATTATGCATAGGAGAATGAATAAGCAAATTAATCACATTAATTTATTAGAATAGAACAATTAAAATTATGAGTTATAACCTAATTATCAATGTAGATATTCTCAAAAATATAACTTTGCATATATGTGGTATGAGTATAGTATGCTACTATTTCATGAAACATAGAAGCATGCAAGATAACACTTAATGTATACATACTAGTATATAGAGTTCATATGATAAAATTATAAGAACATGATTGGAAATGATAAACACCAAATTTAGGATAACCACTATTCTGAGAGACACAGGGAGACAAATGGATTTTTTTTCTTAAAGTGGGTGTGTTAAAAATGATTTAAAAAGCCAATTTAGATGATACAAATTTTAACACTGCATGAAGTAGTTTCCAGTCAGAGAACTGCAAAGTAGGGCCAACACAAGAAGCTTTTATAGAATAAAGAATAAAGAAAAAGGAAGAGAAAAATAGAAAATATCTGAATGCCTGGGACCACGTAGTCAACCTTATTTGGGGTGAGAAGGAACAAAAAAATTAGTTCAGGAATCCTCCTCTTATCTGTGGTTTTGTTTTGCTTTCTGTGAGTTTAGTTCCTGAGATCAACCAAGGTCCAAAAATATTAAATAAAAATTCTAGAAATAAACAATTCATAAGTTTTAAATTGTGTGCCATTCTGAGAAATTGGTGAAATCTCCTGAGTCCAACCCTGTTCTACCTGAGACGTGACCCATCCCTTTGTCCAGCATCTCCATGCTGTAGAATGGCCCCCCAAACGGGCAATTTGGTTATGTCAAAGAGAAGCCAGAAAATGCTTCCTTTAAGTAAAAGTGAGTAGCATACAATAAGATATTTTGAAAGACAGAAAGAGAGAGACCACAATCACATAACTTTGACCACAGAATTGTTCTATTTTATTACTAGTTATTGTTGCTAATTGTTTACTGGGCATAATTTATAAATTAAACTTTATCATAGGTGCATCTGCATAGGGAAAACATAGTATAGCTGGGGTTTGGTACTGTGGCTTTAGGCATCCACTGGTGGTGTTGGAAGGTACCCCCCATGAATATGAGGGGACACCTATATAGACCACAGAACTGGCTTGGTGTTTGGGGATTGGCTGACTGAATACACTTTTTTGGTCAAGTGGAGCATTTACAGGGACAGGCAAGTTATCTTACATTTCAGTTTGCTGATATGGCATCTCAGGCAGGAGCAGCTCCATCTTGGGCCTGGAAAGTTATTTCAACAGGTAATTGATGCTTAGTATATGTATACTTTTTAATATGGCTGAAATATTTTATAATGTTAATTAAAACACTAATGACAGGTTCTTAATTAATATACTAATTTTAATATCAAATAAATATTTTTCACATTGGCTTGCACACAAAAAATTTTCTTAATATCCTTCATGGGTGTGATTTTTAATCTATGTAAATCCAAATATTAATATTAAAAGTAAACAGATAAAATTATAAAAAGGCATAGATTAAAATCTTTGAATATTTAGATAATATTATAGATTAATATCCTATGAAAATTATATTTTGAACGTAAAAGGAAACTTTTTTTTTACTTAGAGTTTTAGAATTGATGTCTCTTTTCACTTTTTTTGACAAATGATAAAACCCTAGATGCACAAAGATTAATTTACTGAAGCCATTCAGGAAAATAGAATCCAGTTCTTTATTCCCTTATCTAAGATATCAAAACTTTAGACTTTTCTCTTGATAGAACTTGAAACTATATTGATTGTTATCACATCCTTCCTTTAATTTTTTCTTCATTTTATGCATATGTGGTTCTAAAGTTGAGTATGTAACAAAATTACAAAGGGCAATCAATAATGGAAAATGCACTAGAGTGGCAGTCTTTAGTCTTTTGGAACTTTAATTTTGTATATCTACAGAACACAGATAGCAATGGCTCATTAACCATGAAATCGGGGCAATTTGTCAAAAAGATACCAATGTTGCAAAGCACCATTTGACTCAGCATTCAATGCTACCCACCAACTCCCTGCCTGAAAACTAAATAATAATCTGCTGTTCTATCAGGATCTGAAGTACAGGCTTTTTCTCTCCATTGGAGATGGACATTAGGAGGAAGGTTTCTTAAATGTTTTGTTCTTATTTCAGAACCTCAGCAAAACTACTTTTCTGATAGATTATCCTAAGACTGACAATCTTGCCTCCCTTGAGGGATAGGAAAACATACATCAGCATATCAGGCCTGAAAAATGGCATATAGGTCATCACCGCAGTCCCATTGTCAGCCTTAAATCCGCTGCCTGCATCCTTCAATGCTTGGGAGTCCTATTTTAAGATAATTTTCTCTTTTAGCAAGAATATCTGGCTCCCCTCACAATGGTTTTTCCTAAAACAAGATTTTAGAAAGCAGATTTTTGGGGAAATGTTAGTAGGAATTTCCTAAGCCTGTGGTTACTTTTAGACAAGGCTACGAAAAAGTCTGCCTAAATAGAGGCTGCTTTGTCACCCAACAAGGCAAACCTCCGTTGGTGGAGTAGCATTAACAAAGTGAGGCTCTCTAGAGCTAAGGATGTTGTTGTTTCTTTCTAAATGACTGCAGAAATATTTACAGCCCCAAAACATGCAGTAAGATGAAAAATCAGTGCAATTGGAGAAAAAACAGTGGCTTAAAACAGTTTGGAAGAAAAGAAAGTATCCCAATAAATCACTTGTCATTGTGGATAATAGAATACTGCATCATCTTCTATCAGCTAGAATAAAGGTTAAAACACTGCGCTTGCTCTCTAAACTCTATGATCTCGCTGGCATATTCAGTAGTGCCTTCTATCATTATTGCCTGTTTGGTATTGGAAACACTTTTCTTTCCTGTAATTGTTTATAATTCCTGAAAACCCTTAGGGAATGTCATCTGCTTTAATAAGTAATAAATTCTCTGCAGAATGTGTTCAGAGATAGCAGTAATAGGAAGAGAGAAGGAAATTTCTTTTCCCTGTAGCATAAAATACTGACAGAATGCTTCACAAATTATTTAAAACATTTTGCATTAAAAAAATTTTTTGAAAAGAAAGCTTGTCTTGTTCTGAAAAATGATAAGTTTCAAATGCAAGGCTATGGCATTGAAAACTTAATTTGAAAGCCTTGAGATATTCCATCTAGACCATGATCAGCAACAACCCATCACTCAATCCAACCATTAGTCCCTCTGAAATTCATCTCCTGACTGATCACCTCTTAATCTCTTTTGCACTACTCCCATCCTCTTTCTGAAAAAGAAAAAGAAAATTGAAGATATTATTTAAATAAAAATTGTGAGTGCACACCATTTAAGAAGTTGAAATATTATCCCAGGTTTACTACAAAATCAGCAGTCTCCAGATATGCTTCCCATCATTCCCTCTACCCAGAAGGACCCCTTTCACTCCTTAGCTGATTATTTAACCCCTTTCATATTTCTATTGTGGTTGGCTAGATATTTAGTGATTGCATGATTACAACTCTGCAAATGCTATTCAGGGAGCCAAGTTAGGGAATAAACTATGTTTATGTAATTTTCCTATATATTTTATGGTTTTTCTGGAAAAAGTAATTGTCTTATTCTTCTTGCTCTTCTATGTAGCTTTCACTAATCAAACCTAATTGCCTAAATCTCCTCTCTAGATGTTCAGATGTACTAGGCATTTATCCAATTTTATTATTTTTGGAGTCATTTCCCCCAGAGCTTATTCCAATCTGGGCTGTTTTCCCTGGGACATTCTGGGATTTATTTATTATTTTTTAATCCTCACCCAAGGATTTTTTTCCATTGATTTTTAGGGAGAGTGGAAGAGAGAGGGAGAGAGAGAAATACTAATGTGAGAGAGACACATCCATTGGTTGCCTCCCGCATGTCCCCAGCCAGGGCCGGGAGCTTGCAACCAAGGTATGTGCCCTTGATCAGAATTGAACCCGGTATCCTTCAGTCTGCAGGCTGATGCTCTATCCACTGAACCAAACTGGCTAGGGCCATTCTGGGATTTATTTATGATGATGCTGGGATCCCTTCACCTTCTCTCCTTGGTTTGGTCTATTAACCCCTGCCTCCCAAGGTGTTCATGTCCTAATCTCTGGAATCTCTGAATGTTATCATAAATGGGATTTTGCAGATGTGATCAAGTTAAGCATCTTGAGATAGGAAGATTATTCTGGGTTATCTGGATAGGCCTGATGTAATCATAATGATTCTTATACAGAAGAAATCAAGAGTCAGAGAGAAGGCCACATGAAGACAGAAGCCAAGATAGGAGTAATGTACTTTGAGGATAGAGGAAGGGAACCATATGCCAAGGATTAGCAGTGGTTTCTACAAACCAGAAAAGGCAAAGAAATGTATTCTTTTCTAGCACCTCCTGAAGAAACCAGCCCTGCCAACACCTTTACGTTAGCCCAGTGAAACCAATTTTAGTATTCTGGCCTCTAGAATGGTAAGATAAAATTAGTATATTTGTGCTATTTTAATTTTGTGGTACTTTGTTACAGAGGCCATAGGAAAATAATACAAATGGTTTTCTCCTCTTTTTCCTCTTCTATGGAACTCCTATTTCATTATAACTTCTTGAGAACAATACCAATTTTATTATTTATTTAATCTTTTTCTCCTTTTGCCCAACTTTCTAGAATATTTCCTAAATTTCTATTTTCAAATTTTTAGTTTCTACTAAAAGTTCTAATTTTTCAGAAATTTATCCTTCTTTTTGTTCTCAGGATGTTCTTTCTTGTTTTTTTTTTGTTTTTTTTTTTTAAGGGTGTCCTGTTCTCATTCATGGTTGCAGTGTTTTATTTCTTTTATCCCTAAGGGTCTAGTAATTTTCTTTGGAGTTTTATTCTCCCTGAAAAACCATTCTCCTCCAACTTTTATTTAGCTGTCTGTTTTGATTTTTGTAGTTCATAGTAGAGACTCTCTTTTGTTGCCTTGTAATACTTGGTTGTCTGCTCATACTTAAAAGTTGACAACTATAAATAAAATGGGAGCACTGAACATGTGGGTAGAGCTTTAACCCAACTTTCTGAAGTGTGTAGCGCTGTCCATTCTTACTAAGCCTTTTGGGATGATGTTACAAAATTGGCTTGCTTCTTGACCACCCTCAATACTGGGTAAGATTCTGGAGTGTGTGTGTGTGTGTGTGTGTGTGTGTGTGTGTGTGTTGTGTGTCTAGCTTGCTAAATTGTTTATCATTTGTCCAACTGTTTTTTACCTTCTAAAGTTGTGTGCTTTTTTCTTCTCTTCTTGTTGTACTCCTGTTCTGCCTGTCCTTATGTGTTATACTTTTAAATATATATATATACACACACACACATATATGGTTTATGAATAGACCATATTTTTTTTAGTATGGTTTATGAATAGACTGAAAGTAGAAGTATGTGTTCAATCTGCCACTTTTGGCAGAAATACTATGGCTTCCATTTTTTAGCCTAATCCTTAAAATTGATGCTCTTAGGTATCATCCTCATCCTTTTTCCTTTTCACTCTGCATACTCTTGGTTCTCAATTTTATCCATTCCTATGACTTCAAATATCACCAGTAGACCAATTATTTTCAACTTTGTATCTTTATTTACTACCTTTCCCTCACATTTTCAGAGCTTTACTTCTCATAGGAGGTACTCAATCAGTAGTTAGGTCTTCTACATTTTCCTCAACATGTTTTCAGACTTGAGCTCATTATTCCTCTGCAACCTTATTGTA
>NW_006290031.1:1952849-1969762 GCF_000327345.1 Myotis davidii | reverse complement strand
CACAAGCTTGCTGCTTTTTATGTGTTTCCTCTTTTATTGGTGTCACTAACCCTCTAATATTTGAAACTGTAACTCATTCTTAACTCTCTCTGTGACTTTACCTCCTACATCTAATTAGTTATCAAGTCCTGCTAAATTTACTTGCTTAATACTTTCACTATACTTCATTTATCCCTCATACATTATCAGTCCTCTTGCCTTATTTCAGGTTTTTAACATCTACTATAGACTATCACAGTAACCTAACATGACACCTTCCTCTGATCTCTCTAAAGCTCCAATATCTGTATTATAAAAAGCCAGTGACCATAATGCCGTAACGACCAAACGACCAGTCACCAGGAGGTGCATTAATGGATCTCACAGCGCAGCGGGTCTGGGTCCTGCAGCACGGCAGGTCTGGGTCCTACAGTGTGGCGGGTCTGGGTCCCGTGGCGCAGCGGGTCTGAGACTCTCGCGATTTCATGTGCTGGGCCTCGTATTGATCATTCAACAAATACCTGTGGACTACCTAAATCTGTGCCAGGTATGGTATTCCCTAGAGATAATGGGAAGAGACATGGGTTTTCTTTTTTGCCTGTGGAGAAATTATTTTGCTGGGAAAATTTCACATTAATGGGAAATTACAAAACAGAGTGCTAAGTCTTAGGATAGGAGAACTATAGGGCACTAGTGAGCGATATAGGAAAGCAATCTAACTTGTATTTGAGGACAGTTGGACTTACTAGAAAAAGATTATGTATATAAAGACCACAAAATTAGGGAATATATTTCATACAGAAGATAGCCCCTGCCAAAGGCTCTGAAGTGGTCGGCACATTTGATGGACTAAGAGAAGTTTAATGACTGAAGTGAAGAGTGAGAAGAAAATGTGGTGAGTAAAACTGGAGAAGTAATGAAGAGGTATATCCCTCAGTGCCTTCTAAACCAATTTTAGGAAGGAGATTGGGAATTCTCCTAAGAAAAGAAGGAAACAAAATGGAAACTTTATGATTTGCACTGCATTTTAGAAAAATAGTATTTTCCTATGGGGAATGGGTTGTAAACGATCAAGTTTGCAGAAGGAGACCAATTGTAATAATCTAAGTGGCAGATGGTGATAGCTTGAAATAGAGTTAGGAAAGTAGAGAGTAAGAAGAGGATATGAGGAGGTAGGTTTGAGAGGATTAAAAAAAGGAGGAAGAATTAAGAAACATAGAAATGGTAGGTTTGAAGGAATGGTTCAATGATCAGTTAAATTGTGATATTGAATTTGAAATGCTACGGGATATCCAAGTGATAATACAGAAATCTATTCATATATTTTCTTCCTAGTGTGTTCAACAAAAACAAAAGCCCTTTGTATGTACACAGAGTCCATTCCATTCCATAGCACGTCTTTCTGGCTTTATCTCTTAACAACAACTCTTAGACTTCACATATTTATTTGCTGGAGTCCAACCCCAGCAGGTCCAGGGGTCCCCAAAGGTGTGGATGGAGTCGGCGAAGAAGGAATGACACGGAGACAGCGTTCAGTTGATCAGCAGCCTTGCCAGGATCTCTAGCCACAATCTCCAGCCAAGTTCTGTGTCCATGTTTTCTTGCTAGGTTCTCCAGCCAGGTTCTGTAGCCATGTTCTCTCGCTAGGTTCTCCAGCCAGGTTCGGTTTAGGTTCTCCAGCCAGGTTCGGTCGCCAGGTTCTATAGCCGGGTTCGTCAGCCAGGTTCTGTAGCTGGGTTCTTCAGCCAGGTTCTGTCTAGGTTCTCCAACCAAGTTCTGTAGCCAGGTTCTGTCCAGGATCTTTTGTAGTGAAGGGGTTTTATTCCCTCCCTAACTTCAGGGGAAAATCCCTACCTGGGGAAACAACCTTTCTCAGAGAGGTGACCTTGGTTAAAACACATAGTGCCAAGAAGGTGAGCAAACATATTAAGAACAGTATGCCATATATGCCAAGTCCCTTGAAACAGCAAGGATGGACCGGCTCCCAGCATTTATTCACACTATTTCATGCCTCCTTGTCTCTAACTATGTTGTTGTACCTTGACCCACATTACGTCAATACATTTGTGAAATTTAGCTTCATTGTAATTCGAAACACCAATCTCTCACCTCAGGTATTTGTGAGAACGGTAGCCTTGATTGAGGATCATGGAAGTTAAGAGGGAGAGATCACATCACATTACATAGCACACAGGCTTCTACCATCTCATTGGTCATTTCCCCTTCTTTTACCTACTAGATCTGTGCTGTTCAGTATATTAACCACTGGTCATCTGTGGTGCCTCTTGGACACTTGAAATGGAGCTAGTTTGAGATCAGATGTGCTGTAAGTGTAAAATACACACCAAATTTTGAAGACTTTTAAAAAAAGAACATAAAATATCTTGGTAATAAATTTTAAACTATTGATATGTTGAAATGAAATGTTTTGGATATATTGAGTTAAATAAATTATTAAAATTAATTTCATTTTAAAAAATTATGCTCTTCTTTAAATTTTTTTTTTATTGATTTCAGAGAGGAAGGGAGAGGGAGAGAGAGATAGAAACATCAATGATGAGAGAGAATCATTGATTGGCTGCCACCTGCATGCCTTCTACCGGTGATGGAACCCACACAACCCAGGCATGTGCCCCAACCGAGTAGAGTCTGGGACTTTTCAGGCTGCAAGCCAATACTCTATCCACTCAGCCAAATCAGCTAGGGCTAAAATTTTTGCTTTTTAAAACTATGACTACCAAATACTTGAAAATGATATATGTGGTTCACATTATATTTCTACTCTACCTCAATCCTTAGACCTCAATCCTACATTGTTAATTCTTTTTCCTTTATTTTGCAGAACAATTTAACTTTTAAAGTTCAGTCTAAACTTATCTACCCAATTCCATTGTGGACTTTAATTTTATAAGCTCTCCTCAGTAGGAAGTTATTATTGACATCAAAAACAAAAAATTAAAAATCCAAAACATTCATATTCCTACTTTAGTACTCACTCCATTTTGTTTTGTTATTTAAAAAAATGTCTATGTGAACAAAAAGCTTGCCTTAACTCCTCTTTTCTTCCTTGATGTGGCAAGCACATATTAGGTACTGAGAAGTGGTTGTTAAATGGCAGGGTCAGTTTCTTTATTATCAGAAAAGGAAATATTAGCTCAATTTGAGAATTACATTCATGGTCATCGGTTTGGTATAATTAAGAATGGCGGTAAATATGTCCTGATAGTCTTATATCTCTCTATTTTCCCTTGACCCTACAAATTGATCCAGGAGTGATCACTTTAAGCTGTTCATTGTGTCTTTGTCACAATGTCTATGCTAATATCATTCTCCTCTAGACAGGTAAGTAGAAGCAGAGAAAGAATTTAAATCAATGCAGCTAACAAATAAATAACAAGCTGGAGAAGTGGAACCTGTCACTCAAGAACATAAGGGGTGAAAGGCATATTGACAGTTTCTGGTTACTAAGTAGATTGAATATTGATAGCAGAAGTCACTATGAAATGAACACTTACGTGAGATCATGTTTGCATAAAACTGTTATGTAATATTATAGCAAGTAGGTATTACTTGAGCATTGTCCTTGAGCCCATTAGGCCAAGGCTTATGTTGCACTGCAATTACAGGCTGCAGATATAATTCTTTTAATGCATATTTTAAAGTTTGAAATATACTTGCTGACTTCACACAACACTAGACCCCTAATGACAGAAACTTTGCCTGTACTTCAGAAGAAAATTTCCAGAGAGACCAAGCATAACGTGATATGGTGAAAAATGATAATACAAATTGAGCCAGATTTCCCCAGTGGTTTAGGTACACCTTGACTTTAAATTTAAAACTTTTGGAAATTGCATTTACCATGTAAGGCCACACATTCAGTAATCTCAAGAGGTGTCTTATAATTTCTGTGCATAAGAGACTCTAGGTTCTAAGGGAATACATATGGATAAGAAAAGTGAGGTGGATATTAGTTTACATTTTTGGCAATTAATATGTGAATGTCATCCTGAAACCCTCTGATATTTCAGATAGGTTGTATCTTTTTTTCCAGAATCAAGAGTACACGCTTAGCATGCAGTAGTCATGCTGCAGGTGAATGGATGACATGATGTGCTTGGGAATTATTGTAGGCCATGGCACAGGAGCTGCTGGGGTAGCAGGCAGGCTTCACAATGTACCTGTGTGTCTACATTTTCTCTTCTTGAAACTTGGTCTCTAAAAGGAACGGCAATCTTAAACCATGGCACCCTTTCACCACCTCCCATCCCTGCATATTTTAAGCATGCTAAAGGAAAATATAAATAAAAAATTTAAAAACTAACAGTATATAATGCCTCTGTTTCCATAATTACCTTAGCAACAAACCCTTTGGGTTTCACCAAAAACAATAAATTTGCCAGAAACAAAAGTAAAGATGTGTGTACTATATTTTATCTCCTCCCCCATCCTCCCAGTGGTCCCAAAGCATCAAAAAGCCAGCCAAGGAATGGAACTTCTCAGCAGTTTAGACAAGTCTTTGTATATGATGAGATGCATGGAGAATTTATTCCATTGTTACCTTTTAGTATAATATTAAACTAAAGTTCAGAAAGTGAAGTTTGCCATAATACAATTTTCTAAAAATTAAAAAAATCAGCAACCCTTTCACTCACTTTTTAGGAAGTCTTCTCATAAGGGATAGGTTGTACCATAGCACAATGGCTCCTTGACTGATTTAGAGGATGAAAAATTACTACCCTTATTTATCATTCATTCCTAGAGATCCCAAATCTAAACAGGTTTCAACTAAAGTCAGTTTACTCAGGGGAAAGACTATTGATAACATGGGAAAATATCTATAATAATAAAAGTATAATATGCTTATTAGACCAGATGTCCTTCTGGACAACCTTCCGGATTAAGCTGGGGCTTCAAGGGAAGTCTGGGTCCCGGGTGCCAGAGGGAAGCCGGTGCCGGCAGCCGGGGGAAGGAAGGCCTACTCTTGCATGAATTTTGTGCATCGGGCCTCTAGTTTATATATATATATGTGTGTGTGTGTGTGTGTGTGTGTGTGTAAAACTATTCATTTAATCTACTGGTAGTCTGTCTTTTTTTTTTATGTGAATAAGTAGAACTAAGCAACTAATTTATTGCCTGTCAACTGACAGTTTTTCATATTTCTCTGCTGGTTTGGCCAGCACATTTATATGTTGCCTTTTAAATAGTAATATGGCAATGAATATCCAAGTTTCAAATTGCAGGGTAGCTCAAAAAATTTCTATATTGCATGGGGAGGGAGAGAGAGGGAGGGGGAAAGGGAGAGAATGAAGGAGAGGAAAGAAAAATAGTGAACAGGCTGTTTAAATGATAAGCTGACTTTGAATAGTAATGACCGACAGAAAAATACCTAAAAAAATGGAAATTGACCAGCGCAACAAACCTGAGTTTCATTTATCATGCAGTGAGAAAGCAGAGTAGGAGGGAATAGTAATTTCACTGTAATGCTTCTCTAACTCAAAGCCATTTTCCTTTAAGGAAAGTTTTTAGGTATTCACAATATTCATTCTTCCTAAAATTAATGAACTTTCTTAAGCTTTTTAATTTTCTCTGTTCTAGTTGATCACTTTTGTGGTTATGATCAGAAAAGCCCAGAGTAGACATTTCTTCCAAAGTATTTATCTGTATTCATATTAGAGTAAAAAACATAGCAACTGGTAGACTAAGCGTGACCATAGGAGCCAGAAGCATTACTGGTTTTCCAGAGCAATTCACATAATCCTCTCCACTGCCTGAATAGTATTTACCTCTATGCCATGCTCTCAATTTAAACTGAATGGTGACAGTTTAGGATTATTTCTCCTTTATAGATCTTAACTGAACCTTTTTGATTTAAATAATGTGATTCAGTCTTTTTGTGCAATCCTCATGTTTTGTGTGGTGCTGCAGTGCAATGTTGCACACTGATTAATATTCATAAAAGTCTCAAGATTTAAGATTAGAAATAGAAAATCAGATGAGCAAAGTATAACTTCTCAAGATGGTGATAAGGATAAGTAGAATTACAGCTTCAGTCCCTGTGGGTAAGAAGTGGAGATCAGAGGACCAACTCTCCATGAAGTTCAAAGCAACTGTACCAGAAGCAACCAGCTGAACATCAATTAAGGTGTCAGCCTAAAAAGGATCACATTTCAGAAACACAGGCATTTAAATGGCTTGAGCCATGCTGATGGACTTTGTGGAGAGGATGGAAATTGGTATGAAGTAACTGGTTTTGGCTAAGAATAATGTAATTATGTTAAAATAAAACTTGCATTAACTGCAATGTCTTCAAGTCAAGTGAAAGACACCAACAATTTTGTTTAAAAAAAACAACAAAATCTTTATTTATCCTCCCTCTCCTATCTCCCTCCACCTCCCTTTCCCTCTGATAATCACCATACTGTTGTCTTGTCTGAGTGTTGTTTTTTGGTTTGTTTTTGCTTAATCCCTTCACCTTTTCACCCAGCTCCCAATCCCCCTTCCCTGTGACAGCAGTCATTCTGTTCTGTGTCTCTATGAGGTCTATTTTATTTGTTAGTTTATTTTGTTCATTAGCTTGCACATATAAGTGATTGGCTTATTTCTCTGATTGGCTTATTTCACTTTAGCATAATACTCCGCAGGTCTAACTGTGCTGTTGCAAAATGTAAGATTTCTTTTCTTTCTTTCTTTTTTTTTTACACCAGAGCAGTATTCCATTGTAATAAATAATGTACTACAGCTTTTTAATTTTTTTATCCACTCATTCACTGTGGACACTTGGGCTGTTTCCAAATTTTGGCAATTATAAATAATGCTGCGGTGAACATAAGGGTGCATATATTCTTTTGAATTAGTGTTTCAGGATTGTTAGGATATGTTCCCAGAAGTGGAATCACGGTGTCATAAGGCAGTTCCATTTTTAATTTTTTGAGGAAACTCCATAATTTTTCCACAGTGGCTGCATCAATCTGCATTCTCACCAACAGTGCACGAGGGATCCCTTTTTTCCACACTTTCACCAACACTTGTTGTTTGTTGATTTATTGATGATAGCCATTCTGACAGGTGTGAGGTGGTATGTCATTGTAGTTTTAATTTCCATTTCTTTGATAATTAGTGATGTTGAGCATCTTTTCATATATCTATTGGCCATCTGTATATCCTCTTTGGAGAAGTGTCTATTCAGGTCCTTTGATTATCTTCCTTTTGTTGAGTTGTATGAATTCTTTATATATTTTGGAAATTAACCTCTTATCAGATGTATCATTGGCAAATATGTTCTTTTAGTCAGTGGGTTTTTTTTTTCCATTTTGTTGATGGTTTTCTTTGCTATGCACACCAACAATATTATTTTAATGGCAACTCAGATTATTCTCACATAAAGTCGGTATAGTTTTCTTGTTTATTTTTTGGCCTCTGGCATATTTTTCAGTTTTCTTTTCAGGGAAAAAAAGACTAAATAGAAAAGACAAAAGACCTGATCCATCCTCATAGAAAAAATGTCAGTGATGAGCTCAGCAAAGAAGTTTAGTCTGTTATTCAGAAGAGGTCATACCAAACTCAAGGAACCTCACTTGACTGCTTTCCAGACTAGAATGCATCTATAATAATAAAAGCATAATAGGCTAATTAGACCAGATGTCCTTCTGGATGTCCTTCTGGACGTCCTTCTGGATGAAGCTGGGGCTATGAGGAAAGCCTGGGTCCTGGGTGCCAGAGGGAAGCCTGTGCCGGCAGCCAGGGGAAGGAAGGCCCACTCTTACACTAATTTTGTTCAAATATAAGTCTCTAAAGGGAAAGGCAATCTTTGTATCAGTTGTTTTATGATCATTAAATCCAAGGAACTAAGAGAGGTATCAGGAGGTAAGGAATCTAGATGAGTGTCCAGTATCAGTGTGCTGAGGTCACTAGCATGTGAGACAAAGGAGACACTGATCTGCTACATAATCCTGGTAGGAGGGAGAGAGATCAGCCAGAGTTAGAGGCATATTCAGGAGGTCCGAAGATATTCTGGCCTGATCTATATCTAGTGGGTGTCACTGCTATACAAAACAGTAACCCTTCTCCCCTGAATCTGGTATTCATTCTCCCTTCATCTTGTTTTATTATTTCCTGATAGCACTAATCTCCATTTAGCACCATCTACAATTGCTTGTTGGTTTACTGGCTTTCTCTGAATGCCAGGATGTGAGTTCAGTGAGGGCAAGGACTTTGTCTTATCACTGCTGCATCCCCTGCACGTGTTGGTTAAATGTTTGTTAAATAAGTAAATCAGTTATGTTTGGCTTATTGGGATGGATATTTTGAAAAATAGATATCATTATCTTAATAGTTATTCTTCATAAACAGATATGAGAACTTATAGTTGGAGGTTAGGCACTGCCTAATGATAGTATCCAAGTATGAAAATTTAAGGTTATTTTGTAGAGAATATTAAAATGAAATTGCAAATAGGTTGGGACATGGGATGTCTCACACTTTAAACCACTTTAGTCACAGAGAATAGTGAATCCTATTTCTAAGCAAATGGCTCCAATTATAAACTACTGTATATTGCACTGTTTTACCTTTAGTCGGAGCCCATGGATTATGAAGACTAAGGAAGTACACCTGAAGAGTGAAGTTTATGTATTTGCTGTGACTCTATTTTTGGCAAAAAGAATCACAATGATGGCTTAGGTACCTCATTCAACTTGCTTTGGGTACATAAAATAAATGTTTCAGAAATCTGTTTGAAAAGAAAAAAAGTATAATCATTTTCAATTCTCTTTATCATAATGAACCAGGATCCAGGTTATAATAAGAGTGTCAAATGGAACACAGATAGCAATTTTTAAATAAAAGTTATTCTCTAGGAAGCACATTATAAGTGAGTTTTATCAAATTTAATAAAAGCAGTTCTTCTTGATCAAACCATTTTGTGGAATAATTCAGATGATTACACCATATCATTAAACTTGCTAATAAAAATGTATGATAACTTTAAAGCAATATATATATATATAAAATATATATATATTTGCATGGGATGAAAAAATAAAATACATAGCGATATCTTTGGGAATCTCCCCAGTAACAAACTGTAAATAGGTAAAAGGCAAGTTGTAGCCATAGGCAAATAGTTTATTCTATTTTATAAACAGGTGAGTGAAGCACTGAAGTGTTAAACTACCAGTCATTACTGATGTCATAAGTACAGTTCAACTGCTTTGACTTTCCAAGCAACTTGTAAACATTTCAAAAGATTAATTAACCCTTTTGTATATCTTATTTCCTTCCTACCAGCTGCTTGAGGGTCATTGATACAGGTTAGTTACCAAGAGACTGGAAAGCAGGATGGCCTCAGAGAGAGTAATGCATTTCTGAGCAGAAGATTCTTAAGGTTATACCAGACAAATTGGTATCAGCTCACAGGATGGGATAAAAGTGGGAGGCAAAGCAAAAGGGTAGGAGTTGAAAAAAATACAGTGACAATTTGGAGATAAGTGGTGCAAAGAAAGACGGTGGGAATGGAGTCTAGGAAGTTGGTTACCAATAGGGCTTATTCTTAAAGATGCTGGTCTCATAGTGCATAAATAAGTATTGAATTAAATATAGGTACAAATTCTAGATTTTGGGTTTTGAACCAGATGCTGTGATTGGAAGATATTTTTTTAGGCCTTAAAAAGGTGTGGTAAACAGCATATTCAAGGAATGTAAATAATTGTGACCAGGCATGGACTGTAGAGATGAAGTATATTTCCCCATCCCTTGAATCTGGGTGGGCCTGTTTCTCTGGGAAGTACCCCATAGCAACTCAGGAGAGGTAGTCATATTTACTCTTCTGCTATCCCCTAATTTGTAATAAATCTTTTTTTTAAAGCTTCAGCTTTGTTTTAGTTGAACCATGGAAATTAAGAGTGGGTTTTGTGCTCATGATTTTTGCCATTTCCCAACTCTAAGAACCTGAACCTTAGTTTTCTTGTTTTTCAAAATAGGGATAATACATGACTCAAAGTTATTATGCATACCAAATGAAGTAATTTGCCCCAAAATACTCTGAAACTCCGAAGGACCATGAAAATAGAAAAAAATTATAGTAAATGCTTATACTAGGTTGTAGTCCTTACAAATTCCTGATTCTGACCACGCTTTTTTTTGAAACTGCATTTTATGCAGTAGAGGTTTATTCTTATATTAAAAATAAAACCCATGAATTAGAACTCAGAATCAGATAGTCTATAATAAAGCTGGTCGTAGTACAACTTTAACTCAGAAAGCTGAGGGAAGAGAAGAATAAAATTATGCTAGCAATTATGCTTCTCCACAATCAAAGTTCTTTTGGGAAAAGGAGAGAATTCTTAAATAGAGTAATGCAGCCAGAGAAAACTGTTTGACCAAGGTTTTGTCTCTAAGAATCTGTCATTAACAACAGAGGAACCCAAAGAGAGCCCCTTTTCTGAAAAAGAATGGTCAAACCCTCAGATTAATTGAGTAGCACAAAATTAATACATGTGCTGGCACTCTCCAAAGACCCATAGAAAGTCTGAGTCCTGTCAGATTTTGAATAGTAATGGTGTATTTTGGGGATAAGTCATTAGAGAACCTAATTTATGTCTTAATCCCTTGTTTTAGTCAGTTGGGGCCGCTATAACAAAACCCCAAGTCTAGGTACCCACTGCCTCTTCTCATGTCTTGTGCTTAATGGGATGAAGGCTAATAATCAAACTGGAACAGGACTGGCCACTTCCCTCATTTATTTAACATGGGCCCATTTCTGGAATCCTATGTGGTTGACAGAGCTACGGGAAAAGTTGTTCTTTGGACAGCTGACAGCTAAGAATCCAACTACATTTAGACTAATTTATAGTGAAGGGAACTGACATCCATATCTTTGGTCCAGTCTAAAGACAAAGGATAGAAAAAATAGTATGGACTTTAAGAATTGCTCATTGTCCGTCTGTTTGGGTGATGTAAACCATTATGTTTATAAAGTAAATTTGATTTTGATGTTTATGTCAAACCCAGTTTGTACAGTTTTCAAATTTATGAGCCATCAGTCTTTTATTCTTAAAAAAGTACTGAAGCCTTGTGGTAAAGTTGTCTTCCTTTTGGGTATTCTCTAATTTGTGTGCACAGTAGAGTCATTAACTCCTATTTGTATATTCCTATTGTATATTGTCTGTTCTGGAATGGCATCTCTTACCTAATTCTACCTGGTTTATTTTCTGGGTCCTGGGAAATAAAAGGATCTTTAATTGGCTGACTTATTCTTCCTGTTGATTTTTTCTTATGGTGGTTTAATTTTAACCTTTATTCTTTTCAAGTAAATTGAGTCAATTGTTAGATATTTTTCATATTTTTAATTAATTAATTAATTAGGATAGAGATGAAAGTGTCAAAATTTAATTAACATCCAGTTTTTAAAGCTTTATAAAACTTCTAACATTAATTTTGTACTACCTTCACATTGATTTTCACATTGGCAGTGGTTTAATTTCCATGCTGTTTGCTAACTTTTCTCCAAAGGTATAGCAATATGCTTCAAAAATGATGACAGTCATCCCAAGAATTAGAAAATGTTATTTTATAAATTTTATAAACCATCATCAATGAATAACCTTTTAAAAATATGTTTTTATTGATTTCAGAGAGAGAAGGGAGAGGGAGAGAGAGATAGAAACATCAATGATGAGAGATAATCATAGGTCAGCTGTTTCCTGCATGTCCCCTGCTGGGGATCAAGCCTGAAACACGGGCATGAGCCCTGACCGGAATTAAAGCATGACCTTCTGGTTCATGGGTTGACACTCAACCACTGAGCCACACCAACTGGACTGAATAACCTTTAGGGACATATTTATGATATTCAGTTCAGTTCAACAAATAATTAAAGATTGTCTTTGGTGCTGTACTATTTGCTAGGAATAAAAGTTACAGATAAATAAGACACTGTTCCTGGTGTAAATGATACTGCATGCAGTTCAGCGGGATGAAAGATGATAGAAATTGTAATCTTGAGCATGGACTATTGGACTTCACATGTTAAGAATTCATCGAATATATACAAAGGATCTATCCTTTTCTATTGGGCATTTAGGATATATCTTTTATCAGAGTGTCTAAGGATTGGTGTATGGTCTTTTGTTTATCTTAAATTTTGATATGCATTGTTCATACATCAGATGTTATCAGTAGAATAAGGAATTATTCAATTATTTATAATAGTGCATATTCCTGATCAAGCAGAGTAAATCAAGGTCAGAGCATGTTATCAGCTGTGTCCTTGCTGTTCAGTACACTGACACTGTGAACAGAGCTGTGTCTTGTTGTCCATGACACTGAACCTCAGTGCACTTGCTGTGTGTTTGTTGCTGGGAAGTATCCTGAACCTTCCCTGAGGGCCATACGAATTGTTTTCTTTTTTCTTTACCTGTAGCTGAGGGGGTCTGTTCCAGTAGTAATGACCCTAGTGGCAGAAGTTTTGCGAATTTAAGAGCCTTAGAACTCCCCTGACCCTGGATTTAGGATGTTTTCTAGGAAAAATATAAATCCCTGCCTTCAGATTTTTTATGACCCTCTTTTATAGTCACTCACAAATGGAATTTCAGTGTGTGCTGTCTTTTTTAAAGAACTCATTTGCTAAAAAGGGATTTGAATTTATAGTAATTCAACATTTTCAAAGCAGAGCAGTTTGCCATTAATTCTTTGGATTGTTATAGCAATAAAGATATTCACGACAAACTATTTTTTTTATTATCTTTAACTGTGGAAATTAGATCTGCTACTTTAATGGGATTTATTCTGAATTTGGCAATTTGCTAATGAAATTCTCCTTTTAAAGTGTGAGTTTTATTTCCAAATAAATAACCAATAGATAATTGTATTTGTGATCTAATAGTCATCAATAGCTGCAAATGTTTTGAATTTCCAAAGGTTTTTCTGTTAAAGATGCTTCCACATACAGACAATCACTTTGGAAAATCCTAGAACAGTTTTCTAGGGCAATAACAACCGATCAGGTTGGGCTGTTCTTGTCATCACAGCTTCCTGGAGATGGCAGCAAAGTACACAGAAGCAAGAGGACCAACCATAGCACATAAACAAGGAGAGATTAATGGCATTCTGCACTTCTGGGAATGCCTGGAGAAATGTATCAGTCTTTTCTGCTCTCAAAAGACAGGGCAGGTAAATAGAGAGCTGATGTATATATTAATTTGATTTTCAATTATGTTGGATAGCTTCCTGTACAAACTCCTAGTTTTTATTCCATATCCGTGGTCAAGTAATTGATGTAGTAATTGGCTTGTCCTGTCTCCTTTCTTGTTTGCTGCCTTTGTTTCTTTTATGGTAAAAGTATTGAGAGATCTCTAGAACAAACATTTTACGAAGCCTTTATTTTATGTACCAATCTACAGCATTTGGTTTCCTTACTTCATTTTCATGTAGCTATTTCTAATCTTGTAGCACACTGCATTTCAATCCCTCTGGGTTGTCAGATTTTCAGAATCTATAATGGGATGATTAACTGGCAAGGCGATGCACAGGCTAATAACAGATTGCAAAGGACATCATATTAGACATTGTAAAAGCCCTCTTTATTCCAAAGTATACATCCAATAATGCCCAAGCAGACATGAGTAATGAACATTGGACCCAGAATAACAGGCACCCTATCGTTTTGGAATTTGTGCAGAAATGTTATTAAAATGAAAAAGAGAGAACTTTCTTTCTACGGAATTGCAACTGTTGGTTTCAATGCTAAACTTGTTTGTCAAAATGCTGTTGCTGGGAATCAGTGAAAGCTTATATAAGATCAAAATATTTCACAAGTTGGTTGAGTACTATAAGAAATTTTGCTTTGCGGCAAGCTCAATGAAAAAACTTTAAGTTTAAAGATCCAGTGTTTTTCAGATAAAAACGAATAGTTATCTTTTGTGAGGATTTTTGAAGTAAATTTTACTTTTAAGAAAAGAGAAAAAAGAACACCCTTCATGATGATTAAAGATTTGTATTATCAGTTTTAAAAAGTTAACTTTTCTTAACAAACTTAAAAAACAGGAGGCTGTTTACTTTCTCAGAAAATATATAAATAAAGTGAATGGATTAAATTGTTGTTTTTGGTCAGATGGTTTCGTTAGTACAATATATTTTGGTGCAATGAAAAATTGGCTCTTTAACTGGAAATATACCAGAAGCATTATTCTGTAGTCATACACCATAAAAACTTCTGAAGCACTCATTTATAATTAAACAATTGATGAGCTAAATACAGATCATTTCCATCTATTCACCTGGGGAGACTACTTGGAACAGGTGAAGGAGCCCTAAGAAGAAAGGCCTGGAGGCTTGGCTTCAAATTTGGGTGCTCTTTTTCTGGCCAGTCGTTTAATTCAGAGATGCTTTTTTTGGTAGGTGAGGGCTTGTTCACATGACACCTGAACATTTTTGAATTTTATGTTTCTTCATTATGATGTCATCAAGCGAACAGAGATTTGAATAGACATAAATGATGAATTATTTTAAAAAAAACAACAATAGTATTTCCTTTCGCTATTTTTCCTCTGTGGAAAAAGTAGTAATTGTCTTTCTTTCAGAAGCTATTGACTTAAAAATAAAAAGTAAATTAAAAGAAACACAGGCCAAGGATCTCTCTGCCTCCAATTTTAAATTAAAAAGAGGCCTTGCAAAATAGTGGGCCTTCAACGATGCTGACTTTTTTTTTCATGCAATAAACATTAATATTTCAAGAAAAACAGTCTAGTGGTCTCCCCTTTCAGTCGTTGGGTGTCAGGGTTCTCTCCTGTGAGTTTTCCGTTGATTATTCAGAAAATTTTTCTGTATTTTAGTTGTAATACCAGTTTGTTTCTGGGAGCATGTCCGTGCAGCATCCACTTATTCTGCCACCATTTTTAATCTGTCAATGATGCTGACCTTTAACAGATAGGCAGGCAGCTATATCTCCAGCAAAATGAGATTATTTGAGAACAAAGAATTGCAATTCAGGACATGTGATCTATTGGTGAACCACCTGCTAGTCCAGAGAAAGAAAGAGGAGGAACACTTTTTTTTTTTTATGCACATAGGAGGGGCTATTGTAAAAAGAGGGCCCATTGGAGGAAACTGAAAGTTCAAAGTATAGTGGCTTTTCATTGGCTGAGTTATGGCAGTCTCCCATTGGCTTAGCTGTTACTGGGCAGGGAAGAATCTTTTCTTCCTCCTGTTGAGTATTAAAGTAGTATCACTGCCTGTTGGAGATGCAGGTACATCACTTCCTGTTGGGGTCAGTAGTGTGTGTTGAGTGAGAGGGGCTTGAGAGTTCTATCTTCTAGCCTCCTGACTCCATTTTAAATGAGGTTTTTATTTATTGATTTTCACTATATCTGTTTTCTAATCCCTAGAACCTGTTTGTTACCTTACTTGGCAAAATGGACTTTGCAGTGTAATTAAGAGGGAGATTATCTGGGATTATCTGGATGAGCCCAATGTAATCACCAGGGTCTATGGAGCATGAGGCAGGATGGTTGGAGGAGATGCAGAGGTGGGGGAGGTGAGGCCATGAGCCAGCGATGGGCCTCTTTTAGAAGCTGGAAAGGCAAGGTAGCAAAGTCTCCCCTAGAACTTCAGGAGGAATGGAGCTCTAGACCCAGTTTAGACTTCTGACCTTCGTTACTGTGAAGTAATGAATTTGAATTGTTTTAAGCCACCAATATTGTGGTAACTTGTTAACAGCAGTAGTAGGAAACTCATACAGATCCTGAAAGCAGAACTTTAGAATTGTTGAGTGATTCAATCAAGATAATTTTCCGGGTTTTAGTTGTGTTTTCCGTCTATAAGGTTTTCATAGACTTAATAGAGTAAATACTATAGCTCTTCTGATTGGTGGTACCAAGTAGCATGATACCGATCATCATCTGAATTTACAAAGTACCTTTTACTCCTAGAATAAATGGAATATATTAGATACATTTTTTGAGTGACTGTAAAGTCTTTATTCAATGGGTATCTATTTAACCTCTGTCCAGGTGGTTGATAAATGAATAATTAAGCAGTATAGTCTGCCAATTAGATTTCCATGCATTTAAAATACATGAAGTAAAAAGACAGACAGTAGGTTTCTTTCAAGTCTTACAATTTTCAGAATGTTTAAAGTACCAATCTTTTGGGCCTCATTCTTGTGATAAAGAGGGTAGCAAAACCAGGAACAATGGAGCTGTTTGAATCCGTTTTTGAGTCAGGGACTGGAATAAGAATGGACAAACAGTATGAGACCTCTGTACTATTTTTACAAGTCATTCTCATTAAAGTCTGAAGACTGTAAAGCTATTGGGCTCCTTCTAGGATAATGTCCCCCCTACTGTTATATTTCTTCCATTGAAACCCATCTGTGAGCTTTTTGCAGAATGTTCATGACATGCATTTCAATTGCCTGTTGTGTTTCTGAAAATCCTTCTTCCTGCAAACAAGTGGTGACCCCTCTGCTCTGTGATCATCCAAGGGACAGACACTGTACATCATCCCAGGCAGGCAGCCAAATGTGGCCACATCCTGTTCAATGCAAAAATACACATTTTCATTAAACCAAGATAATTAGAAAAAGTAGCATAGAGGAATATGAGTAATTCCATCAGTAATTACAGCAATTATACCCTTAATTACCATGCCACCTCCAGTGTCACATTATATATATGTACTAGCATTTTACAGAGAAAACACTCATATGTTTTGTATTAAAGATATACCTGGTTACATCAGATACTTCTAGTGGTAAGCAGATAATTGAGGTAGTATCGTTTCATTCCTGCAGTAATCAAAGCAGAATGCATTGCGTTGTTCTCATTATTGTCATCATTGAGTGCTTTTTGAAGACATGAATTTCTATGTAGTCAAGAAACACAGAGAAATAAAAAACAATATACTAGAAACCATCATTTCTTAGTCCCCCCGCTCCA
>NW_006290031.1:1940092-1952804 GCF_000327345.1 Myotis davidii | reverse complement strand
ACAAACTGGTAAAAGCAGTTTCTCTAACTTTCTAATACCTGCCATTAGATGCATTTTTTTTCAATTCTATTCCTAGAGCATATGTAATAGCCTATTAATATTTAAAATATTTACCTATGGATTTGACTTTCCAGTCTACCAGTTCTCTACTAGTGTATAAGAAACAAATCTAAAGTAAAAAAGTAATCCTTACATTCCCCCAGTGTTTTGTTTGTTTGTTTGGTTTGGTTTTGTTTTTGCAGCAAGAAAGCTGAGCAAGGCTGTCCTCTGCCTACTGAGCTGTTACCTCTTGCTCAGCTGCAGCCTAGTGTAAACGGTGAGGAAAAGACGTAACTTCATCTGTCCTCTTGCTCAGCTATTAGGAGTGATCTGGGGCTTGGTCCCTTGCTGCCAAGCTTCCTGGGAAATGCCAGCCCTCAGAGATGTGATAACAGTTCATCCCTGGGAGGCAGGGGCGGAGCTCAGCTACCTGGGGAACATCACCTGTTTTGTATCCCACGAGGGCAGACTTTTGTAGCATTTGCTCTTTTGATTCAAAATTGTGTGTTTGGGATGATTCCATAATCTCACAAAAAAGGCACTCTCGTGTTCATCTTTGTTCCCTGCATCTCCCCCTCCTCACCCCGCTGAGTGGTCTCCAGTTGCCTCTGTGGTAGCAAGGCCAGGGGGAGAGTCCTGGCAGCCGCATGTTCCAAACTGTCCAGTTGCCCCACAGGGAGCAAGTGCTTTCCTGTTCCCTCCACCTGGGGTTTCACTTCCTGCAGCACAGATCCTAGTAAAACAAGTGAAGTTGCCCTGACAGGTTTGGCTCTGTGGATAGAGCATCGGTCTGTGGACACAAGGGCCCTGGGTTTGATTTCCGTCAAGGGCATGTATTTTGGTTGCGGGCACATCCCCAGTGGGGGGTGTGCAGGAGGCAGCTGATCGATGTTTCTCTCTCATCGATGTTTCTAACTCTCTATCCCTCTCCCTTCCTCTCTGTAGAAAATCAATAAAATATATTTGGAAAAAATCCCCCCAAAACAAGTGAAGTTACACAAAATCACGAATATCTAGTTGCTTTACATTAAAGCCTAAGGCCATGTCAGTTTGAGTTACAGAGACTCCGTGGTACCTCAGAAGTCCTCCCAGGCAGAGAGAATTCAATCACAGTGTTACAACTGGGACCAGCCTCTTGTGGGAGCATCCTTTATTCTATGCACGAATCCCTCCCAGGCATTTGTACGACCTTCCCTGAAGGGGAATGCAGCTGGAGCTTGTGTACTTACTCTCTCCCTGCTTACTCTCCCCTCACTTTGCTTGTGGCTTTTTTCAGTATGACACTCTTAACATAGCTAACTTTCAACTGTGTTCTTGGGAGATAACATCTCATTTTGAATTTTCAGGAATGCAAGCATCCTGCAGATTCCTTCTCTTTATTTTTTTCTTGTCTTCTCCAGTAAGTAGCTGATGTTTGCTACTTACTTGCTGTGTATCTTGACCAAATGACTGAAACTCTCCCTGCCTCAGTTTCCTCTTCTGTAACAAAACCAGCTTCATAGAGTCATTGTGAGGATTTAATGAATTAAGTATTTTGGTGATATCTGTACTATAGTTAGTTAGTGCTCATTAGATCTTAGCTATTCTTATCATCATGACTTACCCTAAATTCACTAAACTTATACATGCTCTTTTTCTTAATCCTTTCACCTCTTAGAGACAATATATCTTTTTCTGGTCAAGATTTCTCATCAATTTAAGCATAGGTATTAAACTAATGTAAAGCCCTAGAAGAGTGCTTTTCAGATCATCTTTAGATATTAAATATTGAAAAGGAAAATGGGGTGTGTGGGGGGGCTTGCAACCTAGTTCAATATTTGGTTAAAACTGTAGTCTTACTTCCCTACTCTGACTGACTTGGGCAGAGCTGCAGAGCCTAACCCCAGGGCCCTGCCACAGCTGACTTGGGCAGAGCTTCGGTGCATGTCCCCAAGGCCCCGCCAAGACTGACTTGTTTGAGCTGCGGGGACCCTCAGGGGCCGCCACTGGAGGAGATACAGAGGCCAGAGCCTTCTCCACGAGTTCAGTTCAGGCTTTGGATCTGGAATTCCCCTGGACTAGCAGATCTGCGAAATAAAGGTTAAACCTTCCTCCCTCAGAGTGCTGGCTGATCTTTCTCCTGTGCGTTCTGCCACAACAATCTAAGAGCTTAGCTTTTATAGATAGGTACAAATTTGTCTTTATCTATTAGCTCTGTGATCCTGAGCAAATTACTTAATCTCTCTGAGCCTCAGTTTCCTCATATGTAAAGTTGGGGATGGGGTGATGATAAAAAATGTGCCTTTATATGGTTATCATGAGGATAAAATGAGAAAAAACCCTTAAATATGCTTACCCGAAAAGGTTCCTAGTATATCGGAAGTCTTCAGTGAGTAATTATATTATTAATTAGAAATTATATTATAGATGCCACTTTATGTTTTGGGGCGTGGACAATAAGAATTGAGCCTCTGATTTTCTATGTGATTGTTTTTCTTTTCTTCTCTTTTTATTGAGGTCCATACATACAGCAAAATACACAAATCTTAAAGGCATAGGTCAATAAGTTTAGACAAATGTGACCATCATTTGGTCATGTGACCATCAACTTAAACAAGATATAGAGTATCTCCACCATTCCAGAAAGTTCTATTGAGTTTCCTTCTAGTCAATCCCTGCTTCTTGATAGGCAACCACTGCACTGATTTCTAGCACCAGAGATTAGTGTTGTCTGGTGTTGAACTTCATTCCCATTCTATGTAATGAAAGCCTAATATGAAAATTGTTTGACCAGGAGTTTGATTGGGAGTTTGACCGCTTGCTATGATGTGCGCTGACCACCAGGGGACGGCGTGGAACATGGTGGGTGTCAGCGACGTGGTGCTGTCAGTGGGTGGCAGTGGAGGTGCTGCCAGCCCTGATTGGCCCTGATGAGAGCGGGGCTGCAGCGGGATGGTGGAGCAGGCGAGTGGGCAGCACCAGGCCGAGGTAGATGCGAGCAGGTGCCTGATTGCACCGCTGTCCCGCAGACAGCGACCAGCAGCGGCAGAGGGGGCGGGGCCACTCTCCAGCTCCCAGGCGCTGAGGGAACCAGGCTGGCCCCTATCGATCACTCCACAGGGGGGATGGTGAAGCAGGTGAGGGGGCGGTGCCAGGCCACAGCAGAGTGCCAGGTGGGGCTGTGGGGCTGCGAGGTTGGGGGCTCCAGCTGGGGCTGCAAGCCTAGGGTTGTGAGCCTAGAGTTGCCAGCTGGGGCCCAATCCCTGCAGGCCACTCCGAGGGACCCAATCTGTGCACGAATTTGTGCATCGGGCCTCTAGTGATAGAATAATAGAGATGTACTCTTTTATGTCTAACTTCTTTCACTCAACATGATGTTTTTGAGGTCAATTCATGTTTTGCATGGGTCAGTAGTTAATTATGTGATATGTCACATTTTTGTTTATTTGTTTTTCTGTTGATAGTCTGTGGCTTTTTTTAAAATACTTTTTGGCCATTATTAATAAAGCTGCATTATATATTTCGGAACAAGTCTTTGTGTGGACATGTTTTTATTTCTTTGGTATATACTTTAGAATGGAATAGATGATGATGTAGGTGTATGTTTAACTTAAGACACTGCCATACAGTTTTCCAATGCGGTTGTGCTATTGTATACCCCTATTACCATTTTCTGAGAGTCTTTTTCATTTAGCTCTTCTAGTGCGTATGAAGTAGCACCTCATTCTGGTTTTTATTTGCAAACCCTGATGACTAAGGATGTAGAGCATCCTTTCATGTGCTTATTTGCCATTCTGTATCTCCTTTGTAAAGTGTGAATTCCAAAGTTTTTCCGTTAAAATTTTTTTTTTATCAATGAGTTCTTTATATATTTAGGACCTAAATCCTTTGTCAAGTAGGAGCATTGTAAGTATTGTCTTCCAGTCTGTAGCTTTCTATTTAATTTTCTTAATGGTATCTTTGGATGAGTTTTAAAGTTTGATAAAGTTAGTACTTGTGTTCTCTAAAAAATATTTTTCTGCCTCAAGTCATATACATATTCTTCAATTTTTTTTCTTCTAAAACCTTTAGGATTTTAGTTTTAAGTTCAGGTCTGTATTCATCTCAAATCAAATTTGTACATGGTGAGGAAAGGGTCAAAATTTTATTTTTGTTTTTTCATATATTTACACAGATTTTCCATTGCTATTTGGTGAAAAGACCTTTCTTTCTCCATTGATTTGCCTTGGATTGTTGTTTAAAACATATTCACCAGATATGCACAGGTCTCTTTTTGAACATTCAGTTCTTTTCTATTAGTCTATTTTTTTTCCATCTCCATACTGTGTATTTATTATAAGCCCTTATAGCAAGGGATTTTGTTTCCTTCAGGTTTTTGTTTTTTTTGTAGCACCAAATACAGTGACTAACAACCAATAATTCTGAAAAACCATTAGACAATCACATGTCAGAAGTTTTCTGAACCTGTACTTTTTCTTTCTTTTAGTCTATTTGTTCATAGTTATTTTAAAACCACGCTGTTTTGATATTCAATACCATTGTAAATAGTATTGATTTTTAAATTACCTTTTCCAATTATTTGTTACTAGTATGTAGAAATACAGTAATTTTTTTGTAGGTTGACTTTATAAACTCTACTAAATTTACTTTGTAGTTTTAGTAGTAGCTTTTTTGTATATTTCTTATGATTTCTTGCATTCACAGTAACTTAGTATGCCAATAAAAAGTTTTACTTCTTTCTCTCTAATCTTGATGCCTTTCTCCATTTAATTCAATTAATGATTTTTATGATAAATTGAATTCATTTTACCAGAGAAAAGAAAATGTTGAAAATCTGATTATTTCTATTGCTTATCTATCTATCTTAAAAGTATTTTGGAGGCATGCCTGTTTAGAATGCACTACAGAAATCATCTTCAGAAACATTTTGTTGAAAAAATATTAAGGTTGTGAAAATCTAGAAAGATGAGTTCTATCGATGCTGCTCTTAACTAGTTACCCAGGGTGTTGGTAACCATTTGTTCTGTGGACAGTTGGGAGTAGAGAGATCTTATCAGTCTGTTTTCCAATGTTAAGATTTCGTGTTCCTACAAAACTGTTGAACTTCACAACTTTTCGTATCATTAGGATCCCTGTCTTTCTACAGGTGTTGTTAACCTCAGTGCAAACTGAAGAAAATTTGGCAGGACATACTGAAATAAGTCAGCAGCACTGTAAAGAAAACATTTTCTATTCTGGGCTACTCTCTCTTTTACCAGATACTGTGGGTTATCTAAATTAATCTGAATGATGACTCTTCCCCACAGGAAAAAAAATTAAAACTTTAAATCAACCCATCATGTTTCTGCCTGTGTGCTTAGGCTCCAGTGGAGAAGGTTTCTTGGATGCACTTTCATTATCTTAGGCAAATAAGCAGCAGGGGCTTCTGTGTAAATATGCAAATGAACATACTGAATTAAGGCGTATTGTTTGCTCAGTTAATATGTGCTTTGGAGGAGGCATTATTTGCTTATAAAGCTCTGAAATCCCTTTGTAGATACATCATCTTGGGCTGACAGCTTTGGGAGGTGGAAGCTGATGGAGGACTTACTCCAGCAGTCCTACTTGAAGTGCCATTGGCACGGCTGGCGGGGAGGGGGTGCTGATGGGTGATGCTTCTTTCTGTCACCCTAGCAATGGCACAACCAGAAATAGCAGACAGCATGTGAAGATGATAGAGTATGAGGAACACACAGAATGAAAATTACCCGGAATACAGCAGGCCTTCTCCCTGAATAGCCGAGACTTGGCGAATAGTCACCAGCAGAGAGGCACAAAGTGGGGATGGTTCTATGGGCATGCTTGCAGGAATTACTCCCCCTATTCATCAGGAGGTGAAGGGGACATCTATTACTTCCTGTATGTCTCCTCCCAGCTCACAGTTTTGAAAGAATGACAGGGAAGAGAGCACTGTTGTGTTTTATTGCTGAGTTATGGCCATCTGCTATTATAAGTAAAGACAATTAGAGATAATCACAACTCCTTTTCTCCTCTTTTCCGGAAGTTGGCATGCTGAAATTTGGGCTTGTGGCATTGTATTCAGAAGCCCAGCAGGTGTATTCTGGGTCCTTCCATGTAAAGAAATGTAGCATCAGAATAGCACTGCAGATGTTCAACCCAGATTGATGATCACTAGCTAATCAAAAACTTAGGGTTCTACATGGTGGTTAAATGTCATCTTTACCGAAGTCAGGAGCACTAGATTTTTATTGTAATGACAGGAGAACTTTAAACCAAGAAGTGCTTGGACAGAAAAGCACCATTGTGTGTCATCTCTTGTGGATGAGTAGCTTATGGCTGATGGCACCCTTAAGTGAGTGGTGCAAACATACCTTTTATTCTCAAGCTTCTTTTACTTCTTCCTCTGGTGAGTGTTCAAGAATACAGAGATTATCATAACAAGGCAGAATAGGTTGAATAAAAAGTTAAGGGTAAAAAAGAGTGAGCTTACTCATTTTGATGAATTTACTAGGAAAAGTATATCTGCCTGTGGCACTTTTTTTTTTTCCTGGCCAATTTGTTTGAGAAGTTATAGAGTCAAAAGTTTTAAAAAGTGTGACACACCAAGTGAATTCATAAGCCAACTTCTTCTATGAAACAAAGCTTCAAGGCACAAAAGCACAAAGAAAGGTTTCTGCCCGTGCCACAGACACTCCCTTGAAGTCATCCTATTGCTTTTATAAGCTAAATTACAGCATAGCCAATGGGCAGATTGAAGCAGGTAGGGTCCCACTGTGGCCATAGTCCATCTGTAGGCCATTAGGAGCCCGCTCCAGCTGTCCTGTGTCGTTCTTATTAAACACTGATCAAAAGGCTGGGGCTCATCTTTTTTGCAATTCTCCCCATTTCTTTTAATGCACCTACAAATAACACAAAATGGGCCTAATAGACTGAGGCTTTGACTGATTCTCATAGCTCTGCCGCACGGTCACTAGTTGCTTCTCGTGGTAATTTACAAGGTTTCCTGCTGTATGATAAAACACAGGTGCTCAGGCTGTCATCCAGAGCAATGATTTATTAGCGTTACTGGTACCACAGACCTCAGGCAGCAGGCACTAAATCAAGAGAAAATATACTGAAATAATATGTTTTCCAATGATGACCCATGGCGACTCTTTAGCTGTTCATGCCCTTTACCCACTGCTGTTGGCTTTGCCATTTCTGCTCATTATTTTAAAGCCCACAGGATTTACTTCCGTCTTAATTTCTCACCTGCCAGGATGGCCTCACCAACAGCTTTATTGCTATAGATTTCCACTTGATCCCTCACACCACCAAAGAGTTCCAGCTAATGAGTAGGAGAAAGGGAACCCCAGGGGATTTTTTTTAGGCCTCGGGGATACTTAGAATTCCTATTCTGGGCTTTACTTTGACATGGTTGCTAGACAATAAAAGCTCACATTATCCTTTTTAAAAACACTTCTTTGAGGGTAACTCTGCCTGGGACATTTCATCTACTGAATATTTCTTCATGAAAATTTGTTAAGAAGACCGGCCTTCCTACTTTTGTGACAGTGACTATCAATCAAACTGACTTCTTGTTGATTATCAGAGAACCCTATGAACAGATCAGAGAAATTTCTAATTACCATTAAATGCCTGCCAGACATGGGCACAGGGAAGAATCACTCAGTCAATCAGAGCGAAGCCTGCTGTGAACTCTGAATTTTAATGAAGGACAGATTAGAGATGGAGAGGGAGCCCTAATAGGTAAGAAAAGGAATATAGACAGTAAAGTGTCCAAAATCATTCTGAAAACAGAAAAAAGCAAAACACAAAAAGCAAGGCTAGAACAGAAAAGGCAATGATGGGAAATAGTGAGATAAAATGAACATTGATTATGCACAACAGATTTTTAAAATCCAGAACTTTTTCCTAATGAGGCTGAAATAGGGAGATCCGAAGCTTTGGCCAAAGCCATGGAGAGTCACCGGTTGCCTGGCCTGTGTGGCTGCAGGATGACAGGTGCAGAACAGGCATGACAGAGCAGTGGAAGTCGGGAGGTGTGAGAAGGTTCTCAACTGAGAGTCCTGGGATTTGCCAACACCCGAGTGAGGTAGCCAAGTGGTGAAGATGGTGAGGAGATTTCTGAGTACCCTCAAAGGCAATGGATACCCAATTTGCTAAAAGGAAGAAGTGAAATATATATCGTTCCCAAGGTGATATTAAAAATGTTCAGCAGTGGTGAGGCATGGCCCTTACTCTTCAGAATGGATGACAGCCATGCCCTGGAGCAGGCTCCTGGATGCCTCTGCGGGGACAGGCATCAAACCTAAAATGGCTGTGTCCTGGGGAGGTCAGGAGTCCTGGGAGGGGTCTGGGCAGCCAGGGCTGGGAGGGGTTTTGCGGGGTTTCCAGCCACAAAGAAAATATTTCAATATGTTGACTTACTTTTCACCAGGGCATACTGTTTGATTTTTAGTCCTGTCAACTTTCTCTTTAATGAACATGAATTCATGATGCTGTAGAAAATCTCCCCTTTATTGATTCTGCTTAAACTATGTAATGGGAGAAAGAAATAACTGAGTTTTTTGAGTTCGCAGGCCGACGCTCTATCCACTGAGCCAAACTGGTTAGGGCTAATAACTGAGATTTTTAAAGAGCAAATCAATACTGTGAGGCAATGACTTTCCTCTTCCAACTCCCTAAATTCCCAGCAAAAAAGCAACATGAATACTGTGGTAACAGTAAGAAATAACCCTTGGGCATTCCCAACCAACTCCATTACTAATCTTTCACATAAACCCGTGACTGTTCTGCCTTGCTCTTTTCTGTTGGTTTTTAGGCTGAAGATTAATTCTGCTGTTCTACCAGATATGTTAACTTCTCATTTTCCTAAATACTAACAAACACCATGTTCACGGTATTCAAGGAAGGCAATTGACTAAAAGCGCTAGAGGGGAACTTAAGAAGCTATTTACACAATTTTCTAATGGGCATTATACAGAATAGACACTCAAAACTACTTGTTGAGTAAGTAAATGGGTAAATTATTGCAGTGAAATGATGTTTAAGTTATACAACCAAAGAGCATTTATCTGTCATCATCTATCTTATGTTATTCTTGGTATTGTGAAATCAATACAAACAAGTGATAACAAGTATAAGAAACATAGAAATGTCTTTTTTTTCCTTTACTGCATTGTTTTCCATAGAGCAGAAAAAATATGATTTACTAGTATATACCTGCTTCTTATTGATAGACATTTCAATCATATCTAATTTTCTACCTTCTCAACAATGCTATAATGTTTATTTTTTGGGAACTTGTTCAAGTATTTCTATAAGACAAATTCTGAGAGGGGAATTAATGTGAGAAAGGTATACACATGTAAAATTGTAAACATATTGTCAAATCATTCTCAAAATTTTATAATTTATACTTTAACCAGAAATTTATGAAAGTACTTGTTTCTCCACATTCTCACCAAATTCTCAAAAAATTATAGAAGTTTATAATTTTCACGTTGTTAAATTTACCATTTTTTTTTCTCCATGGCTTTTGCGTCATGTTTAAAAAATCTTTAAAAAATATTTCCTCCCTACAAAATCACTATAAAATATGACTATACATTTTTTCTAGTCCTTCTATGTTTTCGTGATTTTACATTTAAGCATTTAATCTATCTAGACTTGTCTAATTTATATTTAAAGACTTCAGAGAAAGATATTCTTTAGCCTTTCTGGTTATACATTTAATCATTAGCCCTAGATACTTAGAAGAATCTATCTTAGAAACATAAATTTTAAAGCTAAAGAAACTACCTGTGTTATTTAAAAAAAAGTAACTGTGATCTTGAGAGGTTAATAAGCATGACAACTTGGGGCACAGCAGAGTAGACCCCATTTCTCTGATTTCCAGTTTAGGAACCTCTTCCCTGTGTCATGCTGGCCTTTAAAAAAATATATAAAACTTTCAGCCCAAAACTCAAATGCTTACTCATTGTTTTTTGTCTTCAGTGGGAACATTTTATTCTTTGTGTGTCCACAATAGCCATGACTATATTAATTTCTATTCAGCCATTTTCATCCCCACATTTGAAAACTACATAAAAGTGTGAGGAAAGAGATCATAGTGGATAAAACTTAGAATCTCTGGAGTGTTTGGTCATGACCACTATTACTGACATCTGACTGAGACAATTTAGTTTCGGGAAATACCTGTCATCCCTTAAGAAGCAGCTGAAAATGTTCTCAGACTAATGTTTTGAACCATTGGTCATTTGAGAAAGAAGCAAATGGCCAGTAATGTTTGTGTTTACTAAAGAGAATACAGTTACTTCCCTTATTGGGGTTTCAGTTGCCCATGGTCAACCACAGTCCCATAATATTAAATGGAAAATCCAAGAAATAAATACTTCATAGTTTTAAATTACCCACATTCTGAGTAGCATGATGAAATCTTGAGGTTCCCCTGCATCCCGCCTGTGGAGGGGACATGACCCATTCCTTTGTCCAGCACCTCCACCTGTAGCTGCTCCTGCCCAGTAGCCACTCAGAAGCCATATGGTTCTCAGATGGACTGTCAGGTATCACAGGGCTTGTGTTCACGTCTTCCTTGTTTCATTTCATAATGGCCCCAAAGTGCAAGAGCAGTGATGCCAGGGATTTGGAAATGCCGTAAAGAAGCTGTAAATGCTGTCTTTAGTAAAAGGTGAAAGTTCTCCACTTAAGGAATAAAGTCATATGCTGAGGCTGCTAAGATCTATGGAATTAATCTTTTACTGTGAAACTGTGAAGAAGGAAAAATAAATTCTTGCTAGTTTACTGGGAGAAAGAGAGAGAGAGACCAGACAGTATCCTATCTAATAATAGACAAACATGGTAATTAACTGCACCTTCGCTATGCCTCTCATTGGCTAATAAGCAAGATATGCAAATTAACCACCAACAAAGATGGCTTGAAGGTGGCTCTAGCCGGAACAGCGAAAGCTTGAAGGTGGCTGGCAGCGAAGGCTTGAAGGCGGCTCCGGCCGGAGTGAAGGCCTGGGTCCCAGGTGCTGGAGGAAAACTGGTGCCGGCAGCCTGGGGAAGGGAAAGCCTATTGCACGAATACTTTTGTTCAACAAGCCTCTAGTCCTATATAATAAAAGGGTTATATGCAAATAGACCGAACAGCAGACCAACCGAACAACCAATCAAAGCGTAATATGTTAATGATATGCTAAGGCTGCTGAACTGCTTGCTATGACGTGCACTCACCACCAGGAGGAAGCCACTGGTCGACCAGTCGCTATGACGTGCACTGACTACCAGGGGGCAGATGCTCCGACTGGTAGGTTAGCGTGCTGCTGGGGTCCAGCTGATTGGGACTGAGTGAGATGGGCCAGACACACCCTGGAGTCCTCCTGCGGTCCCTCCCTGGCCTGATCTTGCTCTAGTGGGGCCCTTCAGTCTGGCCTGTGCCCTCTCGCAATCAGGAACCCCTTGGGGGATTGTCAGAGAGCTGGTTTCAGCCCAATCCTGCAGGCCACCCCTTGGGAGGGCACCAGGCGCAGGGCTCATGGCTGGCAAGCACTGCTGCAGCAGCGCGAGCGTCTCCTGATTGGGACTGATTGGGTGCAAGCCTGTGGCAGGCACAGTGGGGCCGGGATGAGCAGGGGCAGCAGGTAGGAGCTGCAGGCAGCATTGGACTGCGAGTTTTGGTCCGATCCCTGCAGGCCACCTGGAGGGACCCTACCTGTGCACGAATTCGTGCACTGGGCCTCTAGTCTGCATTATAAAAAGCCAGGGGCTGTCATGACCTAAATGACCAGACGGACAACCAGTCACCAGAAAGTGCAAGGAGCACCTCTTGGTGCCTCTCCCATGGCCCACAGGTTCCTATCACAGCAAGGCTGGCAGCCGGCAGGTGGGTGGGGCAGCAGGGGGGTGGATGGGGTGAGGCGAGCACAGTGAGGTCATTAGCCTCTGGCCCAGGGCCGGAGACCTAATGACCTTGACACTGCCACGGTGGCTGCGGATCAGGCCCAGAGAGAGGCCCAGAGAAAGAGGCAGGGCCTGATCTGCAGCTGCCACAGTTGCTGGCAAGGCCCAGAGAGAGAGAAAGGTGGGACCTGATCCGCAGTTGCCATGGAGGCTGCGGATCAGGCCTTGAGAAAGGCCAGGAGAGAGAGAGGCAGGGCCTGATCTGATCTGCAGCTCCCACGGCAGCATCAATGCCTGGAGTTAGGCCTGGAGATGCTGATTGGCATAGGAACCGACCAATCAGAACCAAATCTGGGTGAACTGCAAGGAGCCAATGGCTGCCTAGGAGGCGGAGCTTTTGGCGCTGACTGGCATAGAAACTGACCAATCAGAACCTAATCTGGGTGAACTGTGAAGGCGGGGTTTTAAGGCCTACAGCTGTTTGTTGTAAGGTGTAAGAAAGTGGTTCAATTTTTTAAATATATATATTTTATTGATGTTTTCCAGTGAGGAAGGGAGAGGGGAGAGAGAGTTAGAAACATTGATGACAGAGAAACATCGATCAGCTGCCTCCTACACACCCCCTACTGGGGATATGCTCACAACCGAAGTACATACCCTTGACCAGAATCGAACCTGGGACCCTTCAGTTCACAGGCTGATGCTCTATCCACTGAGCCAAACTGGTTAGGGCAATGGTTCAATTTTTTAATGACCAGTTTGGCAGCATAGCGTATATGGCTGGCTA
>NW_006290031.1:1936435-1939968 GCF_000327345.1 Myotis davidii | reverse complement strand
CCATTTTATGTAATGATGTTTACTTTGAATTTATATTAGTTCACACAAACACTCCATCCATGCTTTTGTTCTGGCCCTCCGGTCCAGTTTAAGAACCCATTGTGGCCCTCGAGTCAAAAAGTTTGCCCACCCCTGGTCTAGATGTAGGTATTATGTATTTTTGTCTGCCAAGAGCATCTCCTCTTACTGAAAAAGGCCTCCTCTCCCCGCATTTAAGCAATCCTTTCCTGTATAATCTATCTATACTAATAAAAGGGTAATATGCTAATTAGACCAGGTCGACCAGCCATCTTCCAGACGTCTGACTTCCTTCCAGACAAAGCCATGGTGGTGGGGGCTGAGGCAGAGGCAGTTAGGGGTGATCAGGCTGGCAGGGGAGGGCAGTTGGGAGCAATCAGGCAGGCAGGCAGAGTGGTTCGGGTCGATCAGGCAGGCAGGCAGGTGAGTGATTAGGAACCAGTGGTCCCAGATTGCGAGAGGGATGTCCGACTGCCCAAGGGGTCCCTGGTTGGAGAGGCTGCAGTCTGGGCTGAAGGAACCCCCACCATGCACAAGTTTCATGCATTGGGCCTTTAGTATTGTTATAATTATGCTATTTTATGAGTTGTTAATCTCTTACTGTGTCAAATTTATAAATTCAACTTTATTATAGGTGTGTATGTTTAGGGCAAAAAAATAGTATATATGGGTTTGATACTATTCACTGTTTCAGGCATTCACTGGGGGTCTTGGAACGTACCTTGGTGGGTAAGAGGTGGGTAAGGAGGGACTACTGTATTCACTTACATAAAAAGAAAAACTCCAGAATTCAGTGTTAATGGGTTATGTAGTTAGAATCAGTATTCAGTTTCTGCTACTTTTGCTCATAAACAGGCACAAATACGTCAAAAATTTGTACATGACTATAAATCTGTTTTCTCAACCCATTCTGCCCTCTCCCTTCACTCTCTGTGGAACCCCTGCACCTCCCCTGTGTGTCCAGGGCTTCCGCCATCTGCTTTCCTTTGCTCTGTGATAGTTATGCCATCAGTTTTTGGCCTGCCGGCTTGATTTCTGACCTGTGCCTGCCTGATTTCTGGGAGCTGGGAGGTTCTGCATCTGCCTGATTTCTAACTCGAGGCTCCTATTTGCCCTCTGATGTGCAGTCCTTCTGGACTCCTGCCTGCCTATGGCCAACTCACCATTTAGTCAGAATTCAGCTGGCGTGGGATTCCTGGCTCTCAATCTCACTACCCTATCTCGACTTTTCTCTTATGGTCTGCAATTCTGGCATTAATGTCTAGGATTCAAGACCGCTTTCTTTTTCTTTTATCTAGTGCAGAGGAGAATAGCTGGCAAAACTATAACTTCACTGACCCCACGAAGGCACCAGGACATTGTGGAGTGGGGGACAAGTCACACACAAGTTAGCTAATTCACAGGAACACTTTCAAGGTGTTTCTTTGTTAGACATAGACTTGAGATGCATCAGTATGGTTTTCTTCGTGGTTTCCTTTGCTTAATGTGTCCCCTAACTCTTGGAAGTATTATCCTTTGAGAAAAAAAATTTATCCTAATTTCTCCTGAAATCTCAGGATGGCTGACTTCTGTAGATAGTATTCCTGGAGAACTCCTCTTGTTACCAAGTCAAAACGGTTCTTTTTTGAATCCACCTGACTGATGCCTCCATCACTGACATGCACATTCTGCCCATAAAATAATCTCCGCAGAGTCAGTCTCCTCTGCATCTCTCAGCAACCCGAAGGGCAACCTTAAGTCCTACTCATATGTGCTGTCTCGTCTCAACTCTCCTTTCATCCCTTTTTGAACTCACGAGTCCTTGAAGACTCCAGGCTTCCTTATAAACCTGGAGTTCCTGATAAAGCTGTTCCTCACAGCATTATGAACTTCCTAGATATGATGGAGGGTCAAGATCTCCAGGCATTGCAGCTAACAGAAAACCTTTTCTTGCTCCCCACATGCCACATATAGTTTGTTAGGGTGTTACTCACCTTCCTTCATCTATAATTTGACAACAACAACAATAATGTCAAGGATGTACCAAGAAATCAGTAGATACTAGCTTTTATTACGTTTGCTGTCTCCATGATTATTTTAAAAAGAATTGAGCAAAAACTGAAAAAAGGTGTTTGGATAACATGTCTTTTCCCAAGTCAAGCAGTCCATTCAAATGAATTATATGATGGCATAAAAAAACTGCAGAGGAGGGAAAACAGAAATTAAAACATAAAATTATTATGAATAAGGTACTGTAAATGGATGGTCATTGTAAGTGCCCGTTATTGCTAATTTTAGATGTATAATATGCCACTGTGACCCTATTTGTTTGTGTGCTGGGTTTGTTTTTTGTTTCTGTGAATGTAAGGGCGATGGGTTCCCTCATAACTGTAACCTCCTCAAATCAGATTTCCTTTAAGGTTTAAGTTTTCCGGTCCCTGAAAAGGTAGAATGTCTCTGACAGCTCAGGGAAGACCATGGCCTCGCTCCTTTAGAATTGTTTTAGAATCTCAGCACCATCTGGAAGTAAATTGCTAGCCACAGGGATTTTCAGGGTCATCCAGTGTAATTCAGAGACCAGTCTGTGATTGAAATGGTGTGGGAAGCGGAGTCTAGTCTGGGCCCTGGAAGAGCAAGGCTTGGAAGGGGATCAGGGCCACAGCCCCACTCAACAGCTCAGGCCTCCATTATTGATCCCAGAGGAAAACTGGATAAAAGCCAAGGAAGAAGTCAAGTCAGGCAGATCTGTTTAAACACTGCACATAAAGAGAGTGAAATAGAGTGATTGCAGCCCTGGAAACTAGATTCATTCCAGGCCGATTTACCGGGAAAGGGACAGTAACCTATATCCATACACTCACCTAGACTGGAGCTCACTGGTTCAAGTCTGTGAGGCAAAGAGCAAAGTTCTTCAGAGCTGGGTTTCAATCTTTTTGGACAAGTATTTTCACGGTGCTTCAATGTTCTAACCTATATAATGAGAACAACCTTACTTATCGTATATGAAGTTAAATTCCATAACATTGCAATTAACTTTGGTAATGTGTCATAAATACTTAGGACAGTGACTGGCACATAGTAAATACTCAGCAAAAGGCACACACTGTTATTTTTGTTGTCATCATTGTCACCTGTTATTTTTACTGCTACTTAAGGCTGAAGCTGAGGATCAGACAGAGGCAAGCAAGAAGCAGCATGCAGTAACTTCTAGGAGTAGGGAGCAGAGAGGAGAGAGAGGAGGAAAGCTTTGCAGAATTCTTAATTGGCTTGGGCTTTGTAGACACTGTGGCTAACTCCCTTGTACCAAGGATGATGTGTGTGAACAGATTATGGCCATTCCATGCCCTTTGTCAGGGATTAGCTCAGAGGTGGATAGGCCCATGATGCTTTGGACCGATAAGATGGATAAAGTGTGGTGGGGCTTTGGGAAAGAAGTGACTCTACTATTGGGTGGGGACAGGAAACATTAGCCACACTTGCTTCTGGCAGTACTACTGCTGCTGCCACAAGGAAAAGCAGTCTTCCCGTGAAGCCAC
>NW_006290031.1:1923346-1936392 GCF_000327345.1 Myotis davidii | reverse complement strand
CCTGCTGACAAGGATGTGGAAGGGCATATACATGGAGCTATAGAAATTCTGTATAACTATGAGCAAAGACATGAAGTTGAGAAAGTCTGAAATATGTGTGGAGAACAGCCACAAGTTCACTAACAATCCTCTCCCCACCCTTCTGTCCTGCATCTGAAGTCAGTGTGCAATAATTTTTTAAAAAGTGTTTCGTTATTTTTACTTTCAGAGTGTATTTTGTTTTTGAGCTTTATACAGTTGAACATGTTTGGTGGTTGATCACTTTCTTTAATGGCTACTTAATTTGGGGGTTTTGAGGAATTGCTGTATCAGCAGTCTTGTTTGTGTTTCCATCACAGTCTCTTTGCTGACCACTTCCTGCCAGGTGTGTTTTGGGAGGAGCTTTAGAAACAGTTACCTGAGGCTTTGAGTTTGACTTTTGGTTGTGTGATAGGTAATTTTTAAACTGCATTTTCTTCTACTGTACCTTAATAATCTTTTTGTTTTGTTTTTAAAATAAATGAAATCCTGCTCATGTTCTAATGTTAATGTTTAAGCCCTGGAATCAAGACTTGACCTATTATTTTAGGTTGTTACTGGAACAGTGGCCCCTCTTCCAGGGCTTTCAGGGAGAAATGGCTCTGAGAAGAGTCTTTTATGTCACAGGATGATGGCATTGTTCTTTTTGGTGCTCAGGCCAAATTCCATTTGGTATGTCGTACTCTGTCACACTAAAATTTATACAGTTAAAAAATTAACCATTACCAGGTGGTTGTAGATAATTTTTTCTCACTTCTTGTTCCTTGTTTTACTGAATGGTTTTTAGCTGGCTAGAATGTAAGCTCAATAAATAGAGGAACTTTTTCAGGGTTTTGTTCACTTTGGCATAACTAATTCTCCGAAGAGTGCTTGAAGCATAGTCAGCTCTCAGTAAATGTTTGCTTATGAATAAATTAACTACTCAGCACTATTATACTCCACAGGAGAGCTAGTTTATTTTCATGTTGGGAACAGTGATTTCTCCATCACTCTATCTTATTAATTGAATTTAATTGGTGTTTGTTAGAAATTTATTTTCTAGATGTTAAACAGTTATATAAAGCATTTAAAGTTAAACTATGCAAATACTTGTTTACCAAATTTTAAAATAAACATAGATTTTGAAAACACTATAATCCATACACACAGAATATTTCCTTTGTTAAGAAGATGTAGATGAATAGCTTAGTTTAAGTAATACCCTTCATTTTGTTGAGGTTTTTGTTATAAAATTGCTTAATTCTGCTTCCTATTCAGATGTATACTTAATCTCATTGGCTGCTGTTGTAACCCTAATATTTAGATTCAAAGTATTAAAGATGAAGAAAATGTCCGTTTTGCAAAATGAAGACTCTCTTCCACTTGTCCCACCAACTGGAAAACAAACAAAGAAACAAACAAGAAAAAAAATTAAAAAGAAAAAATTACGAATTCTCCAATGGCATGTTAACCGAAACGAAATATTTGAAGTAACAAATGTCTCCAGATAGCTGGGTTTACACTTTGTTTGCCTTGCTGTAAATGAATGGCTGCTATAAGTAAGAGCTGGTGATAATGGTGGTGACTGCCCTGTATGTATAGTGAAGGCATATGTCTTGATGGGGAACAAGGGACTAGGAACATAATGAGATTCAACTGAGGGATTTGGGACTTAACTCTTCCTCAAGTTGGAGTGAAAGCAGATTCATAGCAGTAGAAGGACTCCATAAACATAATTCACTGAAATGAGAGGGTGATAAAAGGCGCTTTTTTTTTTTTGCCTTTTGCAGGGATAAATTATATCTGAAGCCACAGAAATGTTCCTCTCCAGCTTCAGATTAAGTGTGCTTGTATAATAAACATTTCCGTAACATTCGGCTTCTTTAACCTAGACAGCTCAATTAGGGCTGTGCGATAAAATACTGCCTCCATGCACTTTGTGAGCACTTAATGTGACTGAGGGCCTGTTAGCAAGAAATCTCGTGGAAAATAGGTCTTGTTGAGTGTTTAAGGAAATTGAATTGGCACTGTGTTTAACAAATATCTATGCATATGTATTCTTTTAGATTCTGTGTAATTTAATTATATTGATGTATTTTAGTCTCCTTTCTGTGTGAAAATCTCTTATTATCTCTCTTGTTTGCTGGCATGCTGTGGGGAGCCCTGGGGGATTGTTACATGTAGGCAGCCATGTTTAAAGAGGCTTGAACTCTGAAAACTCACAAAGAGGTTTGAGAAAGCCTTACTCCCAAACTTGGAATAGTCATGAGTGGAAGGTAAAGCCAGTGCTCCCCTTTACCTGGAGTTGGATTCTTGGTTAATTTGCATGACTCTATTCTGAAGGAATAGAAATATGAGGCCTCAGGGTGGTGAGTGGTGTGTGGGTACCATCTGGTACTGGAGACTTTTGACAGTCAGCCCAACTCGCTTATCTGCACGTTAGCATTACAAACTCCTTCCAGACTGTAATTCTAGCTTCGGCGTGGAACTATTACAGTGTCATAAATATTGTCATGATTACCTACCAGGTAAAGCTTCAGTTTCTTAGACTGGCTTTCAGGGACCTCCGCGTCAGGCCTTACTGTCATTTATCCCCACCTTATATTCAGATTTCTAGTTGCTTATGTGTGTAGAGTCCCTGTGCCAAGCCAGTGGCTTTCATGTGACTCATCTATTTAATTGGAACTTACTTTCTATCACACGATGTCATGCCTCTGACTTTCGTGACAAACCTTTGTCCTTACTGACCAGCGTCTCTGCACCTTTCTGCTGTCCTTCCCTCGGAGTCCTCTGCCTGGTGAGGCTCTGCTCCTCGAGCTGGTTAAAGCCCTTTTGCTGCATTCTCTCAGGGGGCCTCCATGCGATCCCTCCCTGGTCGAGCCAGGAAGAGTCTCCCCTTCAAACTCCTTGATTGCTTCATTTTTACCTCTCCAATGACACATCAATTTCTAGTTGTATTATTGTTATTTTTGTACCTGTCTCCTCTCCCTTGAGGGCAGAGCTGGTGATGGATTCTCTGTCAAGCGTGGCGCTAGTGCTGTATATTCAACTCCATTTTTCTACTTATATTGAGCATATTTATAAACAGGTCTGCTTTCTGAGAACACTGGCAATAGTTTCTGAATATACATAAGTACCATATATACACGTAATTCAAGGGCCCATAATAACGTTGTAGGCAGGACCTGAGTGATCATGAATAGAATACAGAAACACAGTCCCACTTGTAGCGGAATAGGATCATAGTGTCTTCGTGACAAATTTGAGACTTCTATCTTAGAAGAGAAATCTTACAGACTACACAGACAGGGAAAGTTTGGGGGGAAAAATCAAAGGTAAAAGATTGATTTTTTTAATGTTGCACGATGTCTCTGAAAGGAGATAATTCAGATATCAGTTGCACCTTTTCTTTACTAGTTTGGTTTATCATCATGGTGTTAGGGAAAGGGGAGCAAACGCCTGAGCTTTTCAAAGAGCTGGTTTACCAGTGTTCCAATCACACAAGATAAATGGGACGTTAGGGAGTTCTTTATTTGTACTTCTAATTGTTTCCTTAAATGTATCCATAAAAATTCATTCAGAAAATTGCAGCAGATTTAAGGAGATAAAATAAGACCTCAGATGGCTGTTAGGAACACAAATAACTTAGATTGTTTTGCAAATTGCATGTCAGCCACAATTAACAATATGATGTTTATTTTGATGTGGATGGATATCCTCAGTAAGCAGTCTCTTCCAGCATGTCGGCAGTTCTTTTATGATGTCGTCATAATTGGAGCATTTTGTTTGCATAAGACAGATGGGCATGCAGCAAGTGTTGACGGCCATTTATTCCGGTAGAGCTTGCAGGCACCAGCTCCACCTTGTCCTGTGAGCGATGGCCGTCCCCCTTGGTGCAGGGATCCACACAGACATCGGAGCTTAGGCCACAGTCACCTCACACTACCAGTTCTGCCAGTTCGAAGCAGTTTGGCATTGCCTAATTCACAAGCATGTGATTGTGGGGAGATTTTGGACAAATATTGATTGGTGAGAAGCCGATAAGTGTCATGGTTATCATTTTCACTATTCTCTTTTCTCATTCTGTAAAAATTGTCTAACCTCTTGAGAAGAAGTAAATAAGATATGGAAATGTTGCTCTACTGCATGAGAAGCTAGACAAATATTTTCTTTTCCACTGCAGAATGTGTTCGGGTGCTTGTCAAAATGTCTTGTGGGCTCTGTGAATCTACACTCATATGCCACGGCAGTGCTTGCTTTGTGATAGTGCTGGGTTTGCGCTTGGCATCAGTAAAAGCAATATTTGGAGGCTTATTGAATTGAATTTAAAAGCCAGTCCATTAGTCTGGTAATTGATCTGCCAGTCCTTTCCTCTTGCCCCACCATTGCAATGCTCACTGTAGACTGGGACCAAACCAGCAACAGCCCTTTTCTGATGAGGGTTGGCTTAGTGATAACTCTTTTATCTCCTCTAGGGTTGCTTTGGTGCATATACTCAATCATCTTGATGGCTTTGTTTTTACCATAAACATCTATTGGGAACATTATGTAAAAATTAACCACATTTTATTGTGTCTGACAATTATGGAGACAGTGCTGTCATGGAAATGGACTGCTTCCCAGACATAAGACATAAACAGAGATGCTGCTTTCATCACTTAAGAGGGTGCTTGGCTGCAAATAATAGAAAACCCCACTACATACAGTGCTTGAACACTCTCTGTCATTCCTAGTGAGTAGCATGGCAGAAATTTTGGTTGCAAGCTGAGTGCTGCACCTCCAGAATCCTGTCTGGGTCTGAGGCAGGAAGAAGGAAGGCAGAAGTGGAGGGTCCAGTGTCTGCATCAGGAAATCACAACTTCCTGGAATTCTCAGCTTTCACCTCATTAACCAATTAGGGAACCTTTTGCTGTGGTGGGTTCTAGGGACTGCTGCGCCAAGTCTGACCTGGAGTCTGCATCTGATCAAAAGGGGATAATGAGAATGGGTCCACTAATGAATAGTGTGCCGCATGGCTTACATAGAGTCTAAGATAGAGGAGTGGGATGCTTGCTGACAGTTGCTTTTCCGTGTTGTAGAATCTCACTCTGCTGGGCTGAATATTTATGAAGAGAGGGCTCGCTTGGGAAGAGTTGGCGAAAACTAGAAAACTGGCACAGATTGATGCTTTTAGTTCCCAGGTTGTTTTGGCTTAGAAACCAAAGAAACAGAGAGAAAAATCCTCTCGTCATTGAAATGTGACTCCTTATTTTCATCCTTCTTTCCCCTTTATGCACTCTAGCCTTATCCTTGATATGGGGAAGTATATAAAAACTGCCATTTCATTGCTCATGACCTGCCCTATAAAGACAAATATTTGACAAGATAGATAGTGTTCAGGTAAGAAAATTCTAGACTAACACCTCCTGTGTGAGAAAGAAAAGGAAAGGAGAATATAAGGAGGAAAATCATGAAATGCTGGCAAATATGACCTGCCAGGAAATTTGTTTGTAAACATTTGCCTGGTTTTAATTTCAATATTTATGATTTTGTTATATTACAGAGCCTTTGACATTACTGTATTGTTATCTTGAGTAGTTTCCCAGGAAAAGGCAGGTAAGTGATCAATTGCTTTAGGGAAAAGTCATTTATTGGTGTCAAATAAGATTTTCACAGTTAATATTATATTCTGGCAATTACATAAATTAATCCAGCAAATCCAGCAAAGTTTATCAAGATTTTTCTGGATTTGTCATGAACATTAAAAGGTCATCAGCATATATGGTAATTTGTACTGCCTACAATTAACGGTAATCCCTTTCGTCTCCTGTGAGAATCTAATAACCAGATCTAATGGCTTTAATGCTAAAATAAACAGCAAAAGATCTGAGCATTCTCTCTTTCTTGTGGCTTTTGAAAGTTAGTTACCTGGTGTGTGTAGAATAATTTCATGGTGCACATTTTTTTGGGGGAAGAATATAACTGTTTATTCCTACTACAACTAGTATCTCAATACATCATAGAATATGTTATTTGATTAGGTTAGTTGCACATGTTGTGGTAAATATTTAGAATGCTCACATCTCCTCAGATTAATCCATAACTGTAATCTTTACACATAATGTCTTAAGCTACTACTAATTAAATTACTAGTTCTGTCACTATAACATGGAGATAACAATAGTGACAGGGCTACCACTAGCTCTTACAAGCCCATGTGTAAAATTCAAAAACAAAACAAAAACATTTTCCAAGGTAGATGGGGCTTGTGGCAAATAGGTTGGCAAGCCAAACATGGGCTACCTTTTAGTCCCTTGCTTGCCCCCTCAGCTAGGTACCCATGTGCAGAGCACAGCCTGCTTATGATTAGAATCCACTGTGATAGTAAGAGTCTACTTAATGAATTGAAAGGCACCTCTACAAGATTTCCTATTAGGTGCCAATACATCTGAATAACCACACTGAGGAGAGAATATCATGTTGCAAAAATCAATACATTATCTGTTTATTTGCTAAGTAAAAACCATACAGGTATTTTGATGTTTCAAAGACTGTGCAAGTTCTTTTTCTTTTTTTGAACAATACCCAAAAAATATTGATTCCTATCAGTCATATGCTAGGAACTTTCTATATACACAACCTCGTTTATCTCATGCAACAAACCTCATTGCATGAATAATGAAAAGTAAGCTTAGGTAAATGTGCAGGGAAGTGCTCACCAGTGGGCCTGGGCTGCTCAAATTCTGCCCTTCCCCTCAGTCTCCAGTGCTGGCTATTGGATCCTGGGAGGTGACTTCTGAGCCTTTGGGGAATCCAACCTACAGAGTGTCTCTGCAGGCTTGAGGCCTTTGGCCACACTAGATAGTTTATGCCAATGAATAATTTTTGGCGAATACCTGCTTTTGCATGTCTGAAGATTGGGGCCACTTTATATCAATTCGGGAGGTTGGGAGGCTATGAGTAGCTGAGGTTAGTCATATAGGTGTCTACTCTGACACCTCCTATGTGATTAATCTCCAGTTACTAGTAAGACTCTGAATACAGGGATGGGTGAGTTTCCCTAGTTGACAATACTTCACATGTTTTGTCACACATCATGGTTGGGAGAATTAAGCACTGTCCATGTGACTCCTTTGGGGACAAATGGAAGTTTGTGCCCCGTTTTTCTTAGACTCCTCTCTTTGCAGTTTTCCCTTTGCTGATTTTAGTCTGCTTTCTTTCCCTGTAATCAACCATATCTACACGAGAGGGTGATAAAAGGCGCAATTGGCGTACGACGCTACCCTTTTCATTGGTTAATCAGGGCTATATGCAAATTAACTGCCAACTAAAATTGGCAGTTAACTGCCAACAAGATGGCGGTTAATTTGCATATGTAGGCACAATGCAGGGAGGCGAAAGGGAAAGCAGGAAGAAGCCCCCTGCCACTGACAGTGATCAGAAACCCAGGGGGGAGCTAAGAGCTGGGGGGCAGGGCATAGCCCCCCAGCTATGATAGGAGAATCAGGTGCCTTTTCCGCCCTGGCCAGTGATAGCAGGAAGTAGGGGTGGAGCCAGCGATGGGAGCTGGGCACGGTCGAAGCTGGCAGTCCCAGGAGCTAGGGGTCCCTTGCCTGGGCCTAAAGCAAAGCCCATGATTGCAGGGCCGCTGCCCGGGCCGGATGCCTCAGCCAGAGGCGTAGACCCCCATCACCCTCCGATCACCTGACCGGCCCCTTGCCCAGGCCTGATGCCTCAGCCAGAGGCGTTAGGCCTGGGCAGGAGCGGAGCCTGCAACCGCGGGGAGCTGGGGGTCCCCTGCCCAGGCATGATTCCTGGGCCCGAGGCCTCAGGCCTGGGCGGGGGTCAGAGCCAGCGATCTGGGGGAGATGGGGGTTCTCTGTCCAAGCCTGACACCTCTGGCAGAGGCGTCAGGCCTGGGCAAGGGGCTGATCCTGCAATTGGAGGGAGATGGGGGTCAATGCCTGAGGGCTCCCAGTATGTGAGAGGGGGCAGGCTGGGCTGAGGGACACTACCCCCGTCCCCACCCAGTGCACGAATTTCGTGCACCGGGCCCCTAGTATGAGTATAATAGCTTTTCTGGGTTTTCTGAGTCTTTCAGGAAATCATGGAGTTTTAGGGTGGTCTTGGGAAACCCTGACACAGGAGGTTATGTGAGTAGTTTGGTCATGCAGATAATTGTGGCACATCTGGCAGTAGTTGAACAGAAGTGAAATGGAAAGATTGGTCATCACTACAGATTCTTTCCTATATAATAGTAGCCTAATATGCAAATCGACTGAACTGTGGAGCAGCCAGTGGAACGACCAGTCGCTGTGATGCGCACTGACAACCAGGGAGCAGACACTCAATGCAGGAGCTGCCTGCAGCCCACAGGCCCCAGGCCAGCCAAGGTGGGCACCAGTGGGGGCCCCCCATCACCCTACCAGTCGCCCCGCAGAGGGAGGTGACCAGTGGTGGGGGTGGGGGCTGGGGCCAGCAAGTGCCCCATAGATTGGCCCTGATCACTGGCCAGGCCTAGGGATCCTGCCCTTGCATGGATTTTGTGCACTGGGCTTCTAGTAGAATATAAAAGGATAATAAGGGAATGTTATGAATATCTTTATGCCAGTAAATTAAATAATCCAATATATTCTGTGAGAAAAACTCAGGTACTAAGTTATCTCAAGAGGAAATAGAAACTCTAACAGTCCTCTATTAAAAATTAAATTCATAGTTACAATACTTTCCACTAAAGAAAACTCATGAATTAGATGGATTTAAGAGTAATTCTATCAAACATCTGTAGAAGAAATAAAACAAATCTTACACCAATTAGAGGAAATGCCTTCCAGTTCAATTTATGATATCAATATTAACCTAGTACAAAAAACTAAACACATTTTTATAAGAAAATAAAATTAAGGATTAATATTCTCTATGAATATAGATACAAAAATGCCCAACCAAATAACAATGTCTCTCATTCATTCCACACCTATTCCTCATGAAATATATCCTATTATTATCTAACTGAGAAAGAAGAAAAATTAGGCTTTTATAGAGATGATTTTGCATAATATACAGGCACCAGCCAGAATTCAATGATGTAGCATCATAGTCTAACTTAGGAATGGTTAAGAAGGACAGTGGGGGGAAAAAATCCTCCCAGTTGGCAGAATATCAAGCAGTATATCTTGTCCTGTTTGTCTGGAAAGAAATATGGACAAAAGAAAAGATTCACAGGGATTTAAGGGATATAGCTAACAGTTTATCCAAATAATCAAGACCTGGAAATCGCACCATTAGCAACTCAGTGACAAGGGACTATGGGGAGAGATATGTGACTGGAACTTTGAAATGGCCACAGAGTGTAAGGATATTTGTGACCCATGAGAACGCTCAGCAGAGCACACCCACTGCAGAGGGTCTTTCTGTAACCAGGTGGATGAGGTGACCTGCACTGTGGATGGGATCATGAATAACATGGACATATGACATGGAAGGAGATTATGCATGCTCAAAAAGAGGAAATTTTCCATTCTGAGGCAGATCCGGCCACTTGTGCTACTGAGTGTATAGTATGGCAACACCAGTGTTAAGTCCCAGATATGACATCATTCCTCATGAAACCAGCTAGCCACACTGTGGCAGATTGTTTATACTGGCTTTCTTCCATCATTGAAGGATCAGTATAATTTATCCTCCCTGAGCTATTATATTCATTGTCTATAATGCTTTTGGTATTATCACTCATGGAGATGTGCTGTATACGTTGAACCAGTGACTAATGTGTGGGGCTGTTTCCCCCACAGCGAGAGCACATGGACATGGGAATCAAGGTGTGGAAGTGAGTGTGCCTCCATTCACTATTAACTCTTATGATTCACATGACAAATTCATCTCCCTATCTCCATGTACATGGGCTCTATTGGTTGAGAGGCCTTAGTTCTCAAAGGAGAAATGTTTCTGCAGGAAATACACTCCTTCCACTGACCTAGAATTTATTTAAGATTTCCCTAGCTACTTTGGGATCCCACTGCCAATCAACTAAAAAGAAATGAAGGTTGTCACTACACTGACTGGATAACTGATGCTGATTAAAGAGTTGCATGTTGCATGTTGGAACCTATTGACTCGGCATTTCAGCTGTTTGGGGTTCTTAAACCCTTAGGGCGACCTAAACCTTTTACTCCTGAAGTACATCAGTCATTAGTGGTCCTATCTAAATTGAATTGCTTTACTCTTTATTATGCTTTACCACTGACTAAAGTCTATTGGGGAAGAGAAAAGTTATACAAGTACAAAATAAATACATAATTACATGAATACATAATTATAAAATATGTTAAGTATTATAAGAAGAACCTAACAGGGAGACCAAATTTAGATCAAGGGATCGGGAAAAAACTCTGGAAAGTTCTTGATGGTATGCTTGGGCTGGCAGTGGGGAAAGCAGAAAGGCCATTCCAAGCAGAATGAAGTGCTGTATAAATTTTTCCTTGGCCGAGGAATTGTGTGAGGATTGATGTGCCAGGGTGACAGTGGTAGTAGATGGGGCTGGAGAAGTAGGTCAAAACCAGGGCGTACGAGGAGTTGCATATGATAGCAGGGAATTTGGATCTCTTTTATTAGCTATGAGAAGACATTGAGAGGTTTAAAGTAAATGAATGATGTGATTATGTTTTATAACGATATTTACTGCTAAGGGCATTGATTGGATTAGAGGTGGCAAGAATAGATAACATGAGGTTGATTATGAGGTTACTATAATAATCCAACTAGGAGTTAATAGTAGTGGCAGATGGAGAAAAGTACAATGGATGGCTCAGAAATATGCAGTGAGAGTGGAGAAGACTTGTACTATGAATTGGAAATGAGGAAGAAGGAGGAATCGATGATAGTTCCAAGGCTTATAGCATGAAAATCTGGGTACATGGGACCTTTTACTAAGATGTAGGGACAGGAATTCAAGTAGGTTTCAATTGGGTTAACTTTTGGATATATTATTTTATTATTATTTTTCTAATTCTCACCCAAGGATATTTTCTACATTGATTTTTAGAGAGTAGAAGGGACAGAAAGATGGGGAGAGACACACTCAGGAAAGAGAGAGAGAAGAGAGAGAGAAAATGCCTCTTGCACATACCCGGACCACCAGGGATGGAACCTGCAATCCAAGTACGTGCATTTGACTGGGAATTGAACCCACAACCCTTTGGTATGTGGACCCAATACCCTAACTAGCCACATAGGGCTGGATATGTTTTTTGTTTTGTTAATCATCACCCGAGTATACCCTCTCCATTGATTTTCAGAGAGAGTTTGTATGTGTGTTGGGGGGAGGGGGGGAGAGAGAGAGAGAAACATCAATATGAGAGAGATACGTGGACTGGTTGCCTCCCACACAAGCCCCTACTAGAGGCAGGGAGCGAACCTGCAGCTCTTGGGTCCCGGAGCCGTTGCTGAGCACACTGGCCAGGGCTGGACATGATATTTTTGATATGTTTGATGAGATATCAAGGGGAGATACCCAGTGGACATTTGGACCTATGAATTCTAGTCTGAGGTAGTGATTGTGAGTCCCTGGCAAAAATGATTTTTGAATCTCTGAAAATAAAAGGAAGACAGAAAAGGAAAAGAAGGTAAGTGAACCTAGGACAGGGCCTTGTTTGTGGAACTCTAACACTGTGAAGAGGGGAAAAGACAACAGAATAGTAACTCCATGTTCATATTATACTAGAGGCCCAGTGCACGGATTTGTGCCCTGGTGGGGTCCCTCAGCCTGGCCTGTGGGGATCAGTGGACCTCCGTGCCACCACAGCCCAGCCTTACCCACCTGTTTGTCAACGGGCTCCAGCCTGCTGTCACGTTGGTCCCGCACAGCACAAAGTAATATAGGAAGTGGTAGGTGGTCCAGGAGGAGCCCAAGTCTGGGCTGGGCGCCAAGCTGCTCACGCTCATCCTGGGCCCCGCTATGCCTGCCACCACCACTTGGTAGGCTCACTGCTGCTCTGCTGTGGTCTCTGCGTGCCCACAGAGGGTGATACTGGTGCACCCATGACTGCGTGGCCACTGCTTGTCATTGCAGCCTCGCTCCTCACATGGTGCCGGAGAAGCAGCTACAGGCTGGCGCCCAGTCAGTCTGGATGCTGGTCCGATCCCAGTCTGGGGAGGGGAAGGAGTCCGTGGGAGAGGTTCGTGCGCTGCAGCTGCGCTTGCCAGGCATGAACCCGCCTCTGGCATCCATTGGTCAGCTGAGCACGCTCCCACTGTGGGAGCATATTGACCACCATGGGGCAAATCCTGTGTTGAGTGTCTACCCCCCTGGTAGTCAGTGTGGGTCATAACTACAGGTCAACTGGTCGACCAGTTGCTTAGGCTTTTATATATACAGATAGCTTATGCTAGTAAATGATAATTATATAGCATCTATTATCATAGTTTTATAATATATAATTGCATAATTGCATTTAAGATGCTACTTTTGTTTCAGACGAATATATTACATGTGAGAAATGTGCTTGCTAGTGTAATTGTTCCTTTAAGAGTTAAGCATTCTGATGTAGAGTCAGAAACTTGAGTTAAAATTCCAGCTCTGCCACTTAGTAGCTTATGTGAGCTTGCAAGCTGGCTAACCTTTTAAAACCCGTTTTATTGGATGTAAAATAGGTATACCAATATGTCTTATAACCATTAAAAGAGTTACTGCCTAACAGGTATAAATCACGTTGGCAGGTTCACAACAAGTACTTTAGAAATGGCTTATTATTGTGTGGTCAGTGTTGTCCCAGTTGTTATCTTTAGAATCCAGTGGTTGCTGGCCTTTCTCTTCCATTCCCAGGGAGTCACGGGGCTGGTGCCTGCTTCTCGGTAGTGACGTCTTTCTTTGTCTGGACTCCAGCACTAGCAGGTCTGCCACATCCCTGCTGTCTCTTTCTTTGTATCCTCTGCATAGCAACCTTCTTAAAATATATATTGAATCACTTTAATGCTCTCTTTACACATTTTCAATGGCTCCTGTATTTACTTGGGATAAAATTTAATCTACATATCAACTTGGGGTTTGCTTTATTTGACAAACTACTTCT
>NW_006290031.1:1895622-1923202 GCF_000327345.1 Myotis davidii | reverse complement strand
AGTAACTCCATGTTCATATTATACTAGAGGCCCAGTGCACGGATTTGTGCCCTGGTGGGGTCCCTCAGCCTGGCCTGTGGGGATCAGTGGACCTCCGTGCCACCACAGCCCAGCCTTACCCACCTGTTTGTCAACGGGCTCCAGCCTGCTGTCACGTTGGTCCCGCACAGCACAAAGTAATATAGGAAGTGGTAGGTGGTCCAGGAGGAGCCCAAGTCTGGGCTGGGCGCCAAGCTGCTCACGCTCATCCTGGGCCCCGCTATGCCTGCCACCACCACTTGGTAGGCTCACTGCTGCTCTGCTGTGGTCTCTGCGTGCCCACAGAGGGTGATACTGGTGCACCCATGACTGCGTGGCCACTGCTTGTCATTGCAGCCTCGCTCCTCACATGGTGCCGGAGAAGCAGCTACAGGCTGGCGCCCAGTCAGTCTGGATGCTGGTCCGATCCCAGTCTGGTTCGGATGGGGGAGGGGAAGGAGTCCGTGGGAGAGGTTCGTGCGCTGCAGCTGCGCTTGCCAGCCATGAACCCGCCTCTGGCACCCATTGGTCAGCTGAGCACGCTCCCACTGTGGGAGCATATTGACCACCATGGGGCAAATCCTGTGTTGAGTGTCTACCCCCTGGTAGTCAGTGTGGGTCATAGCTACAGGTCGACTGGTCGACCAGTTGCTTAGGCTTTTATATATACAGATAGCTTATGCTAGTAAATGATAATTATATAGCATCTATTATCATAGTTTTATAATATATAATTGCATAATTGCATTTAAGATGCTACTTTTGTTTCAGACGAATATATTACATGTGAGAAATGTGCTTGCTAGTGTAATTGTTCCTTTAAGAGTTAAGCATTCTGATGTAGAGTCAGAAACTTGAGTTAAAATTCCAGCTCTGCCACTTAGTAGCTTATGTGAGCTTGCAAGCTGGCTAACCTTTTAAAACCCGTTTTATTGGATGTAAAATAGGTATACCAATATGTCTTATAACCATTAAAAGAGTTACTGCCTAACAGGTATAAATCACGTTGGCAGGTTCACAACAAGTACTTTAGAAATGGCTTATTATTGTGTGGTCAGTGTTGTCCCAGTTGTTATCTTTAGAATCCAGTGGTTGCTGGCCTTTCTCTTCCATTCCCAGGGAGTCACGGGGCTGGTGCCTGCTTCTCGGTAGTGACGTCTTTCTTTGTCTGGACTCCAGCACTAGCAGGTCTGCCACATCCCTGCTGTCTCTTTCTTTGTATCCTCTGCATAGCAACCTTCTTAAAATATATATTGAATCACTTTAATGCTCTCTTTACACATTTTCAATGGCTCCTGTATTTACTTGGGATAAAATTTAAACTCCTTAACAAGGCCCTGAAGGCCTCACATAATGTAGTTCCTGTGCATTTCTCACAACACATTTTATGCCACTTTCATCCTTGCTCACCACTTAATAGCCACACGACATCTTCCCCCGAGCTCCCTCTTGCACCAGGGCTTTTAATCTTGCCCTTCTCTGTGGCTGGAGCATAGTTTCCCTTTGTGTGACAGACTAGACTCCTTTTAATCCTTCTGTCTTAGCTCAGAAGTCATCCCTTGGCGTGAACTCTGCCCAGTCTAAAGTATCCTCTCTTACCCCTTGAATTACTCTCTATCTCATCGTCTTAATTACTAACAACATGAGTTCCATTAGGGCACTTCTATATCTCCATATTTAGCATAATGCCTGGCACATATTAGGAGCTTAATAAATATGTGCTGCATACGTGAATGATTGTTGCCATCCCTTGGAATCCCTGAGGGCATAGACGCTGTTTTGTTAACCACTGTATTGCTAGCATCTAGCACATTGATCAGCACATTGTAACTACTCACACATATCTATTGAATGAAACCATGCATGCGTACATGAATGAATGAATTAATCACAAGTGATTTTCCAGTCTTAGCATCTCGGATAGCTAAGACTACATCCTTCATCACGAAATGTGGACATGTTAGCACATTGGGAGAGAAAAGCAATGCCAGCAGTACTTATAATCATCAAGTAAACTATGAAATCAGCATGTCCTAACTGTGAGCTCTTTGATAGCAGAAAAGCTTTTCCCTTTCCATCACTGCATTTCAGCTCTTGGTACACAATCACATGTAGAATTTCCCTCTTCTGCTGATCTACAAATAAAGGGGACATATAACTGTTATTACAGCACAACTTTAGACATGTTTACTCCACAAATGCCTTTGAGCCAGTTGCTTCTGAGCAATCAGGGGATATATTGACCCATGTTTCTGGGCAGTGAATTTTCTTCCTTTTCACCTGTGACTGTCATTCAAATTATATGATTCTTCCGCAGACTGGGCAAACTGAAAAGGGGAGTGAATAAAAAACTCTCAGCTGGAACATTGGACCTGCTACACATATTCCCACAGCTAATGCAAATTAGGTTGTTTTAAAAATAAATTGCTAGGGTGAAAGAAAAAGTTCAAATTAAGAGACACACAAGTGTATAGATCTAGATCATATCCCTTACTGATTTGTCCTTCCTGACATCTATTGGGGCTGTTGTAACCCATGTTTCTTGTTTGATTTAATCGAAGGGCAAAATCTCATGTTTGAGAATTTATATTACATTCCTCTCAGGTGCACAGTTTCTTTCCTCTCAAAGCTAAATTCAGGTGTACTCTGGGATTTCTTTGACTTAAAGGGCATTCTTTTTTTTTCTTCCTGATTTTTAATTAATTTTTTAAATTTAAATTCTTTATTGCTTAAAGTATTACATAAGTCTCCTCCCCCCGCCCCCCCTTTACTTCTCCCCTGCCCTCCCCACCCCCCGCACATGCCCTCACCCACCACTGTCTGTGTCCATTGGTTATGCTCATATGCATGGATACAAGTCCTTTGGTTGATCTCTTAAAGGACATTCTTGACTTGATTGTGTTAAAACTTTATAGTTACTGCTAGAATTTTATGATTCTCTGAGATTTGATGCTCTGATTCTGGGCCCCACCTCTAAGAATTTTCTCCTTGTTAAAACACCTAGTCCTAGACTTAGCTGCACTGACATTTATGTTCTGAGGATTAAGGCTAATGTTTAAAAAATACAGAGTTCTTTAGAGGAAATATGCTATTTTGGTTCAACACATTAGTGATCCAGCAGAATCTTTTCAGTTATAAAAATCAAATCAAATGTGTTTACCAGAACAGTGCTTCCAATGTGAATGCCACCCACACTTTTTATATGTCGAGCATATGCATAACTTATTAAAATATCTTACAGATGCAGTTGGATGAAAATGATGCACTTGAAATTTAATAACATTTAATTTACCAAGTACTTCTTCACAGTCCTGGCATAAAAGACCTCACATTCTGTTTGGTAGATTTAGCAATAGAACTGTAGTAATAGAACTGAATCTTTTGGATAATTTAGTCCTCTCATATCACTCTGTCATCCTAGTAGAAATTGCATCTTTCATTGGGAAGTTTTCTACTTGACTTTAAGACCAATCTATATGATAATAACTGCCTGAAGTCCTCAACTTGACATACACTTTCTGTGTCTCACCTGTGTTCTTTTCATTTATTCTGCTGGTGTCTTCTAAGTTGATCTGATTGTGTTTCAAATGTACCACAGAAGATTGTGTTTCTTTTAAAAAAATATATTTTATTGATTTTTTACAGAGAGGAAGGGAGAGGGATAGAAAGTTAGAAACATTGATGAGAGAGAAACATCGATCAGCTGCCTCCTGCACACCCCCCACTGGGGATGTGCCTGCATTCAAGGCACATGCCCCCGACTGGAATCGAACCCGGGACCCCTGAGTCTGCAGGCCGATGCTCTATCCACTGAGCCAAACCGGTCAGGGCAAAGATTGTGTTTCTTTAGACTCAGAAAATCAAGTCCATTTTTTAAAAATGTTTAACACAGCACCATGTATGCAAACAGGGAAGTTATTAGTATCTTACAGATTACAAATTAGGCACAGCTAGAGACTGTATCAATTTCCTTAGGCTAATTAAAATAGTGAAGCAATAATTTACTAATAGTGTTGAACTTTGCCCACTATTGAATAGGCAAGGAGTAGAATGATCTGAGCCTTTTTCTTTACATTCTACTAGAGGCCTGGTGTATGAATTCATGCACCAGTGGGGTCCCTTGGCCTGGCCTGTGGGATTGGGCTGAAACCAGCTCTTTGACATCCCCCGAGTGGTCCAGGATTGTGGAGGGTTCAGGCCAGGCCAAGGGACCCCACTGGTACACAATTGGGGCTAGGGAGGCATGTGGGAGGTTGGCCAGTTGGGGAAGGATCACGGGAGGGCTCCAGGTCATATCCAGCCCATCTTGTTCAGTCCTATTCGGCCGGACCCCAGCAGCAAGCTAACCTACTGGTCAGAGTGCCTGCCCCCTGGTGCTCAGTGCACATCATATCAATGAGTCATTCTGCTGTTCTGTTGATTTGCATATTGGCCTTTTATTATATAAGATTATCAAAGATATATTTTCTTACATAATGTTTGGCACATAGTAAAATCATTAAACAAATAATACTTAAATTCATTAAATTATATTGAATAAAAGTAATTTTTAATATAAAAGCTAGCACTAAGGAACTTTAAAGCTAAATGGAAACAACATATCTATAATTAAAATCTGGCCAATCTGTTTATTTTAGAGCACATGTTATTGAGAATAGCTGTATTTTGAACCCAGATATTACTTTTTTTTTCTATGACTTCAGTCTTATAGGTCAACTTAACACATGCTTGGAGACTGAATTTAGGACCTTGAGTTAGGCTCCTGGATCCACAACCACAGTACCTGTCTTAATAGTTGTAGTCCTACTGAGTTGCTCCAATAAAAAAAAAGATTCTGTATCCAAATACGTTTGGGCAGTGTTGTCTATAATAGCTATCTCCTGATAAATCATAATGCATATTAGTATAGTAAAGCTCTGAGGGTATATATATATATATAAAACAACATTTTAAAAACTATATTTGACCATGTGAGCCTTTTTTCAAGTAAGTTCCATTAATATCCCAAAGATCTAATGTTCTCTTCAACATATTTTGGGCAATGCTATCTTAAGGAGCCATTAATAATTTACATTAATTGTGAAAGCAAGATGAAGAAAAAGTAAACATGAATATTTTTAGCATTAGAAAAAATTTTAAGGGGTGACCTTGAAGGAGGAAAAAAAAGCAAATCATGGATCTATGGGGGAGATGGAGACCAACTTCACAATTCACCAAGTAGTAGTCTGACTGCGACTTCATAATTACTGACAAGTACTGTGTGTACATGTAGAGGATCTCATTTTATTCAGGAACTATTGTCCATGGTGGTTCAGAAATAAAATTAATTTGTACCAGGGGGTAAGAAATTTAAGATAGTTTAATTTGTAATATAATAGAATCTAAATGGAGATGAAAACATTAAAGGAAAATCAAAATCACAATATTGGAGAAGGCCTTGAAAGATCCTAGTCCATTTTGGAAGTTATTTAAAACAAAACACACCCAATTACTTTGTTGGTAAATTCTCCCAATTTTCATAACTGTTATGTCACTAAATTCTTTGTAATATCGAATCCAAATCACTTCTCTTAAACTTAACCCTCATGTCTTGCCTTGGTGTACATATTGATTTACTGTCACTTAACGGAATTTTGTCATTTTTAAATCTGAAAACTTAAGCCTTCCTTGTCCTTAAAACAGAGGGATTTAAAATGTATTCTGAAGCTAGATTTCTGTCACAGCAAAAATGGCAGCAATGCCTTCTTCATCAGTGTGCTCAGAGCCTCCCACACAAAGCAAGAGACAACTATACAGAAGTGCCTAGTTACCGGGAAGGCCACAAAGAGGTTTTCAGTACTGTATTTGAGAAAGAGTTGGGATTTCTCTACATTTGGCACTTGAAACACAAAAGAAGTTTATATGTGAATAAGTTACTGACTTAATCGTTGCCCAGGTAAATAAAGTGAGGCAGCATGTGGATTTGTCAATTCTCTTTCAAGTCAAGTCCGATAAGAAAAGAAGGACTTTGCTGGCTTTAGGTGCTTCAAGGGCAGGAAGAGTGCAGGCGCAGGTGCTCAGAAGGGATCCTGGACAGAGGCTCTGCTCCCAGAGTGCTTTTGAACACCATGAAGAATGCCTTCCTCTCCCTTCAGTTCAATAATTAATGTCACTATTCCTGCAGCTTCTCCTTGAGGTGCGCAGGCAACTCAAGGCTTTCAAAGGATTTCACTTAAGATGCTTCATTTCATGGCATATTTTGGTCTTGATGGGTATATTGTTATACCTCAGAGTGACACAAAGTGGAGATAATTTTTGAAAAATAAAGGCTATTTTGATGAAGTCAAAATAAGAGTCAGTGAGCTGTTTGACAGAGTATTTTACTAAATCTTTATCATAAAGAGGAGATCAAAGTGGTCACATGATTGGTGCAGCACTATGGAATTGGGCTCTAATTGGAAGCCAGAGGATTATTTGCACTTGACATGGAAGGTGACTTTGCCTCAGAAATCTACAATCTCTACACAGGTTGGTGCTCTCAAAAGGGATTTCAGTCCAGAGTCTCAACTGAATTCTAAGGGAATGCTGAAATGGAAGCCACTTCATGGAGAAAAGAAAACACACACACACACACAGCCACACACACACACACACACACAGCCACACACTCAGTCTGCCTCTCTTTCCTGGGCTTTGAAGAACATGATGCTGTGGCTGTAATCATGGAGGGGAGAGCTGTCCTCTGCATTTTCCTAGGGTTCTATTTCTGTGAGCCTCTGGTTCAGAGTCTTACATGTGCTTCTAACAGAATCACGCACGTGCTCTCCTTTATCTAGAAAGGCTATTTTATTTCATATGTAAAGGCTACAGTCATCAGATGTGATACATGCTGGACATGATTTTCTACCCCTTATCGTGTTTTCTGCTAAGTATTCTCAAACTTAGGTCTCATATTTTATATATTAAAATTAGTTTTAGCACTATAATTATACTCGTAACTCGATTTTTTATTTTTTTCAACCTGTTATTCATTGATACCCAGGTTTTAGTTCTAAGAGAGACCTTTGTGATCACATGCTCTAAAGCACCATTTTTCATCAGTCTGGTACATTTATTTATTTGCCTCAGGTCACATGATCCCTTATTAAAAGAGTGGAAATTAGAATATAGACAACTTGAAGTCATCTGCAATCACAAACTCTTGGAATGCTTATTGTGAACTTAAGAAACGGTTTTAAAATTAGCTGCTTTTCATACTCCAGCAGTCTTGGGCACATATTGAGTTCTCTGTCAATATTTGTAGACTGAATGCATAAATAAATAATAGATGTTGAATAATAGCTGACTTAAATCATGATTTCTGTGCACTTGTTTGTTTTATTTAATATTCTAAATCAGTTTATCCATTTATTTCTGCTGCATAAATTAATAAACTCACTTTATGCATAGATTCATAAATTTAACCTCTTTATAATTATAAACTTAGCCTCTTTTGCATGGAGACAAAGTGTTAGCCACAGTCTTTTCTTGATTTAAGTAAATTGTTTCTCATATGTTCACCATACCTATGCTGGCCCGCTTGGCAAGACATCCCCACTTATAAGTAGAGAATCCAACCTTCTTTGAGCTGGGAGATAATATCCTCTACAACATTTGGAAGTGCCTAATGCAAATGAAAAGATAAAAAGTAACCCAAGTGCCAGTGAGTTCTTCTTTGATACTTGAAATGTTGTCTAGGTTCATATCAACCTTTTTACATATATCTCAAATCAAGATAATAAGAAAGCCAATTTTTAATCAGAAGTTTATTTTGTTCAAAAAAGTTATTTATAAAGGCGTGTTTTTTTTTCTGTTCAGCAATTATAGTTTAACACTAATATGGCAAAGTCACCAGAAGGAGAACAATGACATCTGTGATTTAGACAGGCCTCTTTGGTAGTTAACCATGAGATGTTATGAAAAATGGAAAGGTTTCTTTTGCTTGTCTATTTGCATAGGTGCTCTGTATATCCATCAGGGATATAGCACTTACAGTTTAAGTAAGATATATCTGAACTGACATAAGTAAGAGGTTGGAATCATCTATCTTTGTATTAGTGTCTCTATGAAGACATTTATACATGCAGTAATAGATATGGATAATTAAAGGTATATTGATTTCAATAATATTTTTAAGGAATGTAATCAATCTTTCAAACTTTATATCATTTCTGATTCTTAAAGTCTTGGTTCTAAGTATCAGGATTATTCATTAAATGATCCACTTCTATTCCCCTTTGCTTTTACATTCTGAAAATGCCATAATTAATTTTTTGCTCAAAACTATATATATTGTCTCTCAGATCTCTTCTTTATGACATCCTCAGCATCATCAATTTCAAAACTGAGATGCACCATCTTATGTTTAATTACCTATTACTCAGTGGTTATGAATACTGTTACTGCTTTTACTCTTTTATGCCTTACTCTGTTGTCCTCTCTCATTTTCACATAAACTGGTATGCAAACTGAAATAGATCCTGTTGTGTGGAGTTGATTAATTTTACAGTTTGATCTAGTAAGGTGCTGTCCTTGAATAGGTTTTATAGGCAATGTCAGTTAAGTCTCTCACTTTATCCCAGTAAAATCCTCCCAGTCCAAAAACCTATTGAGCATTTGGAAATCTTTTCTGATTTTCTATATATGGCTTCTTAGCCTAGCTTTCCAAACTTCCATGGTGTAAATTTAAATCTAAACTGTACTTGAGATTTTCCTGAAAAGTGTTCTTAATATAGACAATGTTTAATTGAAGATGGTACTGTAACTGTAGTTTAAATACATTCTCCTGAATTGTCATCAGGTGTCTAAAACAGCAGCCAGTAACATATCTCCTTTTCAGCTAAGCACCTATTAAAGCTACTGGCTGTATTTGTTGGAATGAAGCCATTCCAGACTGGCTTATCAATCAGATATATAGTTTTGATGTACCCTCTCCATGTAGTCATATCACTGCAGTTTCCTTTTAAAAATGAGCCAACACATCTACTTTTAACCCTCAAGTTTCTTGAACCTCTCTAATGTACTTAGTGAACAAAAGTATAGAATAACACAGTTCCTAATTTATAGAGACACTAGAAGCCCGGTGCATGGATTCATGCACTGGTGGGGATCCCTCAGCCTGGCCTGTGCCCTCTTGCAATCCGGAACCCCTTGGGGGATGTCAGACTGCCAGTTTTGGCCAGGCCTGTGGGGATTGGGCTGAAACTAGCAGTCAGACATTCCCTGAGGGATGTAATAGAAGGCAAAGTGGCAGGCAGCTAGGGAGGAGCCTGAGCCCAGACTGGGCGTGCAGCTCCCGCTCATCTGGCTCCACTACGCCTGCCACTGCTACCACTTGGTAAGCTCGCTGAATGGTGCTCCCACTGTGAGAGTGCACTGACCACCAGGGGGCAGCTCCTGCATTGAGTGTCTGCCCCCTGGTGGTCAGTGCATGTCATAGCGACCAGTCGACAGGTTGTTCGGTTGTTCAGTCATTCTGTCGCTTAGGCTTTAAATACATAGATTGTATTCTCAAAGGACAGTTGTAAGCTAGGTGTTTGAAATGACATTGTTTTTCCCCAAAACAATGCTGCACTGTTGTTGCTTAGTTTTCTTTAGTAGCCTTCAAATTTTTATCCTTATACTTTACCCTAGTACCTGCCTGGAATATAGTAGGTACTAAATAAAATTTGTGGAGTGAATGACTGAATGTAATGCTAACACTGTGAAACTTAATCACAATGTAGAAAACCATTGCTATGAGCAAATGTTTTCAAATTCTACTTTGGGATCATGTCAGCTACAGACTTTTCTGAGATACGCTAGATTTAAGAACTCTTACTCATGCCCCCACTTGAGAATAGAAACTCCTCTGGCTCAAGTCTGCCTTCCTGGGAGCCCTTAAAGTCCTGCATGGCTTACTCTCCTCCCTTCATTCTTCTGCTGGTTCAATGATTTGGTTTCCTGCTTTCTGGTACTTTATGTGGTTTTTGCATATTTTTACTTAAACTATTATTCCTTAAATAAGGAGAAAAATTTTATTTCTAGAAGGGTTGTCTCTCTTTTTTTTCCCTTCCTTTCTTGTGCTAATAATAAGTAAAGTATACCACAAATTTAAAAATAAAGAAAACATCACAAAGAAACCCTAAACTGCCTTCTATATTTACTCTTTGTATTTTCTTTTCTGCTTGTTTACAATAATGATATAGAATTTTATATAAATTCTAGAAGACAGAGGTATTTTTACTCTCAAAGGACAGTTAAAAGAATTTTCTATTTAGAGTGTCTGTGGTTAGGCTGTCCTGGGCCAGAGTCCAACAGTGGAAAGATTAAGGCTTCATGGGTCTTAAACAGAGTGTATCAGTCAACTTTGGCCAAATTGATACTGATTAAAAACCACTCTGAAACTCAGTGACAGGCAACAATAAACAATTTTTCCCCTTGTTCCTACATCTGATATTTGGCTGGGGCTCAGCTAATGGAGACTGGATTTGGCAGCAAATTTCAATTGAGGTTTAGATCTGCTTCACATGTTTCTCACTCTTCTGGGATCTCTGGGCTACTCAGGGCATGTTTTTCTCATGCCTGTGGCAGAGCATAAGAGGACAAACCTAGATGCATAAGCACGCCTCCAGCCTCTGCTTGTTAATCTCCTATTGGCTAAAGAAAGTCATATGGCCCAGCCCCAAGTCAAGACCGAGACTTAAACTCCCCATCTTGCAGGAGGAATGGTCAAGTCACATGGCAAAGGCTGCAGGCAAGGAAAGGAATGGACTTGAGAACAACAATGCAGTCTCTCACCCCGGACGAGTGGAGATTATGTGAATGCCTCAGCACAGCTAATAATTTGGCACAGTTTAAAACCAATGTTCTTTAAATAGTTGTTTAGTATTTATGTAGTGGAGGGGGAGAGAAATGAATGTCAATTGGAATAAACAGTGCAAAGAAATATTTACTCAGTAATTTCCTTTTGCTGGTCAAACCAGGGTTACTATTTTGAAGAAAAAAAAGAGATAAAAATAGTGAAATAGTTAAGAATGCAGGTTCTGAACCAGGTTGTCTGGCTTTAAGCACCAGCGCAGCCCTTGAGTGACCTAAGTCAAATCATTTAACCTCAAGTCAGATATAATTATTATTAATATAGTTGCTGTTTTCTCTTTGGATTTATTTTTCTATATGCCAAGGCAGCAAACTTATTGAGAGGCAAAGAATTGAAAATTTTTAAGCAATAAAAGAAATTTCACTTCAATGAACTTGCATCAGTCAAATTTTGGAATTTCAGCTGATTGCAACTGACTTTTATCTGCCTACAACAGCAAATGTTCATTAAAAATATACTCAGGAGAGCTAGGTCTTTAGTAGATAGGGGTGTTTACTTGAGGGCATTATAAGCTTTCAACTTAGGACAAATTTAAAATATGACAACTTATTTCAGTGTTACTTTAGCACCCTTACAGATTGACCCCTAATGCAGCTGTTCCATGACTTTCCTCTCCATCTTGCTATGGTTCTCCTGGTCCCAGATAAGGGAAGAGAGCAGATTTAGTCAAGGTAGATACTGACTGCTGATCCCTGAGAGGTTTTGAAACATCACTGGTCATATAAGGACATGTGCTCTATTGAGTTGGAAGGGGTACATTTGTAAGTTACTTGGAGAGGGAGGTGAGATTGCAAAAGGCATATTTGAATAATGAAGCTAAATTATTCTTTAAGGAAAGAGAGTTGGCTAACGGAGGGACTTTAATTTTTTTTTTTTTTTTTTTGTGTGTGTGTGTGTGTGTGTGATGAAAATTTGGGACCAGGGTTGAATTGCAATAGAAGAAGCTGACCTTGCCCTCAGTGGAGGGTAAAGGAGGACCATGATGACTGCAATGTTCTCTCCTCTACAAGATAGTTAAACACTTAAATAGATTTTGTTGAAAGCAACACCAATTTTTAAAGCCATTTTCAATCATCCATGTGTCTTTGTTTATCTCTGCTATGTGACTTAGTTTTCTTATTTTCAAGTCTGTCCTGCTGATTTGGTCTTGGGCCAAGGAGAAAATTAAGCTATGGCGTGTACATTATCAAACATTTATTAAATGGCTATTATGTTCTAGACATTCCTGTATATACTAAAGAGGAAAAAAAAACTTGCTATTTTCAACAAACTAATAGTTTAACAGTAGAGTTTATCATGTAAACCAATTACTCCATGCAACCCGACAAATTAATCATTGATTGAAGACAGCTCCTGGATAAAATACTCATCTCTACTACGACTCCTGTTAGGGAAGGGCATCAAGAAGATGTGATCTCCGGTTTGACCTGAGGGCTGGACCTGGGCAGTTGGAGACTCCCCACTCCCTCCTGGGTGCTTGGAATGTACACTCCGCTCGCCTGCCCTGCGCTTGAAGCTGCCCACTCACACAGCCTTGAGATGGGAAGGTGGTGATGAGTCTGGGTTAAGTGACTGAACCCTGTTAAGGTCTCTAGATAAACTTTCAGTATTCGGGCAAGTGTGGAAAGCTACTTGTCTTGTGTCTGCTCAAGACAAGCCACATAAATCAGTTCCCTTGCTCATGGAACCTGCCACCTACCAATCTAGAGTGGTCTGCCTTTTTCTTCAGTCTCTCCCTTCCCTCCACTTATCGGGGCTGGTTTCAACTTATATTTTGGAAGTTTCCAAGGAGTTTGAAAAGCAACAACTTCTTTTTATGATTTTGATATTAACAGCTCAGACAATCACCCACACTCTGGCCAGGAAGTACCCTGGCTTCCTCACTTCCTCTGATCTTGACCTCCTCATACCCACTTTCAGGGTTATACCCTAAGCCCTGTCTTTGGCAGTAGTGGTCTCACCATTAAAATATCAATTTCAAGAATCCTGTGTGAAACCATCACATCCTATCTTTTAGCTCGTGTTCCCTGGTATTCCAACTTCATTTGTCCTTCACTCTGTCAGGACCTTCAATCCATAGGCCCTCCCCCACTTCCACACCACTTTTCTCAGTTCTCCCTTCCCACTCTCACCCAAGTCCCCACTTCTCTCCTTATCTAGCTTCAAAGTCAATAGGCTTAAATCACTCTCTTGCATACACCAAAACTCATTTGCTTTTCTCTTACCTGACAAAACTCTTACCCTATTAAATATAATTCGGCTTCATTTTTGACTGCAATCAATTAGCAGAATGTGGCTGAGGGAAATATCCACTGGTCTCTGTCTCTCTGTATCTCTCCTTTTGGAGGCCTCACTTTGTAAATTTATTTATTTAAAAAAATATTTATTGTTAAAAGTATTACATATGTCTCCTTTCCTCCCTTCCCCCATTGAGCCCCTTCAGCTCACCCCACCCCCTCGCCCCAGGCCTTCACCACCCTATTGTCTGTGTCTATGGGTTATGCATTATATGCATACAAACTCTTTAGATGACCACCTCCCACCCACCTACCCTTCTTCAACTTTCTTTAGAGATTCTGCACTCTGTTCCATACTCCTATGACCTCAGGTCTCTGGTGAGTACTCAGCCCTGCAGGGCAATCTTACTGCATTTCTCTAGTAAATTTATTTTCCTTCTCTCTGAGGTGATGGCACACTTTTCTCACTCTTTTTAAACTTCTATTACTTTTTATCCTTCCTTACTTTCAGCTGATGACAGAAGCACCACCACCAAACCTGCCTCCGTCTTTGCTCCTTTCCGCTTCTTCTCTAGTTTCCGCAGATGCACAGATGCTCCCTGCTTCTCCCTGCAGCCAGGCTCCTTCCTTTGGGCACTGGCTCCTCCATCCCCTCTTATTTCCTGGCATTCTCTGTGACTGCAATGTCCCATCTGCTTAATCAGTATTTTTCTTTTCTACTGTATCATTCCCATCAGCTTATAAATGTGGTACAATAGTTTTTATCTTTAAAAGAAAAACCCATTCTTGACTTATTTTCCCTTTCTGCTATCACTCTATTTTTATGCCTTCTTGACAGTAAAATTCCTTGAAAAAGGTTGCCTAGAGTTTGTGTATCTATCTCATTTATTTTTTAAAAGGGTACTTTAATCACTATTTTCTTTTATATTTTAAATTTTATTTATATTTCACTTATATTTAAAATTAATTATATGTTTAATATATTAGTATGTACCCTAATTTTTACAAATCTCTTAACAATATATTTTTAACTAATCAAATATAGCTTAACTTAATAAAAAGAATTTTTTTCTTTTATATCTGTAATTCCAACTTGCTTGGGAGAAGGGCATTTCCTCAACGAGTCATTTGATCTACCTCTTTGAAAATAGCTATGTAATATTTCATTGTGTGCATTTGCCATGTGGATCCTTTTCCTTTTGGCATTTTGGTTGTTTCTACAACCAAAAATAAACAATAAGGTTGTTATGAATGTCTTTGTGCAAATTGTAGTTTTATGTGTAATTAGTGGGTCAAAGACTATCTATATTACATTTACAAAAATTTATCTTAATTGTTGAGAGTAATACAGACATACCCCCTTTTTCCCATTGACCCCTTCTAGCCCGCTCCCTCCCCCCACGCCAGGCCTTCACCACACTATTTTCTGTATCTTTGGGTTATGCATATAAATTCTTTGATTAATCTCTTCCCATGCACCCATCCACGTCTGACTTACCTTAGAGATTCATCAGTCTGGTCCATGTTTCTCTGTCTCTGGATCTATTTTGTTCATCAGTTTATTTTATTGTTTATATTACACATATGAGTGAGATCGTGTGATATTTGTCCTTCTCTGACTGGCTTATTTCACTTAGCATAATTTTAAAGCCCTTCCATATATATTTCTGGGGCTTTGTTTAAAAGCCTTATAGAAAAGGATTGGTCAAAGTTGAAGGGTCAATATGAGAACAGAAAATTGTGGGCTGCTCTGAATCCTCCCTACTCTTACACCAGTGCTCCTTGGAGAGAAGGCCATGATGTGAGTGAAGCGCATTACAAAGATTTTTTATAGGACCCTGGGCGGAAAAGGCTCGGCTTTATAGCCTTATTACATTGGTGAAGTGAGGAAACTGTGGAAGCATGGAACAGAGAAGCAGCGTGGGTCCCTGCATTGTTCAGTAGCAAGAGCATCATCAGCTTAGTTTAGGATTAGGACTTGGGCGCATAGATCCTCTTGTCAGTGTCCAGGCAAGGCAGGGGAGAGTGGCTGGTGATGATTACCTGTCAGGAAGATTATATAGAACTGGGTCTTTGTTTCGTTGAACAGAACTGGAGACCAAAATTGGTGAGATGGGTACCTGTGTGAGCTGAAGTCGATCTATACGATAAAGAGCCTTTCTAGGTAGGGCAGAGGAGGGAAGAGGGGTGAGCTAGATTGGAAGGGGCCATGAGAGAGACAATGGGGAAGCTTTTGTGTTTATGAAAGTTGCAGGAGAGATGGAGAAAAAAAGATTATACATTTTTCCATATCTTGTGAATGTTCCTAAGAGGCTGCAATAAATATCTAAATTCCTTTAATTGTTTTTCAGTTGTTAGCCTTTTGGGGGGCAGGGGGCGGTAAGACATCATACTATGGTTTGCTTCCAGGTAGAGTAAGTTGGCCTGGATTAATATAGCATTATAATCAGGAATATTTATCTTGGCAACTTTGAAAAGGGCAGAAGGTCAAGCAGTGGCTATTCCGTTATTGTCATTGGTACCTAATTGTGTCTTTGGGTTGATGGGACCTAGGGAAACGGTGTTACACTTACAATTGCTGACATTTACAAACTGTTAAAGGAGGTGTGGCGATAATATGAATAAATTAATATATTCTGTGTTTTCTTTTTTTAATTGATTTCAAAGAGGAAGGAGAGGGATAGAGAGTTAGAAACATCAATGATGAGAGAGAATAATTGATCAGCTGCCTCCAGCATGCTCCTTACTGGGGATCAAGCCCGCAACCCAGGAATGTGCCCTTGGCTGGAATCGAACCTGGGACCCTTCAGTCTGCAGGCCAATGCTCTATCTACTGAGCCAAACTGGCTAGGGCTATTCTGTGCTTTCAAGCTATATTATGTCACAAGCCACACTGTTTTTTAAATTGCACATCTTATCCATTTTGATGAATATATGTATTTATGAATGCCAAGAAAAATAGGAGACATTTTGTCACAGGTTTTATTTATTTATATATTTTTTTAAAAATATATTTCTTAATTGATTTCACAGAGGAAGGGAGGAGAGATAGAAACATCAATGATGAGAGAGAATCATTGATCACTGCCTCCTGCACACCCCCTACTGGGGATCGAGCCTGCAACCCAGGTATGTGCCCTTGGCTGGAATCGAACCTGGGACCCTTCAGCCAGCAGGCTAAAGGTCTATCCACTGAGCAAAGCTGCCTAGAGCTATTTTGTAACAGGTTTTAGTTAAAAGTCAGCTAATAGCACAATATTGAGAATTATGATCTACTTGACCAGGTAGAGTTCTGAAAGCTTGAGAAAAAGTTATTCGGTTTAAAAAAATAACTGTGGATAAACAGGCTGAGCCAAAAAACTCTGTTACTTTACTGATGATGGCAATTAATTGTAATTACATACTTATTTAATTTGTCTTCATGGGAATAAGACTTTCCTTTTAAGTAGGAATGCAAATATATTAAATACCATAAGTGACATAGTGCACCATGCTTTGATAGCAAATTAACATTCAAAAGTGAGTATTTTGGAATTTTTAAAATATATGCTATTTACTGTGCCCCAGTGACATTAAATGTATCTGCAATGATGTGACGCAAATAAATCCAAGGCATGATTAGAGTTTTAAGCCCCAAATTGCAGACCAGGGCGACTTGTTTTTGTCTAAGATTCAAATGAGGAGAGCAAGCCCTCAGGCCCTCCATCACCTTGTGTATCAAAATCCGCGGAACGAGTGTGAAGAGTCCGCTTTTAATACCGTGGAACAACTGGTGTCTGAAATGTCACATTGGGGAGATTTTATGGTGTCACTTCATGTGAAATAAAACATGAAGGGATTTCAGGGGAAGCTTGTCTGGATGTGCCAGCAGGCCTCTCAGCTGTGTGGTAGGTGAAGGCCTAGGGCCTTCATGGTCCACCTTGTCATGTAGTCCTTGTCAGCCACTCTCTCTTGTTCTCTCAGAAATGCAGGCTCCTGAATTTTCACCTTTTGTTAAAGTCAACAGGTATTTTTTATTGCTTTAAATTCTGCTTGGAAAGAGACAGAGCATTAAAAATATCAATTTATTTCAAAAGTATATTTGAGATTCTACAGAGGGTACTAATAAAATCAGGTGCATGAGCCAGCCATCCAGGAATGCAAAATTAATTTGGAGACAAGATCTGGAAATATAAAAGAGTCAAATAAAAAAAAAATTATGTGGTTGGGTGGGAAAATGAATGTTACTAAAGGAATCCAGAGGTGGGAGAATGTATTCTGGTAGGAAGTGGTGAGGAAATGTTGCTATGTCACTTGAGTGCTAAAGCCTGGGCAGGATTTCTGTCGGAAGTGAGGAAGGGGAGTGGGTTTGTAGAGACGAGACGCAGTATATGAGTAGAAATAAGAAAGCAGGGGTCTTTGGATGCACAGTAGCAGCAGCTAATGACATAAATACATTTATGTTAATGTGATGCGCTTCTGAGATGATTCTCCGACAGGTGTTGTTTATCCAATAGTAATCATAGGGTGGGAATGTCATACCTGAAGGAAAGGGAGGCAGTGAAGAGCAGTTTCCTGGAGATTAGGAGGTCTGAGTGTTCGGCCCCATGCAGTTGTGTCCAAGTGACTTAAGAAGAGTCATTTTATTTTCTCCTCATTGATAAGTGGTTGGGTAGGATACTTTTGAGGTCCCTTCCAACTCAGGGATTTTTTTTGAGTTGGCTTATGATAAGCTGGGGAAAGGAGTTTCTGGACAAAAGAAACTTTAGGCACCTTTTAATTTGTGCTGTTCAGATGCCCTATTATTACATGTGAGATGGAACCATTTATCCTACATGCTAGAAAGACAGTAGATGTTCTACAGGCTGTTGCATTTTGCCCTTTTAGACTAACTAGACTGTGAAGTTTAGCAGCTGATGTAAGATTTCCCTTTTGGTTATTCTGCAAGAAAAACGAGGTTACTTTACTCTTTATAAGAGAACCCTTTGAGAATAAATGGCTTTAATGTTTCATAGGGTCAAACAATTTTGAACAGCCGGAGTGCGTTATTCTTATCTTGGCTTAGCAGGTGTCCCTGAGTCAGAAAATTCTCTAAATATTTAATGGGAAGCTTGCGAGGACTGGTCTCTTTTTCCTTTGGACCAGTCACATCCTTAGTATTTATTAAGAAATGTCTATATATTCAGATTTATAAAACTTTATTATCTAAATTTGGTTCTACTGTCAGCATCCACTAACATTTATTGAACACCCACTGTTTCTCTGCCATTGCATTATGCATTAGGACACTGCATATTGAGGTCTTTTTTCTCAATGACTCTGAAATCATTCTTTTTAAGTTAGAAATAGGAATTGAAACTGGGTATAATAATAAAATCCAGTGACCCAATAAATCATCGCAAGGTTTATATTCCTTTATCATAATTGATATACTGTATTCATCTATATATATAAATTATCTTATTACATATTACATTTATTCTCCTGTTATTTAAATATAGCAGGTGTAACTAATTTGGATATCAACCATCTGCTGTGTTGTACACATCGCTATAAAACTTTATTCTACAATCTGGAATATATCTAAAAATATTCAGAAGTAACTATATCATCAGTAACCTGTCATAAATAGTGACAGTCCCAGAGAAATAAAAAATAGAAGCAAACTAATGAATGGTGAGATAGAAGCCTGAAAGTAGCCCCTGATTTGACATTTGATTTAGAAGGTCTGTGTGGAGGCAGGGCAGCATCACAGGAAGAAGCTGGTCTTGCATAAGTTGTGTGGCCACACAATGTGCAGTGTTGTGATGAAATTGTTTCCTATCAGTTAGTAGCTTCCAACAGGAGGAGGACAAACATCTAGGATTCTGCTCCTTCATCCATGGAAGGTATAGTGTGGAAATTAATGAGTCACATATCTTCTGTGCATATAAGAACTATAACTATATAGTTCTAAGACTATCTTTAAAACTAGTGATATTAGAATTTAAAAATATAAGTCTCCTATGGGTCCATTATGAGCATCCCGTCAGATTCAATTGCCTTTTATTTTTGACAGTTCTAATCCTTATTGAAATCACTGTTTTTGAGACTTTCAACAATGTTGGCCATTCTTCCCTTTTAAGACAAAATTTCCTCCTTTCTTAAAATAAACAAACCCTTATTAATAGCACTAGAAAGTACAACTGAAAAAAAATAAAAGGAGATACTCACCTGTAATGTACCACTGAAAGTGCCACTTTAAAAAATTTTTTCTCTCACTTTATTATTTTTTCTTTTTTTAAAAAATATATTTTTATTGATTTCAGAGAGGAAAGGAGAGGGAGAGAGAGATAGAAACTACAATGATGTGAGAGAATCGTTGATCAGCTGCCTTTTGCACAGTCCTTACTAGGGATTGAGCCCACAACCCAGGCATGTGCCCTGATCAGGAATCGAACTGAGACCTCCTAGTTCATAGGAACACCAGTGGGCAGAAAATGCCACTCTTAACAATATAGTATATAACCAAATCTTTTCTTTCCTAACATATATATTTAAAAAATGGAATCATCTTTGCATATGGTTCTAAAACTACTTTTCTCATTAAACATTTTATTTACCATTTCTCATGTGAGCAAATATTTATAATAGGTATGAACAGCTACAAATCAGATCAGTGCAAAAATTGAAAGTATTTCATAATTGCATGTGTTCTCCTTGATTCTAATCCTCTTTTGTTATTGTTTTTGTTTTGGCTCAGCAGCAAAAAAAAACAAAAACCCAAACTTAAATCTTGAACTTATTCCCATCTTTTCCAATTTAAAACTCAGGCTCTTTTTGCCAGTCAGTGTAAGTGCTACAATCTCAGGTACTACTCAAAGTTTGCTCTCCAAACTTCTTTCCCTTCTAAAGAGTTTTTCCCTCCCTCATTCATTCTCACTGTGATTTCAGGTGCTTGTGTTCATCTGAGTTGTCAGGGAAGGATGGAGGGTCTGTGATGGTTAGGTGAGGAGTGGTGGGTAAGCAGTTCTCTCTCTGCTGCTTCTTGTCACTAGTGTCTTTGCCTGTTTTGGTCCCTGCCACTAGGGATGGCTGCTGCAATCACAGCCCAGGGCCAGTAGGATAGAGGAGGCCCCCACTGATGTCCCAATGTAATGGCTCTTGTTCTTTTGTTGTCTCTGTGCAGTTGCTGATTACTCTGTAGGCATTGATGGGCATGCTGGGATCTTAGCGCAGATGACAGTGTGTGAGGGTACCTGCCTTGGCGCTGTGAGGCTACGGAAAAAGGCTTGTGACAGGCCATGGAGGGATGAGCATGCAGGGATAAGTACAGCTGGCAAAGGACATGAAAAGCTCAGTGCTCCTCTCAGAGGAGGCAGGGCAGTTTGTGAAGTTGTGTTGGAGAATGAGGAGGGGAGGGTAGAGGAACTGTTGAGTTTTGAGACATTTGTTGGGTCCTTACTGATGGTGGGTGATGTTGGGTGAGGTGCATACTTGCTATGATCAGATGAGTCTCAGAGACTTTCTCATGATTTCTGCTGAAAGAGATGACAGATGCGGAGTTTAGGAGGACACTACTGAATTTTATAAAAACTCTACTGATTAGGCAAAATGCATGTATTATAAAAACTTTTTGAGATTTTAAAATATCATACTGAGTTGGATGGGTGGCTCAGTCGGTTGGAGTTCAATCCTTACATCAAAAATGTTATATGTTCAATTCAGGTCAGGGCACATACCTAGGTTTTGGGTTTGATCCCAGTCGGGGTGCACATAGGAAGCAACCAGTCGATATTTCTCGCTTACATAGATGTTTTTTTTTCTCTCTCTGAAATCAGTTAGATATCCCCCAGGTGAGAATTAAAAAATAAAATTATACTGATGATAAAAGTGATCTTTTGTCTTCTCAAGGACCTTCCCAGTGGGCTGTTGAAGTAGTATTACTGCTTGAATTCAACTATAGAAGGAGGCTATTAAAATTTCAACTAGTCCTAATAAAGAAATGAAATGTAGTACTTTAATAAATATTTACTGAAGATGATGGTAGTTTACATTGAGAATTATGTAAGAACAAGATTTATGGTTCTTGTGTCTTGGGTTGGCACAGTGTTTAAGGAGGTATTATTGTCTTCATTTTACTAGTATAGATGAAGAGTCTAAGGTTCAGGGCAGTTAAATAAGTTATGGTCAGGATTTGAACCTAATTGTGTTTTTGGTCCAGTCCCCTACAATAGGACACTACAGGCTCATGCTTGTAGTGTTTTCATATAAATGACCTTGTTTGCATAGATTAGTTTAGTTTTATTAATGCTCTTCAAAGCTCCCAGAAAACAAATTTAGCCAACAAAACTTGTTGTAAACTTACGTTGGAGTTATAGCTTACTGATCCTCAGAATCCACATGTCCTTGTTGTCCTGCAAATGAGTAAGTTAAAGGAACATAAACTCCTGTTCACTAGAAATCTCATGGTTTTCCTAGGAAAGCAAACTGCCATGAAAACTTGATTAAAAGGAACAAGTAAAACTATTACATTTTATTCTATAATTTCTATTTTATTTTTTAAAATTGTTTGATCGTTGTTTATTAATCATTTTATTTAATTTCCCCCCTTTATTTTATTTTATTATTTTTCCCATCACCATTTATCACCCATGTACCCTTGCACTTGTATCCACCCACTCCCCCCACCTGCAGTCAACACCCTGTTGTTCATGTCCATGAGTTCTTTCTCTCTTTTTTTGCTCAATCCCTTCACCACCCTCCCCCTGCCCCTGCCACCAGAGCTGTTCTCTGTCTATGAGTCTATCTTAATTCAGTTTGTTCATTAGATTCTATATATGAGTGAAATCATATGGTATTTGCCTTTCTCTGACAGGCTTATTTCATTTAGCATAATGTTCCTCAGGTCCATCCATGCAATTGCAAAGGGTAAAAATTTCTGCCTTTTTACAGCTGAGCAGTATTCTGTTATGTGAATGTACCATAGCTATAGTAAGCAGTATGGAGTTACCTCAAAAAATTAAAAATGGAAATGCCTTATAACTCAGCAATTCTACTTCTGGGAATTTATCTGAAGAAACCTGAAATACTAATCAGAAAGAATATATGCACCCCTATGTTCATTGCAGCGTTCTCAACAATAGCCATGATTTGGAAGTCAGTAGATGAATGATTATTCATTTTTAAAAACAGCTTTATTAAGTTATGATTTACATGCTAGAAAATTCACCCAGTGTGAGTGTGCAGTTTGGTGATTTTTAGGCAATGTATCCTGTTGTGCAATGATTGCCACCATCCAGTTTTAGATAATTACCATCAACTCAACATGTTCCTCACTCTCTTGCCTCACCCTAGTCCTGGCTCTGCCAGAAACTGTGTTAGTCCATTTGGAACTTCATTTCCCTGTGGGCATCAGGCTCATCTTACTTCTCCTGCTAGTAGCCCCAAGGCTCAGTCTCCTGAAACTTCTTTAATTCATTTAGGTTCCTGCCTCAGTGCAGCAGTCTCAAGTTCAGTTCTCCTCTTAAGCAAGGGGCCTAAAAGCTGTTTCCTGATGTCGGTGACATACAAACATTAATCAGAGGTCCTCCTCAAACTTTTTAAACAGGGGGCCAGTTCACTGTCCCTCAGACATTCCACACATGCGCACTGTGGGCCAGGGACAAGTAGGCTGCTAAGCAGGACAGGCAGCGATGGTAAAAACACCTGGCGGGCCGGATAAATGTTTTCGGCGGGCTGCGTGTGGCCCGCGGGCAAGAGTTTGAGGACCCCTGATTTATATTCTTAGGCAACATGGCCTTTGGATTGTTTATAGTTCATTTCCATTCAGCCTAATGTTCTTTTTTGGTTCTTTGTTTGAGATTCCCCTTATGTTTTCATAAAACATCAATGCATTGAAAAATATGTTACTTATCTAGGACTTACTAGTAATCTACATAATAAAAGCTTAAGCGACCGTTATGGCAGAATGACCAGAATGACTGGTCGCTATGATGTGCACTGACCACGAGGGGGCAGATGCTTAATGCAGGAGCTGCTCCATGGTGGTCAGTGCACTTACACAGGGGGAGTGCTGCTCAGCCAGAAGTTGGGCTCATGGCTGGCAAGCCCAGTGGTGGTGGCAGGAGCCTTCTCCACTTCTGCAGCAGTGCTAAGGAGCAGAGAGCCAAGCAGTAAGGAGCAATGAACAGGTGGGCGGTAAAGAGCAAGGGGTCCCGGACTGTGAGAGGGATGTCAGACTGCCAGCTTAGGCCCAATCACTAAGCCGGCAGGCAGACATCCCCTGAGGGGTCTGGGACCCCTTGCTCCTTACCTCTTGGCTTGCTGCTCTGATCTGGCCTAAGCCAGCAGGCGGGCATCCCCTGAGGGCTCCCAGACTGCAAGAGGGCACAGGCTGTGCTGAGGGACACTCCCGCCTCCCCCACCCCCCATGCATGAATTTCATGCACCAGGCCTCTAGTTTTATTATAATGAGAGAAACTCTCAAAATACGTAGTCAAAGTATATTTGAAATAGTGACAGCTAACTTTTTTAAAGACTATTATTTTTATATTTCATTCAACTAGAAAAATATACCTTACCATTAAAAAAAAACAAAACAGAACTCATTTTTTCCAGAATGATTAGTAGATTAAAAGTGTAGACCAGCAGTTCTCAACCTGTGGGTCGTGACCCCTTTGGGGGTCGAATGACCCTTTCACAGGGGCCGCCTAAATACAGCCTGCATATCAAATATTTACATTACAATTCATAACAGTAGCAAAATTACAATTATGAAGTAGCAACGAAAATAATTTTATGGTTGGGGGTCACCACAACATGATAAACTGTATTAAAGGGTCGCGGCATTAGGAAGGTTGAGAACTACTGGTGTAGACAATAGGCTGAGCAATAAATATTTTCCAACTGATTGGTTTGACCTTAAATAATAGAAAAATTTTTATTTTGACTCATTCATCCGTCCTTAAAATAGTACAGCTAAGTGCTTGGTGATTTTCTTCCTTGACTGTGATTAAGCCCCTGCTAAGGTGGTGAACCTGACCATGTTCACAGAATGCTGATTTGCTTTCTTAAGGTACTTTGCTCACAAGCAGGGTTTCTGAATGTGGTATATGCTCTGAAGTGCAAGAAAAATAAAAAGTGAAGCCTTCCCTTTTTAGGTAGAACAAAGTTACAATTTCACCCTTAAACTCTGCTGAATAAATACTCTAATTATTAGACGTTCTACTTCAGTGACAATAAAAATGAAAAACAGTTGATTTAATTAAGAAACTAAAGAATTTTCTTCCCTGAAATATCTAAGCTGTTGTTAGAGAATAATAGGAGAAAGAAACCTAAAATAATTTTTTAATTTTTATTTAAAGAACAAAAGCAGGCTTAATGGGCTCATGGTCCAGTTCCTTCTAGTAACATAGGCTCTCTCTGGGCCCTGGTGCCTTTCCTGTAGAACAGTGGTTCTCAACCTTCCTAATGCCACGACCCTTTAATACAGTTCCTCATGTTGTGGTGACCCCCAACCATAAAATTATTTTTGTTGCTACTTCGTAACTGTAATTTTGCTACTCTTATGAATCATAATGTAAATATTTGATATGCAGGATGTATTTTTATTGTTACAAATTGAACATAATTAAAGCATAGTGATTAATCACAAAAAACAATATGTAATTATATATGTGTTTTCCGATGGTCTTAGGCAACCCCTGTGAAAGGGTCATTCGACCCCCAAAGGGGTCACGACCCACAGGTTGAGAACTACTGCTGTAGAAGAAGGCATTGGATGGGAGGGTATCTAAGGTGACCAGCTGGGCAACATAAAGCAGTACTCATAGCCAGAAACAGACAGGCCTGTCTGCAAAGTTCTGCACTGTTAGTGAGCTCGAATTAGTTAGCTACCTAGCATGGCTAGTTTAGCCTCCACATAAGAAAAAGAATATAGCCCTGACCAGTTTGGCTCAGTGGATAGAGCGTTGGCCTGTGGACTGAAGGGTCCCAGGTTCGATTCCAGTCAAGGGCATGTACCTTGGTTGTGGGCACATCCCCAATAGGGAGTGTGCAGGAGGCGGCTGATTGATGTTTTTCTCTCCTTGATGTTTCTAACTCTCTATCCCTCTCCCTTCCTCTCTGTAAAAATCAATAAAATATATATTTTTAAAAATGAAGATAATAACAGCCTTACCTTATTAGAGTGCTTTGAGGATTAAGTGAAATATTGCATGAAAAGTGCTTGGTACAAAGTAGATGTTGAATAAATATAGTCAGTATTATTGTTGTTCTCCTCTTGGTTCAGGGAACTTGTGCCAAATCAGTTATAAGGCTGGACCTTTTGGCTTCCTTTGAGATAGTGCTCTATATCTCATAATAGAATGAGAGAAATAAGATACCTTAGAAAAGTTTCTGAAGAAGCTGGAATTTGAATATTTCATTAATGAATGTTATGTTGCAACCACCATATTGAGGAGTAGTTTCCATAGCTTAATTCTAGTGAGCTTTATATACCATGAGAACTAACCCAATTCTTGTAATTCAGAGGGAAAATTTAAACATTTAAGGTAATCAACTCTATTCTAATCATATTCTTCATCTTATTAAAATGAAAAATTACTGTACATCTCATTATACTCTCTTGATTTTTTGTAGGCCTATGACCAGTATAATGTGATTCAGGCCTTCTGTTCATCTCCCAACTCCACTTAGTAGCTGCAGGAGAGTAATTGGCTTAGTTCGGTGTCTTATGTTCATTTCAGATCTCCATGAGGCTTGATAGAAACATTTCGGAAAAATGTACTGACAGGAAAAGGTTTAGAATGCCAATTTTGGTATCTCTGAGACTTGGATGTAGAGTGGTTCTCTCCTAAAGGGGTTGGTAAATGCAAATAATATTTTTATATGTAAAATTCATATAGTATCTATATATATAAAAAGCCAGCAACCGGAATGCCATAATGACCAGAACGACTGGTCGCTATGACGCTCCCTGGGGCCAGAGAACCAGCCCAATTAGGGGGTGGGGCTGACTGGCCAACCTCTCGTGGCCCCTCCCCCCAACCGGCCCCACCCCTGATTGGCCTCTCCCACCCCGATTGAGGGCAGGGCGGTGACCAACCTCCCCATGGTCCTTCCCCCTGGCTGGCCCTGCCCCCAGTTGAGCCCCCACCCCAATTGGGGGCGGACCCACCAGCCAATCACCCGTGGCCCCTCCCCCCATCCAGGCTGGCCTGGCCAGCCAACCTCCTGCCATCTCCTCCTCCCAACAGGCCCGGCCCTGATCTGCTCTGATTGGGGCCAGCCCAGCCAGACCCCACCCATGCACTAATTCATGCACTAGGCCTCTAGTCCTATATAATAAAAGAGGAACATGTAAATTGACCATCCCTTCACTATGCTTACCAGCCAATCAGGAGAGTATGCAAATTAACCCAATAAAGATGGCAGGTTAATTTGCATACACAGGTGCCCAGTGGCCTGGGTCTGGGGAACATCCTCAGGATCCAGGCCGCTCCTAGCCTGTAGGCCTGTGGATAGGCCCTGAGCAGCCAGGGTCCCAGAATGCCCCGGCCACTCCGGGCCTATGGGCGCAGGTACCAAGCGGATGTTCCTGCCCTATAGCTGCTTCCGCCTGTGCCGGTGCCAAGCGGCACCTGGGTCCACGCCCTCAGCCCAGCACCCATCACAGGGCGAACAGGCCAAGCCAGACCTCCCTGAAATTGATCGTGGGGGAACAGGCCAGGCCTCCTTGCCATCAATCTCAGGGCGAACAGGACAGGCCAGGCCTCCCCGCGATTGATAGCGGGGCTAACAGGCCAGGCCACGCCTCCCCGCGATCCCAGGTGAAGAAGTCATTCAGCTGACCAGCATGCGCTATGGACCTGTTTGGGTGGGTGGTGCGGAGTCTGGAGCCTCTAGCCTGCAGCCACAGGAAGTCTCCCTCTCCCCAGAGTTAGGAGCATCAGCCCAGGTCCACCCAGCTCCTGGTCCTGACTGCAGGGGTGAGTTCCTGCAGGCTGGGGTTTGATCTTTACACATTAGCAGTAGGATACCAGTGCCTTTGTGTCCGGGTTTTAATTGGACAAATGCCTGGCGGTCCTGGGTGCCAGCTTAGCAAAATCTTTTAGGAGGAGAATTCTGTCTGGGTTTCCTCAAATTCCCTCAGCCACTACTCACCCCTCTGTAAAGATGCAGAACAAGTGAGGCCTCTTACATAAAAACCAGAGGTCTCCAGCAGCGGTGGGCCTCTCTCATCACAGTCATTTGGACTGAAGGGCATTTGAGTATTTATCTAGGCACCATGACAGGGAACACACAAGCTCAAGTCATGATCTCTGCCCTTAAATAATTCACAATCTTATTAGAGCAGTGGATGATAAATGCGCCGTAATGACATCAGAATGTAAGGCAACAATACAGAGAGGAACAGAGGCCATTGCTAGGATGATTTCCCAACAATTAGTACAAAGAGTATGTGCTGTGAATTAAATAAAAAAAATAT
>NW_006290031.1:1894614-1895168 GCF_000327345.1 Myotis davidii | reverse complement strand
AGGGATACCTACAGGCTTGATTACAAGTGAGGCTTACTATCACAACACAAATTTATTGCTTAAAAAAAGAAAGCAGGGAGCCAACTAGAAACTGAACCAAATATAAGCCCTTGAAGGGCAAATGTAAATTGGATAAGCTTTGCTATTACAAGAGCAAGAAGAAAAAAATTCAGATGCAAGAATGAGAAGCACATTGCATCCACTCTAAGTTGCTGTTAAAGAAAAAGAATGATATACTATGAAAATACTTAATACAGATTATAGAGATTTGTTCAAAGAGGATTACCTAGAGTAGGTAGTACTCAGTTAATTTTTTAAAAATGTGAACAGGCTACCTAGATAAGAAAAAGGTGTAGGGGTCCCAAATTTAGGAGGGTGCAGGCGGGTCTGAGGGCCCCCCCCCCCACCCCCATGCACTAATTTTGTGCACCGGGCCTCTAGTCCTATCTAATAAAAGAGAAACATGGTAATTAGCTGTACCTCCGCTACCCTTCCCACTGGCTAATCAGGGCGATATGCAAATTAACTGCCAACCAAGATGGCGGCCGGCAGAC
>NW_006290031.1:1881409-1893889 GCF_000327345.1 Myotis davidii | reverse complement strand
CCGGAGTTGAGGGGGTGCAGGGTGGGTGAGGGGACCCTCCCCCCCCCCATGAACGATTTTCGTGCACTGGACCTCTGGTCCTATATAATAAAAGGGTAATTATGCAAATTGACCAAACGGCAGAATGATCCGTTGCTATGACATGCACTGACCACCAAGGGGCAGATGCTCAACGCAGGAACTGCCCCCTATTGTTCGTGCACTCCTCAGCCAATCTCCCACACTGGCCAACCTCCTGCAGTCCCTCCCCATGCGGTACCTCCTCCAGGCCAGGCGGCCCTAATTGGCACGATTGCCAGCCAGGCCGACGGACCCCACCCATGCACAAATTCATGCACTGGGCCTTTAGTATATAAAATGTATATTAATATGTATATTGAATATAAATATATAAGATTATATATAAATCTATTGTGTTATGTTACACTAGTAGCCCTGTGCACAAATCTGTGTGCCAGTAACTCACTGCCAACCTCTAGTAGCTCTCTGCCCGTTGCCCCTCCCTCCTCTAGTTCCCTCCCCCTGTACCCCTCATAGCTTGTTGCCCTGCCCTCTCCTGTAGCTCTCTGACACCTGCTTGTAGCTCGCTGCCCCACCCTCCTGCTGATCTGTGATCTGGTCATTATGCAGTTGGTCATTACACTTCACAGCATAACGACCATTTGTATTTTACATCTTTATTATATAGTATTATATTATCTATCTATCTATCTATCTATCTATCTATCATCTATCTATCTATCCATCCATCCATCCATCTATCATATTACTGGCGTAGGAAGCTGTTTTTGGAACAATATGCTTGAAGTTATTGAGAGCCTTGTGATTACCAAGTAATTGACTTCATTTATGGGCCAGGCCAAATTGCATTAATTGAGTTGATCACAAATAATAGTCCCAAGCACCACTGCATCGTGTGAATAATGACCTCAGGTACACAATACTATAATTAAGATTCTAGTTTTAAGTCATACTTAACCAATTTGTTCTTGCTTCTTGCTAAGTGAGGCATTTCAGGTGGTTTAACCTTAGCAGCTAACACGGTGGGGTTGTTACTGTAGGGCTGAAAAGAGGAAACAGGCTGATGGCCCATAGAATGATTATAGAGTATAGTCTGAAAAGATAGGCAGATCAAGCACCATAGTGAGGTGCCGAATGAGGCATGGATAGAAGGTAACACTGAACCCTGCAACTAAGCAGACTCTGAAGCCAATTCCTAAAAGATACCATGAGCTTTTATTTTCACCTCAAATTCTGATAGCTTTTGAAACATCTAGTTGGATATTGAACAATTTTGCATACAAACTCCAATGATTTTTTTTCAATTAAAAAAGAGATCTGTTCCCTTATGGCTTCTCGCCCTATGTTCACAGCATGTTGCTGACTAGATGGTGCCCTGGATTCCAGTCAGAGGAGCTGGGGTTGTTACTGACCAGCTAAGTGATGTGGGAAAGCAATATAGACCTTCTGACTATTGGTTCCGTATGTGGAAAAGGGATTATAAGGATGATTTCTTCTAAAAATAAATGAGGTAATTGGTATTAGCATGAGAATAGTATAAATAATTAATGTGAAATGTTTTAGACAAATAACATTTTTAAAATACTACCATAATTTTATCTGTTTGTCTAATTAATTTACTTCCCTACCCACTCCCAGGCTACTCATTCCTTTGACTTTGGCTCTTATTATATGCTTTCAATTACATTATCTCTCTCCATGGATCCTATTGTATTTATCATGTAGTTATTTGATGTTTTCCCTTCTAATGTGTAGGATCTATGCTCAAGGACCTGTGTCTGTTTTGTTCACCACTGTATCACACAATCTCTATTGGGATACCAAGCACAAATTGGCTCTCAATAAAATTTGTTTAATGAATGAATGCAAAGGAAAAAACTTTGTACTTATTTGTCTGATTACATTTGTGTACTATATCTGATTCACTATATATGATTACTAACATATAGAAAAATTACAATAGTACACAACCAGGCTAGTCCAAAGGTTATAACTGGAAAATATAATAAACTGTGTCAGAGTCTTCCATCATTTAAACTAACTTCTGGTTTCAGTCAGTTCTCTCTCTCCCTAGCCGAGCTCTTCAATCTGTACTCATATCTTTCTGATGTTTTATAACTCTTGGTTAGGTTGGGTAGGAAGTTATGAAATAGTGGAAAGAACTCCCACTATTTGGAAACTTCTGCCAGCCATTTCTTGACAAATTTTAAGGCCTTTTTTCTCTTTAGACACAATTCAATTTTCATTCTTTATAATATGGAAATTTCTCCCTTTAAGGCTTAGTATATGCTGCTATCTACTGAATAGCTAAAACACACAGGCACTGACACTAATAAATTCCACTTACTAGCTATGTGACCTTTATCAAGTTTCCAATCCCTTCTACAATTTTCCCACCTATAAAATGATATGAATGATAGCACCTACTACATAGAGTATAAAGTGCTTAAAAGAATGTCTGACACTTACTAAATACTTAATAAATGCTAGGTTACATTGAAAATCTGGGTCTCTAGTTAGTTTCTCTTGCCATACTTCACAGCCTTCACTCCCCAAATTATAGGACCTGATTGTCACTTAATTGAAGAGATCTGACATCTTGGGGGATAGGAATCCCATAGCTTGATCCCTCAATTAGATTATACATTTCCTAAAAGTATGGCCATGCCCTGTCACAGTGCCTAGTTTATAAAGAGTACTTAATATATATTTGTTAATGGACTTTCTTTAAAAATATTATTTAATTTCTACTTTCCATTCAAACATTCCCTCAATAAGTTTAATTGAGTGTATTTCTTCTATCCCATCAGAAACCCCCAAATTAGTTTGCATTACCGTAGACATGTCAGGGGTCATACCTTTTTAATTATCACTAATTAAGGCAATTAGTTACCATTAATAAGCAAGAAAAACATGGATGACTCTGGACCTGTAATTTCGTTAAAGTCTTCTGGCTGCTGGGCCTTGCTGAAAGTCCACTTATTAAAATGTTTAAAATATCAAGGATCATGAGACTGCCTTGCTATTAAAGTAAGACCAAACCAAACAAAAAGAGACATGGAAAAAAGAGTATCAGCTTCAAATAGGATAACCAGCTGTTATGGATACCTTTCAATCAGTCGGAATTATGGACCAATCACACAGCATATAGCAGTTGACTAGAGGTGAACAAAAATTAGGTCAATCTTTGAACTATTTTAACAGGCTCAGAGTGCAGAAGAAAAAAAAAGAACTTAACTTGGTGTACTGGCATCTGTGGGACAGGAAGCTATAGTCAAGTGTGCTTTTTTGTCATTAAATTGGTCCACTTTTGACAAATTTGGAAATTTTCTGTCTGTCTCTAATTGGTTGGTGTGATCCAGATAGGACCTACCTTACATTTATTGCCACTTTTCACTCCTCACCCCAGCTGGAAGCACTCACAGCTGAAGCTGGAAACAGGAATAATAAAGAGGCGTTGTTGCTTGGTTCTCTGTAGTCTCTGCATCTTTAGTTCTCCATAGGGGAACGGTACTGATTGAGAAAGAAAGGGACTTATGGAGTTAAGGAAATGGACTTTGGCAACTGTCCAGAACCACATGTCCTTAGCCTGCTTTAATTAGGGTGGAGAGCTTGTGGGGGAGGAAAATATTTTATTCTACACTTCTAGGTTTTCTGGCTGGTCTGAAAATTAAATCAGTGAGAGAGATTAATAAGAGAAAATAATCAAATTTAATTACATACGTACTATGGCAACCTCACACACAAAAGAATCAAGAGACCCCACATACATGAGAAGTTCAGAGACAGGAAAGGAAAATGGGGTATATATGTCGTTCTGAGCTAAGGAATGAGGTAAGGCACCCTGGGGCTTCAGAGGAGAGGAGAGTAATTTGCAGAATGATAAGAGCAGATGTTCAGCAATTAGATGTTTGCCCTGCTATATAGATAGATCACACAAAATTATTTCTGGTAATAACTCTTATGGGCAAGACCCCTACTGTAAATTTTTTAAGGTAGAGGGGAAAGATTTTTGAGCCTGCAGGGTCTCTGTTGCCTTCAGCTCAAAATAATCCAAAGTGGCACATCTTGGGGAGGCCTGCCTAAACCCCTTCAGCTCATGGGAGATGAGAACAATTTTCTACCTTCTGTTTTCCCTTGTATAGTATTATCATGTTTTGATTCTGAAATAAAGAAAAAAAATCAGATTTTCCTTTGTAATTCAAATCTGAAATTTTTTATTTTTAAAAATTTTCTTCAACTCTCTTTTTTATGACTTACATTAGTTGTGTTCTTAAAAAAAAACCTCTACATTCCCCATCCCCATGGCCATTTAATTTTCTCTTCCACTCTATTTAAATATATTTCAGAGAATGTGATAAGGATGGTAAAAAAGTAGATACTTGTAATCCCCAACTTGAAGTAAATCATGGAAGATTAACTTTATCTTTCTATAAAAAATGGAATAGTGTGTGAAATGGGCAATTTGAATATTTTCAGGAAAAGAGGATTCTTGCCTTACTTGATTGCTTTAAACCAATTGGAGAGATAAAAAACATCGAACACTTGCTCCCCCCTCCCCCCAGCTCTTCTCCTACCAGGCACTCTCTCCTTTCTAAAGCACACATTGACAACATAATGAACACACAGCACAGCTGTCAAAGGAAATGTTTGAGCCCTTGTGAAATTACAGGCTGCTGCAGAAATGACTTAAGCATGCCATTAATTCTTGCTGCATTTAGAACAAATAAGCCACCTGCCCTTTAGGTATTATCTGATCTGTTTGAATAGACTGCTATATAGACCCACATAGAAGACTGCGAACGTTCTCCAATTCTGCTCAAAGAACTGCAGCTTCAGCACCTCACGCGTCCTTTTCTCAAAGCTTTCTTCTCTACCTCAGCCTTTGCATATATTATAGAAACAGTCACAGGTCTGTCTCCTGTGTTAATGGAAACCTCATTTTTGTGATTGTTGTTACCTAGTCCTGGGCTGCTGTATCTTTGAGCTATGCTAGTCTGACTTTAAACCTTCGTGCCCTCATTCCTATAAAACAAATTGTTTGGACATGAATCCACATCATGACTAAACGCCCTTTGCTATCAGACATGGGTACAATTGCATCAACAATCTGAAGTGGCTAAATTAACTGATACAACGCTGCATTCCCATAGCTATTATCTCTCTAGCAAGGAGGTCCCTGTTAGGTATATGCCCTCAGGAGCACTACCCTTACCTTTCTGTGCTCTTGGTCAAACTCTAATTTAAGGGCAATAAGTACTGCTTGCACCAATCAGGTTCCTGGCAAGTAACCAAGTACACACTGGAAATGTGTAGGTGGAGGAAAATTTGATAAAGTGTTTCTTTGCTAAGGTATGGGAAAGCATCAGGGACCATGTGAAACCTGAGGGATATTGGAGTGGCTACTGCTACCACCCCGAGGTCTGAAGAGATAAGGAAAGAAAAGCTCCTGAACCTGAGAGAGAGAGAGAGAGAGAGAGAGAGAGAGAGAGAAGGCATGGAGTGGGCCACTGGACAGGAGCTGTGATCTTCCATCAGAACAGGGCATGGCCAGCCTGAGGTAACCTTTAGGGGGGCGGAGGGGCGGGGCGAGCTGAGGAAACACAGGGTGGGAAAAAGTAGATTTTACAATTGTTCTTATGGAAATAATTACAATAATTAATAAATAATAATATAAAAATAAACTGTCTCCTGTAATTATAGCTATAAACCTACTTTTGCCCACCCTGTTACAACTCAAGCTCACTCTCCTGCTTCCCCCAGATCTCTGTGGGTCCTTGCCACTGGCTGAACTTACTAGGAAATCTAGAGGGGAAGGGAGTCGGTGGGCCAGTCAGTCTCAGGTGAGAGAGCAGGTGGAGAATGTGAAGTGTTCCTGAGGGCAAATGGAGGACATCCAGCTCACTTTCTGAGAAGAACTATACATGGTTCTAGTGTTTTCCAATAGTTTGTTCCTTAGTCTCCTCCCCCGATTCCAATTTATCCTTTAAACTGCAGCCAAAGTATTATTCTCAAAGCAAAGCTGATTCTATCACATTCTTACGGAAAGATCTTTCATGGCTCATTCCACAGGGCATAAAGTCCAAGTTCTTTATCATTCAAGGCCACACAAATCTCCTGTCCAACTATGTTTTGACCCTTTGCCAGCCACCTCCCTTTTACCTGAATCTATTTCTTTAACCTGACAGTGTCCCAAAATTTCCCTCCCACCCCATTTCTTTATTGCCTGTCTTCCATTCCTCTAGATAGCTCTCAACTCTTGATAACTTCCTTCTTCTTAAGATAAATTACAAACATCACATTTCCATGAAGCTGCCTTCTGTCATCCTAGTCAGAAATAATCCTTCTCGCCAATATGCTGCCATGGCATTTTTGTTTGTTTGTTTTCTTATAACATTATAACACATTCTGTCTTATGATTAATTGTGGATATGTCTGCACATGTCTCTTGGTAGACTACAAACTGTACCATACTCATTGTTGAAGCTCAGGGTCTGATGAGAAAGAATTCCTTTCACATGGAAAGAATAGCCCTGGGTTGAGATATGCCAGGAGTGGCCAGAGATGGTGGAATTCATGGGTGAATCCAGGTTGTGTCTGAGGAGGTAGAAAGAGGGTATAGATGTGCCATGTTAGTCTGAGGAGTGAATGAAGATCTGAACACAGGAAAACAAAACCAAAAGGGAATCAGCTGTTGGAACGGTTCTGGAAACAGTGAGTGAAAGAGTACACGCATAGTGTGAAAGAGTGAAACTCGCTGACCGTGAACCAAGCTGTGAAGTACAACTATGCTTAGGGTTTCTCGTCATCTGAGCATCATCTGTGTGGCTACCTGTAATGAAAAGAGTGGGGTTAGGCCATGAACACGAGTGCTTTGAAAGTAGGGCCATGTTTTATTCATCTTTGTAATTATCTCTCTCTCTCCTCCACCTACACCCCCTTAACATCGTGTCTGGAGTTTAGCAGGTGCACTAAATATGTTTGTTGAATTGACTGGAAGTCTGCAGATTTTATTTATATAAAAATATTGTACGGAATGTGAAAAGATATGTGTGTACATAATGATGATATTTTAAGAACAGCTAAAGATAACCTGTTGTAAATAATTTTCAGAAATGCATCTTTTGTGTAGGCTATTATACCCACCTCAGGTAAACTTGCCTTCAATGTGTCTGTGTAATTGAGGGATGTTGGGTATCAGATATCTGTACCCATCAAGTGCTTATGTGGAGTCTGAGTTATGGAGGTAGGGTGGCAATAAGAAAGTGAATTCAACCACTGTGGTCCTGGACATGTGGATGGTGTGGGAAACCTTTGCCTATTTCTCAGATGCCTTCCCTCCATGGCATGTTGGAGTGGTGTGAAAGAATACGAATTTCATAGTTCAATGCTGCCTGAATAAAAATTGCCTGCCTTTTGAGGATCAAAATAATGTACACCTCAGAGGGTTGTTCTCAGGATTTGCATACGTTAATAGAAATAACTTAATATAAAAAAATAGTCTAACAGAGTCTGTCATGTAGTAAGGGATCCATAATTGTTAGCCATTTTTGTCATCAATAATTATAGGAAAGAACTATGGTTTCCAAACACAGTAACAAGAAGACCTGGCATGGTAAAAGCATGTCAAAAGGACCAGAGGTTGCACAGATTTTTGTGAGACTCAGTGGTCAGAAATGGGAACAGGGAGTGGCTGTGGTTGGGATTTTGATAAGGTCATTGCACAGAAGATTCTAACAACTTGAGTTCTCTGCATTAGGAACGAATGGTTGCGTAAGGTTTGAATTCTCAGTTCTGGAAATATTCCAAAACAAGTTGGCTGTAAAGGGTAGTGATTGGACTATAAATACAGTTGATAAACCCTGAAAATGATTTTTAAATTCTAAAAGCACCAAAGTCCAATTACTTATTATTATCCTAATTACCTCTTAGATCTAGCTCTTAGAGTCCATAGTCCTGTGGTTTTTCTCTTTGTTATTGGAAACCATTTTGATCGCTTTTTTGCAAATCTTGTGGGAGGAAGTGGTTAAGAGGAATCACTAAAGGATGAAAATGTGTAGATGGCTTTAAGGCTGCCATTTATTATGAAATGTACCTGTAGCCAGGTTTGAACTGATATAAGCATGGAGGTTGCATAAGATATATGCCAAAGGCTACTCAGAAAATTTAGTCTCTTATGAATAAAGTTTTTAGTGTAATGATATATTTTCAACATAATATTCAAAGAACAAAATTCAATTATATGGCAATAAACCACCCTATCTGATTTAATTAAATAATGTATTAATGCAGCCCCCCGTGGGTCCTAGCTCTTGGAGCCCTGGATTTCACCACTGTTTCTTTATCTCAAGTCCTAAATACAAGCAGAGTTTCAATAGACCTTGAGTTTTGTTTGAAAAGGATGGATAGAGTAACAGGAAAAAGTAAATGGGAATAAAGCTGAGTGTGTGTGTGCATGTGTGTGACTTTATGAATATACTAGAGACCCGATGCATGAAATTCGTGCAAGAGTAGGCCTTCCTTCCCCCGGCTTCTGGCAACCGCTTCCCTCCTACACCCAGGACCCTGGCTTCCCTTGCAGCCCTGGCTTCCTCCAGAAGGACATCCGGTCTAATTAGCATATTATGCTCTTATTCTTATAGATTATTGCTGTGGATTGAATTGCATATCCTCAGAATTCTAATGTTGAAGCCCCAACTCCTGATGTGATGGTATTTTAGAGATGGGGTCTTTGGAAGGTAATTAGGATTAGGTAATATTTTTAGGGTGGGGCCCTTTTATGGGATTAGTGCCTGTTGGTTTGTGGATTGGCTCCTGTACATGGAGGGCAAGGGGAGACCAAAGAAAGAGGCAGACCACTCTAGTTGGTAGGTGACAGGTTTAACAGGAAGGGAACTTATATACAGGGTGGGGCAAAAGTAGGGTTACAGTTATGCATACACAAAACAGCTTATTCTTGTATTATTAATGATTAATTATTGTAATATTTTCTATATGAACAACTGTAGAGCTACTTTGCCCCACCCTGTATAAGGCTTTTCTTGGGTGGCCACAAGGGAAGAAGATCCCTGCACCCACCCACCAGAATATTAAATGTTTACATAAAGGCCTTAACCGGGTTCTGTCCCGTATACCGTCCAGGTGGTCTCAATCCCACATTACTCTCTCAAGGTTGCATCCTTGAAACCAGTTCCTATTCTGGGAACTGGGCAGAACCTGATGAGCTTCAGTTGGGAAGACTGAAATGTATATAATGGAAGCTGGTGTCAGAATGGAGGTTAGAAAAGCGGGAAGTTAGGAAAAAGCTGCAAGAACAGAGATGTTTCTCATGTTCTCTTGGCCACTTCTACGGAGTCAGCTGTCCCTTTTCCTGGACACCCAGGGCAGTGTGGCATTCTTCTAACGGCACTCTCCACGGTGTTCTTTCTCTGCCTTGTCTGTTTCACCAGCTAGACTGTGAGTACCTTGGCATTGAGACAAGGAGCACTTTTTTTGTAGTTCTAGGGTTAAGATGGTGCCTGGCATATGCAATTTGCTTAATAGTTGTTGAATAGTGGATAAAATAAATGAGATGACATATCTGAAATTGTGCAAAACAAAAATATGAGACCAATGATACTACTGTGGAGTAGGAGTAGTTAATTTGGGGGACTTGAGAGATTGCAGAACATGGATTAAGGCTGCAGGTAAACATTAAATTGATTTAGTATTTTTCAAGATAAAGAGCACAAGCTGTGAGAAGGAGGAAGATCATTAGCAAATATGTGTTCTCATGGTCTAAATAGGGAGCAAGCAGGATGAAAATGATGGGCACATGGTCAACACTTAACACTGGTGTTTGATGAAATATAATGGAGAATCATGTGTAAGATACAACTTTACAGCACCAAGAATAATTAAAAAATATCACTAACTACCTCATGGAAACTTGATACATACTTTTCTAATCAACTTCCCTTTTTCTTAACCAGTCTCGGCTGAGGCTCAGGAGATGCTCTGTAGGTAAGGACCAGCCTTGAGAGTCGGGAAGTGCTCACTTAGCCACCAGCCACTAGTTTTGTGAGGGGCTCCAGGGGGCCCATACCCATTTGTATGTATATTGCAACCCTTTAAGGATACTGATGACCGAAGTTTTAGTTCAATGAAAAGGGCTTGTCCTACTACTAAGTGATGGGCTTTCTTCTGTCGGCTGTTACTGTGTCATATCCCACGCTGTTCTGTCAATGCCATTTTCCAATTACTTCCTAGCACTTTATTCCCTCTGTATCTGTTGAGACAAAATCAAAATTTTAAAAAAACATGCAGAATTCATAACTCATAGTAAAACAGACTGTGAAATGCTGAGAACTTGAGGCTTTCATCTGTCTTGTCAAGAAAAAACTCTCCATTTCTCATTTGAATTAGGCCAGACATGCCCAGGATAATTTGAGGAGCTGCTGGTTAATAAGCTGCAGTTTACAGATTGGGCCTCTGCAGGCTTCCTCGAGAGCACATCGCACGCTAAGCGGTACACTCTCATTATAACCTCGGCCCAAGGAGCAGCCCGTTTGGAGGCGGTGTAATGATGTGATGTTATATCATAAGAGAGAGAGAGAGAGAGAGAGAGAGAGAGAGAGAGAGAGAGAGAGAGAGAAAAGAATTAGTAGGTTATGGTGACTCTTCCCTGCCAGGGCAGGTTGGTTCCCTGCAATGTTTCTTTGAATGCTTTTGTCCAGGCCTGTTTTAAATTTCCCGGGCAACAGAGCCCATGCCTCTTCCCTGGAGAGGCCGTTTGGCTGTCGAATGGGCTTCGCTGTCAGCAGACTCCCCCTTAATGTTCAGCCTAAGTTTTCCTTTGATTTCATCTCATTACTGCTGTGATCCTGCTTTTGTGCACCCCAAACAATCCCTCTGTCTCCTTCACATTTACCCTGCCCCTTTGCTTGTGAATGGCTCCCTGCACCTCTCAGGCATTGTTGGACCACAGAATGTTTGCCACAGTCTTTCAAAACTTTCCACTCTTCCTCCATCCACCTTGGTGCCTCCCCTGTGAGTTCTTCCCTCTTTGTTCAAACTTTGCTGATTTGTCAGGGCCGGGAACAGCACACCGTATTTCACAGGACATGACACTCCTAGGGGCGTTCTTCTCCTTCTCTGTGACGGATGCGTTTATGGACACAGCCTAAAATTGCATTGCTTCTCTTTGCTGCCGAACCACACTAAGAAAGTTGAGGCCTAATGTACTGTCTACCGGGGCTCACACTCTTTTAAACGGGAGAAAAGTGTTACTCACCGGGCAGCAGCGATTGGGCATGTGCATTTGGCCATTTTTCTTTTCAAAAGTCTGCTTTAGGCTCTTTGACTGGATTACAGTTTGATTAAGGACCGAAGAGAAAAACAAATTGCCCAAATAACAACATTGAAAATAATAATACCTTGTCCTCTGAAGCAGAGAATTTATTTATTTTTTTACCCTATAATTGCAGTGTGATGATGATAAAGTGAATAAGCTCTAACTTTACCTGTTCACCTTCCTAAAAAAAATGAAGCACATGGTTTTGGAATAGATATTCTTTCCTTAAAAACTTTTCAGTTTTCTGGTTTGAAAGAACTGGCAAGTTAGAGTAAAAGAGAAATTAGAAGTTATTAAAACTAACCTTTCCTTTGCTCATCAAAGATGAGTTCACCCATGTGTACAGGCCAGATTCCAACTGAAAAGATTCTCAGAAATATTTTGCTGAACTTAAGTTACATGGAGTGCAAATATACATTCAATAAAATGATATTTATTACAACATAATCTGACTGATAGTATGTGGGTATGGTAATAATTTGTATTATTTACTCCAGCAATCTACTTATATAAAAACCCTGGGTGTAACATCATGGCCAGAACCGCCACCAACCAGAAGGAAGTCAGTCCTGCAGGGGTGGTCTTGGAAACAGCTGTGCCCTCCCCCAGCTGTTTCCTGGAGGGTGAGGTTTCAGGCAGGAACCCACCCTCAGGGCGAGTTTTCAAGCAGGAACCCGCCCTCAGAGTGGAACCTGGAAGTGAAATGATTTATAATGGATCTATTATTGAAGCTACCTTTGGAAATACAGTGGGGCCTTGATATACGAGTGTCCCGACTAACGAGGTTTTCAAGATACGAGCCGTCTCTCGGCCGATTTTTTGCTTTGAGTTGTGAGCTAAAATTCAGGTTACGAGCCAGCTTCAGATACTTCACCGCTAGTTGGCGTAGCGAACGTCATGGTAAATGCCACATCAGCCCAGCATCACGTGTCTCACTCGTTCACTTTAAGATTTGACATACGAGTAATTTGAGTTACAAGCTCCGTCATGGAATGAATTAAACTAGTAAGTCAAGACCCCACTGTACTATATCTATAGATCAGTGGTTCTCAACCTTGGCTGCACATTAGAATCACCCGGGAATCTTTTTAAAATCCTGATTTCTGGGCCTCATCCTCCAGAAATTC
>NW_006290031.1:1865384-1880716 GCF_000327345.1 Myotis davidii | reverse complement strand
ATTATTTAATATATTTTATTGATTTTTTACAGAGAGGAAGGGAAAGGGATAGAGAGTAAGAAACATCGATGAGAAAGAAACATTGATCAGATGCCTCCTGCACACTCCCCACTGGGGATGTGCCCGCAACCAAGGTACATGCCCTTGACCGGAATTGAACCTGGGACCCTTGAGTCTGAAGGCTGATGCTCCATCCACTGAGCCAAACCGGTTAGGGCAATTAATTCCCTTTTAATGTGCATGAATTTTGTGCACCAGCCTACTAGTTAAGATATAATGAAGCAAAAGCTATTTTTTATTTATTGCTACTTGGGATTCTATCTCTTTGCCTTGGCATACGGTTGACCTCATTTGTTCACTCTGAGTTCACTTGTTGGGGGGTTGCATCTAGATTGATTCATCCATAATTCCATCCCTTGAAACAATGGTCAGGATAAATCTTATACTCCCTCCTTCACCCCCTCGATTTACTTAGCTTACCATGCAGGTAGGTGACTATTGGGTTGGGACTTTAGTCCTCTGCAGAATGATTTCATAGTAAGGAAAGCTGCAGCCAAGGAAGTTTGATGATGACAGCTGATATCTGTGTGCCAGCCTCCAATTTTTGATCTTTAGTAAAAAGAAAATCACTGATAATATGACTGAAGTATGACGCTAGGTCATGTTGCTATGTTGACCAATCATATGATGTTGATGTTCACTGGTACTGTGCTGGTCACTCTTGGGTTCTTCCAAAAAGGATAAGCTCTAAGCTTGATCCACAAAGTGATTCAAATTTCTTGTTAGAGGCAAGACTAATACATGGAAAATTAGAAAACTGTCAATGGTAGTAAACCGAATGGTCTATAAATTCATAACATTTATATATTAAGTGTTTCACGAAAGTCTGGCAGTTCAGTTGTTGGTGAGGAAGGGAGCGATCTTGGGACACAGACCTAAAAGCCATAATGAGCATTTATTGGAGACTTGCTACTTGCGAGGGATGGTGCTAAGGTGATCCATCTATCGTACTGATCATTTATTATCTAAATTCCCCATCTTTACTGGTGAGTCTCAGAGAGGATAAGTCACTTGACTCAATTCACTTAGGTATTAATAGTGAAGTTTAGATTCACACACAGGGCTTTTCCCATGCAGAGCTTCTGCTATTCATTGCTGTAAGAGAAGGATTGGAACTGGCCTTGAAGTGTGGAGATTCTTACAGTTTGAATGAGGATTTTTTGGTATTATTTGCCATCTGACCAAGAAATCTCATCATGCTTGACTTTTTCCTTAAGCCCACAGCAACTTTTTTCTCAAGGAGAGAAATAATGGCCAAGAAATAATGGCACGTGGCAAATGAAACATCATCCTGCCAACAGCTTGGGCTCTGCATGTGGCTCAGCACAAATAGGGCTCTTCCTCCATCTGTTTCCATATCTTAACCCCACCTGGACACAAAGAAGGTCAGCGTACCTGACAGCACTTGTGGAAAGAAGAAAGACAAATATGGCAAGGTTTATCCCAGAGTATGGTCCTGGCTCAGCCCAGTGATGTGGGGCATAGGCCACTGGAGAGTGCCAGAGAGAGAAGCTACTCCCACATATGTGAGCCACTAGTGTCCTGTCGCTCCAAATAACCATTGTGGCCCAACTATAATCATGAAATTTGATTCCACTCAGAGTAATGTATTCAAGAGTGAGAGAAGGGGCACAGAAACACTTTGCTTCCTCATTAGACATTTGATGATGAAGAGGGAGAGAAGGAACCAGGCATGCCCTGCTAGGGAAGTGTGAGCATCAGCCACATTAGAGAGAGAATCTGCAGATCTTGAAGGCCACTGAGTCACCAGTGTGGAGACATCCCATATAGATGGTGACTGGGTCTGCATAGTTGAGGAACCAGGGCTTGAGGTGCAGGTTAGGAAGTCTTTTGCACAGAGATCCCAGGAGAGAGCAGAGAGCAAAGAGACTAAATATTCAAGAAAATTCACTAGAAAGTGGTCATTGGCAGGAAGACAATCCATTAGAAAGAATATAAGAAAGATGGTAGTATATGTTGAAACCTAACTCCTAGTGTGATGCTATCAGGAGGTGGGGCCTTTGGGTCATGAGGGGAGAGACCTCATCAGTGAGATTACTAACCTCATTAAAGGGACCTCTGAGTGCTCTCTTGCTCTTTCCACCTTGTGGAGGACACAGGGAAAAAGAACAGGAAGTAGGTCTTCGCCAGACTCCCAACCTGCCCATACCCTGACCGTTGACTTTTCAGGCTCCAGAACTGTGAGAAGCAAACACGTGCTGTTGAAGCTGGCCAGTCTTGTGGTGGTTTTGTTGTAGCAGAGAGAGTGGACTGAGACAGGGAAATGGAATGTTTGGAGATGGGCAGTTGGACTCGCTGCTTAATTCATCTCCTCCACCTCTTTCTCATACACATGAGGTAGTAAATCCTTTTGTCTGGTGTGGTGGATTGCATTCTGTGCGTGAGCAGCGTCCATCTGGGGAAATTTGTGCCCAGTATTTGATGAGTTATCTTGATTTTTAGTCCACTATTCCCCATCTTCTCTTCTTCACCAGGGCTGGGCAGGACCCAGACTGCCTTAGATTCTGACTTCCTCTTCCTGCTATGTGGTGCCTGCATAAATCTACCAGGGGTTTCCAGAGAGTTTTAAGATGGTAACTTTTCCACTGGACACTGTCTTCCTGTGAAGCTTCCCAACCTTCTTTGTCTTGCTGGAGAGGAAGGGACCTGGATTTTCCCAGGGAGAGGGATTTGGCGATAGGAAGCAAGGAAGGGCTAGGAGGGAGGGGATCAAGGAAAGGATGACTGGGAACATTCGTCTGCAGTGAAAAAGGCAACAGGGCACAACCAACGTGTCCAGCTGACGGACAAGGCTTAATGGGCATAAGGGTTAGTGGCATGGTTGAGAGATTTGGTCAGGAAAGGTTTTATGAAGAACAGTGGAGAGAAAAGCTCTGAAGGGCACTTTGCTGAATAGGTGAGCATGATGGAATGGACAGGTACACTGAAGGAAGACAGGAGGGAGGACCTAACCTTAGCCAGGTGCTCACAGGTAGACACTCAACATATGATTTCTGATCTCATCTGAACTTCAGCTGTGTGGGCTAGTCGTAACCCCCATTTACACATGAGGAAAATTAGATGCATAAAGTCAAATAACAGACTTGCCTAGTGTTCTAGAGCTGTAAATTGACTTTCAGCTCAAGCTGAACTTATCCCAAGTCCCTTGTGATTTTCTCTGCACATTCATACTTTCCAAAGAATAAGGAAGCATTTGGAGGAGAAGGAAATCAAAGTGATAGGAGATGTGTATGGGCAGTGCGTGCATAGATTGTAATATAAGCTGGGAGGGGAGTCTGAAAGAGGCAGATGGAGTCATTAGAGATGCTGTTACTTTTCCTTTCCAGGTGTCTGTAACTCACTGCTCCTTCACGTGAGATACCGGTTTTTGTTTTTTTTTTAAATAAAAACAACCGTATTCCTGTATTATAGTAACACAATATAGCAGCCCTCTAAACAGGGTGCTAATAATGTAACAATGCATTGTGTCACTTCTTTGCTTCTGGATATTTTTATTGTAGTATCCCGCTAGGAGTGAACTTTATTTGAACTGCAATGAGCAAAGTGTTTGGGAAACAGATCGTTTTCCTATATAGTGCATAAGAGTAAACTTTTCTCAACATCAACTTGTAGTATCACATAAGCCAAGAGATTGTCTCATTGCTAAGGATGCTATGTTCTTTGGACAGACAGAGGTCAAAAGAGGAAGGTGTCGGTCCATGGAAACAGAAGACACTGTCTGAAAACACTTGAAAAATAAAGATACAATGTTTAGTACCTCCAGAGGAGATGTAGTCATTTGCTGTTTCTGAAAAAGCAAGCAATTTAAAATTTAGCTCTGAGATTTTTTTCTCATCTGATTAATTTTGCAAAAAAGTGGCATATTTCCCAAGTCAGATTCCACTATTTCTATGTTAATCCTTGATCAGAAGAGCAGATCTTAGTAAAAATAAAAAGAAATGTTATTCTTTCTATATTTTACTTTGAAATCAACAGTTAAAAAGTTAAGGAAATCAAAATAAATATTTTGAGAATGAGCATTTTGTATAATAAGTCAAATTAATAAGTCCAGTTTGTCAAAAATGCTTCAAGTAATACCATTCATTTATTAAGCATGGTAAATATCAGTAGAGTAAAACTTCAGCCATGCAAAGCTTTTTTTGCACAGCTATGTGATAGAAGGACCAACAATTTTATGTTGTCAAGTGATCTAAGTGATCTTTGTGTGTGTGTGTGTGTGTGTGCGTGTGTGTGTGTGTGGGCAGGTCTGTATTATTTCCTTATTAGGTACCCTGGGCAAATCTAAATATCACAACAGAAAAGCAGATTTTCTGCTTTTATTTCTTCTGGGGTGAACATTTGGCTCTCCTATTCATTTATCTTTCTTACGTATTTGTTTGTTTATATGTCCAATAACTGAGAGTGTAGAAAAAACAGTATTTTCTGCTCTTTGCAATTTTTCTAGGATGCCAGGTTCTGTGAGAGACCTGGCTTATTAATGTGCCTGACTTTTCCAGCATTTATCACAAATGTAAATGAACAGTCAGCGGTGTAGCCTGTTTCCAGGATTGCTCTGATGATCATGTTGCTATGGTGATAACAGAGCATCCAGGTTCATGAGACAGTATTAGTAATGCAGCAGCTTGAAACTTAATCAGCACACCGCGACTTCTCCCCCATATTTCAATATCACTTCGGCAAATTGAATTCCAGGCAGTTGTCAGTCCAATGTATTCCCTGTGGTTTCTCCTCTGCAGAATTGCCTCTTTATTCTATACACTGATGATCATGGAGTAATTGAAATCTGCAGCTGTTTGTCATGCTATTTATACAACTCTGCCTTGTAGTCAGGGACCTTTGTGTGGTGTGCACTGCAGGTGACAATTAGATCTAGAAACCTTTTTTTGCTTGAACAAGTGAGTGATTGTTTTCCCCAAATATGCCTGATTTTGGGTACTTTATGTGATACCTTGTTTTGTGGGGGGACAGTTCAGCCAAGGTTTAATCACAGTCTATTACGGCAGCGTGGCAGGCTCTGCATTCTTAGCTTCCAAGGGTGGTGAGACAATGAGAGTGTTGAGAAAAAGGGCTCACTCCTCAGGGAAGGTGCCCCTGGTCCCCCAACAATCTGCTCTCCAGCCGTGCCAGAAACCGGGCTCTCCAGCCCCCTGTGGCCCTGAAACATTTACAACAATAGATGTGGAAACACAATTCAGTGTGCAGAAGAAAGCAGGACCCGGGCCTGTGGCATGGCTGGGGTGCGGAACAATGCTTTCTCTTCGAACTGCTTTTGTAACCTGGGAACTTAAGCCCTTTGCTCTCTTCCAGTGAACTGTTCCATTATCAAGTCTCCCCATAGCCCTTTGGCCTTGTTTTGAGGGTCACTACATGACTTTCTTTCTCTGACTCTGCACTCCAAGGGAACACAAACTGTTTCATTTGGAACCCAGCGTGCCCCTTCTCTTCTCCTCTCTGTAATGTGGGCTGACACAATTGGGAAGCTTTTGCCTTCCCCTCCCAGGTGAAGGTAGGTGATTTTATTTTCTGGGTCCCCGCTCCCCCCATCAAAAAAGTGGGCATGATAGCATGAGATGGGAATGGAGGATTTGTTTTCATAAAGGAAAATAGTGACTCATTTGGAACCCAGCGTGCCCCTTCTCTTCTCCTCTCTGTAATGTGGGCTGACACAATTGGGAAGCTTTTGCCTTCCCCTCCCAGGTGAAGGTAGGTGATTTTATTTTCTGGGTCCCCGCTCCCCCCATCAAAAAAGTGGGCATGATAGCATGAGATGGGAATGGAGGATTTCTGTTTTCATAAAGGAAAATAGTGACTGGAGAGTTGCGGGGTCTTTAGAGACTCAGGAGGGATTGGTCCTCTTGTCACCCCACGACCCATCATAGTCTCCCTACCACACTGTCCTTGCCTGGCATTGACTGAGGACCACAATGACCTGTTCCAGCTGAGCCCCCCCCCTGCTGTGTGCATTCTTCTCTTTCCTCAGCTGCCTCCCCCCTCCCTTCCTCTTGCTGTTGTATTCAGACATTGACATTGTCTAGGGGTTCTTTGTACAGTTGAAAAGTTACTGAAGGTCAGTCTGTGAACAACCCTTTTGTTGTGCTGTGGAATACCAACTGGCTACAGAAAAGAAAAGGAAAGTTGCTAGAAAGCTCTTAATGGGATAATCAGCAACAAACACGGATTGTGTCTCCCCACTGCACAGCCAGGCAAATATGAGAGCTAAGTTCTGCACTGTTTTGCTCCAATGTTGCTTCCCCTCCCCCATGATTTATTAAGACAGTTGCCCAGCAATTTGACAGTGTTCTTACTTAGCTAGCTCTTGCCTTCTGGCCAATAGGTATGCCCTGCAATACTTCTCTCTTGACAACAGATGGCTTTGCATGTTCATAGAAGAGCTGATGGCAAAGCTGAAATTTAGTGGATTGATGGTAGTTGGTGATCCTGGAAGTATCTCTTTAGCATCAATTAAATTTATCTTTTATTTCCTTAACGATTTCACAAGTATCCCTCCTCCCCCTCCTTGGTCCCTTTCAATAATACTTTAGTTCAAATGCCAAAGAACAAATGTCAAGGGCAGAGCTGTAACTAGGGTGGAGGGCATGGAAATTCAGAGGATACCCAAATAGAAAATAATGTTTGAAAAGATTGCTACATTTACATGTTTATAGCGTAGGCCCTCCTTCAGCACTGCAGAAGCAGCTGATCTTAATACCTACTTAGCAAGAGTGAGTGGCTCAGCCCTAGCCAGTTTGGCTCAGTGGATAGGAGTGTCGGCCTGCGGACTAAGGGTCCCAGATTCGATTCCAGTCAAGGTACTGAGCCACACTGGCTGGGCCAGGATTATACATTGATGATATTAGATAATCTGGAGGATTATGACCTTGTATTTGTGGATTTTGGTTTTTGATGACCCCAGGTAACCCTTTCTATACACAGAAAAAAATCATGTTTAATTCCACTTAAAAGTGGTTCTCCAAGTATGAGACTATCCTCGGTTCCAGTCTGAAGGGTTTCCAGGGTTTTGTGATAATCTACTAAACCCTCAGGAAATCCTGCAGGAACAGGTCCTCTTTAGACCACTCCTTGGAATTCTTAGGAGAAATATAGAGAAGGGATGGAGGTATGAAATAGGATAGAAAGGAAATTATTAGAGTATATCACAAGGAGTAAGGACAGGTGTGGCTTTGGGAATTGTTCTTTTCAGTTATATATTATATATTCATACAAATTATGTATATAGAGAGGTTTGTTTGTACTGAGTTACAATGAAAGATACATTTCTTCTTAATTTAAAGCAAGTTCAAAAAGACTGGAAGAGCCCTAGCCGGATTGGCTTAGTAGGTAGCCTATGGACCGACCAAAGGGGCCCAGGTTCAATTCCGGTCCAGGGCACATGCCTGGGCTGCAAGCTCGATTTCCAGAAGGGGGCATGCAGGAGGCAGCCAATCAATGATTCTCTTTCATCATTGGTATTTCTATCTCCTCCTCTCCCTTCCTCTCTGAAATCAATAAAAATATATTTTAAAAAAGTTTGGAAGATACTCTGGGGTTTATTCATGGGTGTGAGTAGCTGAGGATAAGGCAATTGGAGGAGTTTGCATGTCCTAAATAATCTAGAAAAAGCCAGCCAGTTCCTGAGCCTGTTGTGTGTGGGGAAAGTTAAACCACAGCACACTCAAAGCAGACAGTGACACACTTATGAGGCTTCTGTTTTAAATTTCCAAGTCTTCTTCACAACTAAATACCTTTAAAGCTAGTTTTTTTTTCTGTATCTCCCAAATACAAATTTCTTTGAAAAATAAATAAAAAGCTAACCCTTTTTATTGAAACTTTTATACTCACTGAATATATATTCAGTAACTTTTACACACAAACACACACACAGGCACACACATACCACCCTGATTTTCTTCAAGCCCAAACAAAATTTCCCAGTTGTATGTTTATTTTCATAGCCAAAATAGCATCATTTATAAAACATACGAACTTATCGAGATTAAAAATGAAGACACCTCCAAGACAAAACTTAATGACATTAAAAACAGTACACCTCAGCCAAATGGGTATATCCTAGTTACACAGATTATGTTTCAAAAGTTCATATTTTATGAAAATTATTTAAAGTTTAAAACCATGTCTCCATGTTATCATGTGATAGTTAGCTTTTCAAGCAAGTCTATGGGATCCAATGCACGTGTAATATGAATAAAACAAACCCATAATTACTTCTGAGTACCTTTGACCCCTGGGAAACGGAAGTGGTTGTGGGGAGTAGAGGGGGGAGGAATAGTTTCCTAGACTTCTGTAACAAAGCACCACAAACTAGGAGGGCTTAAAACAACAGACATTTATTTTTGCACCATGCTAGAAACTGGAAATCCAAAACCAAGATGTCAACAGGGGCATTCTCCTTCTGTGAGAGGTGGAAGCATTCCTTGTCTCTTAGCTTCTGGTGGTGGCTGTGAATCCTTTGTGCTCCTGGGACTGCAGCTGCATAACTGCCCCCTCTGCTTCGGTGGTCACATGGCCGTCTCCCACTGTGCCTACATTTTATAAGGACACTAGGCATATAGGATTAAGGGCTCATTTTAACATGGATGATCTACTCTTAATGAACTACATCTGCAATGATCCTATTTCTGAATAAGGTTGCATTCTGAAACATGTGGAGTTAGGACTTTAACATCTCTTTGAGGAACACAATGGAACCCCTAATCATGAGCCTTTCTTTCTTCTTCTTCTTTTTTTTTTGATTGATTGACTTGAGAGAGAGAGAGAGAGAGAGAGAGAGAGAGAGAGAGACAGACATTGATTGATTTGTTGTTCCACTTATTTATGCTTTCATTGGTTGCTTCAATAAGGGTTAGGCCAAAAGTGAGGTGCATTATGTAACACCTGGTGAACTATAGAAAGGGGTGAACAAAGACTGTTCATTGTGAGCCAAAATCTATTCTTAGTACTCAGCTCCCAAGCAATGGACAGCAGTATAGAGTGGTGAGAGCAGGGGCAAGAGCTTTGTAGCAATTTTTTTTTTCTACAAATATTCTTTTTTTTCTCCAGGCTCACTTCAGTGTAGATGGCTCTCCTGAAAAAGTGAATTTCAAGGACTGATTTCTAATCTTGGATCCATTCTATAGATGCTGTGGTAGTCATTGCCAGCAGCAAACTGTGGGACCAGAAGACACTAAGGATTATGGTTCAGACAGGGGAGCACGGGAATTAACATTAAGGCAGATTTTATTCTCCATTGGTGTCTCAGAGAATTGTTTTTTAATGTAACAGGATCCTGAGATCCCATTTTATTTCTTCCTTATCCTTTCACAGGTACACTATTAAACTGATTTAAAATCTGAAGTAATATCACATCTCTACATCACACTGTTATTTTTAGCAGGCTTCTTATTTAATATGTGAAGGGAAAAAAATGAAAGCAGTAGAAAGTATAGACTGGAAAGTCAGTCTCCTTCTCAGCCCAACAGTACATGTTCTTGTTTTATCTTTATAAGAAATATGGGAAAATATTTCTTCCAGTGTTACCTTCATTCGTAAAGTTGCCATTCCTGGTTCCTACACAGTAGGTCTGGTGTGATGAGTTGCTTTTCCAGGATAAGAAAATAGTTTGCTGATAACCAGATTCTTTCTCCGTTAGTGGCCACTATAAAGAGTTTAAAAGATGGTGGTCAGGGTGACCAGCAGAGTCCATAACCAGGTCACCGCTGGCTTCCATGTGTTGTACCTAGAAACTCCTGAGAACCCTATGCAGGAAAGCACACCCAAACTGCAGTTGGAAGGAAAGGATTATCTGGGATATGAGATTTATTTTTCTCATTAGAAAAAAGAAAGAATGGGCTTCAGAGGTGATCCTTATTTGGATGGGAACTTAAAAAGCCAGGGATGCTGATAGTCCTCATTAAAATGTCACCTGTGTGCTTCAGTCCGCCTGGGAAAACCACCACAGGAGGTAGGGTCTAGTGTCCTCAGGAAATCCCCAACCACATCACTTACTTCCATGCAATCCATAATCCAGTTTCTGATTTAAAACATTAAAATTTGCTAAAGGTGTTTTGCCTTTGCCTTGTGAACTCCAATGAAAGGGTATTATTATAAAAGGTGATTGCAGCCAGGTTTATGAAAGCCCTCTCGACTGAGAGGGAAGAAAATGCAAGTAGACATTATAAAAGGTTACTTTCTGTGCCGCTAATGAGAACTTTTGGTTTCAGTTTTCCTGAATCCTCAGGAAAGAACCAGAGCTCACAGGGAAGGAATTTGTTGCAAAGGAATAATTGCCCCATACATTACACAGCACAGTAGGGTTATAATGAGTACTAGAGGCCCGGTGCACGAAATTCATGCACTTGCGGGGGAGGAGGGTCCTTCAGCCCGGCCTGCAGCCTCTCGCAGTCCAGGAACCCTCAGGGGATGTCTGACTGATGGCTTAGGCCTGCGACCCCTGGGAGTCAGACATCCTTAATGCTGTCATGGAGAGGTGGGAGAGGCTCCCACCACTGCGCTCGACAGCCATGAGCCCAGCTTCCGCTGAGTGGTGCTTCCCCTGTGGGAGTGCACTGAACACCAGGGGGCAGCTCCTGCATTGAGCACCTGCCCCCTGGTGGTCAGTGCGCATCATAGCAACCAGTCGTTTTGCCATTTGGTCTATCTGCATATTAGCCGTTTATTATATAGGATGAGGAAGTACAATATCGAGCCAACCCTTTGCTTCACGGTAATAGCTTGCCTCAACTTACGCAGAATGCTGAGCAACCAGATAGTTTTGTCCAAAGGATAGGACTGCAATTGTTTTGAAAGTTTCTTGGGGGAAATGCAATTAGACACACGATTTAATAATGCCAAAGCAACTGAATGTGATGAGAGGAGCCCACCATTCTTTTGTTCTTTCTATGTAATGTAAGGAAATAGCAAGAAAACGATTGCGTTATAACTAAATGAATTAAACAAAGCTCCAAGACATAAATTAGAATTTAACTACGCCATTAAAAACTAATTTAATTTGCAAGCCATCATTACTAGATAATAAAGACCCACTGCAAAATGTGCAACAATGTCTTGTGAACATGTGAAAAAAACAACAACAACTAATAAATCTCACTGAGCAGATGAGTTTCTGTTACATTAGCAGATAAAAATGCTGAATGGGTGTTTCAGTATATAATGAAAACTAGCAAGTAATGGAACAATTGGTTTACTTATTTTATTTATTTATTTAGCCATAAATGGTTTTATAGTTAAAGGAAGGCCTCAGGAAAAGTTAGAGAAGTACATAGTGTATGGATCTGCTGGAATAAAACCTGCTTTAAAAAGAAAAGGCATTTAAATGTTTTGTTTATCCACATATGAAATATAGTCTATTTCATTCAAGTGCCAGCAATATCTCATTTTAGCTAATTGAAAACCTGATGGCAAACACAGCCTTTTTCCCATAGTGTATCTTATTAATTTGTGCTGAGAATAACAAGGTATACATAAAAATTTCAAGAGACGTGTGAATGAAAAATGTGTTTAGTTCCAGGGTTACCATTTTGAAACTTACTAAGAAAATATCACTAACATTTCCTGATATGATTGGAACACAATACGAAAAGGTTTGAAAATGAGTTTTAAATGTATGTTCTCTAATAAAATAGCTAATGATAACTACCTTCCTCCACCTGTGGTGTTATTGCTGGCAGAGCCAAGCCTGCAGGTAGAATTCAGTACCCTCACTGACGGTCATCATGAGTGCTGCCAGCAGATGGCAGTAAAACCCTGCCATTCTGGTCTGGCTTGCTCCAGCATTTACAATTATTACCATTTTTATGGCATCGCAGCATTAATATAGGGCGGAGATAAAAGCCTATGTACTTCCCCTGGTTGTGTCATCCCCTTTGAGGCTGTGCGGTGACTGTGTAGTGATCTGCCTCAGACAGAATGGACTGACTCTTCCACATGTTGACGCTCCCATGATGATTTTCACAGTCACATGCTGAATTATTGCGGTCATGATTTTATTAAATTGCTAGCTGATTTGATACAGTTGGACATGCTCACTGTTGTGGACTGAATGTTTGTGTCTCTCCCACTTCACCTGCCCCCATTCACATATTTAAGCCCTATTCTCAATGTGACAGTGTTAGGAGCTGAGGGCTTGGGCGGTAATTAGATTGGCATGAGGTGAGAGGTGGAGCCCCAATGATGGGATTACAAATGCTCTTGAAAGAAGAGGAAGAGACGCCAGAGTTTATCTCTCTACCCTCTGAGCAAGAAGTGGTCATCTGCACCTTGATCTTGGACTTACAGTCTCTGGAACCAGGAGAAATAAGTATCTGTGGTTTAAGCCCCTCAGTCTATGGCATTTGGTTATAACACCTCAAACTGACCGAGACATTCATTTATGTGTTATAGTCCATTATGAAATCTTCATGTTAAGAAAGGTTAACATTTTGCCTAAGTGTCCTTCCCTAAATCACCCTATTGGACTGACCCTCCGTGCCCCTTTTCTTACTCACAGGCTGGGAGTCACACTGCTTTATCTTGAGACTTTCCATGTGTCTATCTGCTTTCTCACTAGACTGTAAACTTCATAAGGACAAGTGTTCTATTTTATTTTATTTATTTCTAAATATATTTTTATTGATTTCAGAGAGGAAGGAGAGGGGAGAAAGAGATAGAAATATCAATGATGATAGAGAATCATTGATCAGCTGCCTCCTGAACACCCGCCACTGAGGATTGAGCCCGCAACCCGGGCAAGTGCCCTTGACCAGAATGGAACCCGGGACCCTTCAGTCCGCAGGCCAATGCTCTATCCACTGAGCCAAACTAGCTGGGGCAAATGTTCTATTTTAGTTCTCCGAACCCTGGCACTCCACCCAGGGTTGGGCAGTTTGTAGTTACTCAAAAATTCTTGTTGCATTGACTCAAGTCTGTGTGAAGGCTCAAAGGAAGTAAGCTTTTCTATATTGCTCCATTTTACAGAGCAGCTAAAAGATGTCTTTCAGTAGAAGCCAGAAATTCTTGCTTTACAAAAGGAAGCCAAAAACTCCTAACTTTAATGTTGCTGAGCATACAAACAAGAAACTTTACTGATTGTAGTAATTAATAAAAACATAATATATTGAGTTGCATTGCCCAACTATGAAACGGGGCCACATTCTAATAGCAACTTTCTTACAGTTCATTCCAAAGAATGAAAAATTTTAAATCGAATGAAATGGCATGGGAGACAGAATATCAATACTAAGGTGAAATGAACCTTTAAATGCAGAATTATCAATAAATGTGTAATTGATTTGGGGAGAGTAGTCATAGATATAGTCATTTATTTGTGAAACCACTTACTTTTTGTTAATGATTTATTGCAGAAGAAGTGAGGAAAGACTCTTGCATTTCAAAATTCTGGATGCAAAGTGATGAAATAATTATCCAAACACCACTTATATTACTTTCCATGTCACACAACATTCTTTATTATGTCATATACTAAATGACAGCATAAAATGTCTAACTTGAAAGACTCCCCCTATAAACTATTATTAATATGAAAACCTTTACTGAGCCCTCGGGGACTTTCAGCCGGAGAACATTTCCCCCCACAACTCAACTCGACTTGTCTTCACAGCTAGATTTACTGGTTTCGTGTGGCAAGGAGGGATTTCAGGGCTGCGCCTGCCCCATCCCTCACTGCAATGGCCTCTTGCTAGGACCCATTCTGGGACTCTCTTGTCTTTTGAGGAGATGGATTCTTCCTGATGGAGGATTTTGCTATCAACACTTGGGCAGACAGGGAGGATTGCAGGGCCCGGGTGCATGTGCTCTGCTGTGTGGTGGTTATTTAGTGCTCGGGCAGTGCACTCGCTCACACACTCCTAGGTTTCCACTTGGCGGGTCTTCTTTTGACAGCCTTCATTCAAATGAATTCATACAAGAAAGGAATAAGCTGCTGAATGAGAAACACAGACGGCCTCATCCTTCGGCATCTGAAAAGCGTCTTCCAATTATTTCCATGATTGGGATGAACACAGGCCAGTGACAAGTGAAAGCTTTGTAATGCCCTGTTTTATAGTGAGGAAAATGGAGGTACCTAAAGAGTTTCATATCAGCGGTCTGTTTATAGTAGAAACAAGGAAGAAAATTACCTACTTCTCTGTGTTTTTTTTTCTCTAAGGGGCAAATGAAAAATGGAAATTTAAAAAAGTGCTTTGAATCTGAGTATGAGTGTTCACCGTATAATTGTATTGTTAACAATTGAGAGACCAGGCCTTGGGAGCAGATAAATCAAATTCCATGTCATAGGGCTCATGATGTGTGGAACAGTGATCCTAGTGAGTTGCCACTTGTGTCGTTATGTCATCAATGGGCCAACATTCCCTGGTTCCTCTGCCTCTTACAGAGAATCAAATAACATCATACTTCAGTAAAAACCAAAGTGATAGGCTCATCTTCAGAGACCTCTCTCCCACTGCTGCTCCTCTTCTGTGTTCAGGAGATTGAGCGTGGGTGGGTGGGGGTGGTATTTTATGTGGGAAATAATTTTCTCTTGTTCTGGGCTTTTTAGTGACAAAGGTCATCAGCAGCAGGGAGTGCTTGTTAATCTAGCGGCTCCTGCTTATCTTTGTCACCACATTAATTTTCACTAAACAGGCCAACGTGGCATTCCTTTGTTCCTGGGGCTGAGGTTGGATTCCACATTCAGGTGGTGGCATTTAGCAGCAGGTTCTGCTATTTCTTCTCATCCCGGGGGCACATTGGTGTTGCTCCTCACAGAGTTAAATTGTAGTAGGGAAACACGCAAAGAAAGCTCAAAGATGCTGCCTTGCGTGGAACGTAATGCACCGTTATAATAAACTGAGCTTGATACAATACCAGCAGTAGGGAGCACAGTTATTTATTGCTTCAAGGGAAAATCAAGCAAAATAGCTACAAATTGTTTAAAGTACACTTCTCCCCATCTTTCTTGAGTTTCAGTCTCTTTGGCTACGAAACAGAAAAGACCTTTGTGATTTCCTGAGCCAAGATTTTCATTCCTTGGTGTGCAGTGTTTGCCTTGGCTCCCTGCGAAGGAGCGAACTCAGTGCAAACTCTGAGAGCAGTTGCCTCTGAACCATTGCACACACGTGTGGAAATCCAAGCGTGTGCTCCAGGTGGATATGCCTCCTGTAGCCTCAGCCTGGGAGCTGTGGTTTGGAAGCTCTCTCGTTACAATGCCAAATCACATTTCTGCTTTCCACCATGCCTTGGGACAATCAGCTAGAATCCTG
>NW_006290031.1:1864379-1865340 GCF_000327345.1 Myotis davidii | reverse complement strand
GATGAAGAGAAAGATAGAAACATCAATGATGAGAGAGAATCATTGATTGGCTGCCTCCTGCGCATCCCCTACTGGGGATCAAGCCTGCAACTCAGGCATGTGCTCCTGACCGGAATCAAATCTGGGACCCTTCAGTCTGCAGGCTGATGCTCTATCCACTGAGCCAAACCAGAAAGGGCGGGTGGACACTATTTTAAAGTGGTAGAGGAGTTGAGTACTGAGTCAAGGAAAACACATGGAGAATCTTGAATTACTATGTTTCCCATCATTTCTGATCCACACCGCATCATTACATTATTATACAAGACAGTGACAGGCTAACACACAGGCATGGCCCCCTGTCAGAGAACTTTGCACCCCGTAAGTTGTCACTGATGTGGACAATGTCAAAACTCTCGGGTAACTGAGAGGCAGGTTGCCTCTATTAGGCTGAAGGGGTCACCATGAGGTTGAGAAAGTGTGTGGAAATGTCCACGTTCAGTGACTGCAGCACGGGACCTCAGCTTGTCATTGAAACAGCATGGATTGCTTTGGCAATGTACTCTATCATCTTTACTCTGTCCTCATAAGGTCTCTTAGAGTGTAATTATTGAAAGTAGTGAATAAAGGAAAATCTGGTTAATGATAGGAACTGGCAATCTATGGAGACCAGGAAAGTAACTAAACACAAAATCTGTATGTCTACAGGATGCTGTGGATTATCAGTAGACATAGAATGCTGCTGGTATTGTACATTTGCAATTAAATCTCAAGTAAATGTTAAGAATCAGAAAAGCAAAGACCCAGAAATTCTACCCAGGTCCAACTAAGAGACCAACTGCTATAAAGTGGACTGGGCTTGAGACACAGATGCTGCTATTTAGCAAAAAGTCAGCAATGCAAACATTGGTGGGTTGTTTGGCTTTCTTAAGTAGAAACAGGATAAAATAATTTGCAGAAATGAATGAGTAAGAATGTGATG
>NW_006290031.1:1853354-1863972 GCF_000327345.1 Myotis davidii | reverse complement strand
ACTTATTTTAGTTAGCATAATGTCTTCAAGGTCATCTGTGTTGTCTGGTGTGTCAGAATTTCCTTACTTTTAAAGGCCAATTAATATTCTATTGTGTATCCATTTATCTTAGTCCTTGCTGCACACTTGGGTTGCTCTATACCTTTGACTATTGTGAATAATGCTGCTATGAACATGGCTGGATAAATGTCACTTTGAGATCCTGCTTCTGTGTTATTGAATTGGAGGAGTTCTTTATATATTCTGAATCCTAAGCCCTTATCAGATATATAATTTGCAACTATTTCTCCCATTCCACAGGTTGCTTTCACTCTGTTGATGTCAAGTCCTTTACTGCATAAAACATTTAAATATTTATGTATTCTTTTGTTGCCTGTGCGTTTGGTGTTATAACCAAAAAATCATTGCTTAATCCATCATCGTGAAGTATTTTTGTCTTTTCTTATAACAGTTTTACAGTTTCAGCTCTTAATGTTTAGATCTTTGATTTAATTTTGTGTATGCTATAAGGTAAGGGTATAACTTTATTCTTTTTGCATATGGGTATCCAGTTTCCACAACACCAATAGTTGAAAACACTCCTTTCCCTAATGAATGAAATGTTTTGAAGAATGGAACACACATAGAGTAACTAAGGATCTAGTCAAAGAGCAACTGACAGGTTTGTCTGTGGTCTCATTCTAGGCTGAACATTGAGTTTGGTAGTTTGGACTTAATTTAGGAGAGAGTAAGATGCCATTGATTGCCGGGAGCCGGTCCATCCTTGCTGTTTCAAGGGACCTGGCATATATGGCATACTGTTCTTAATATATTTGCTCACCTTCTTGGCACTATGTGTTTTAACCAAGGTCACCTCTCCGAGAAAGGTTGTTTCCCCAGGTAGAGATTTTCCCCTGAAGTTAGGGAGGGAATAAAACCCCTTCATTAAGTGCCAGGCAGGTAATTAATCTCTTTAACTACGAACAATCATGCTTAAGCTACATAATCTTTACTCCCTGGAATGGAGATAAGAAACACCCTAACCTTGGGAATAGAGATTGATAGGATTGAATCAACTGGTATAAATACAGATGTAACAAGACAACAAGACACAGAACTTGGAAGACAGAACCTACACAGAACCTAGAGACAGAAGAACTTCGCTGGAGAGAACATGGCAAAAGATCCTGGACAGAACCTGGCTGGAGATCCAACCCAGAACTCCGCTGGAGATCCAGACCAGAACTTGGCTGGAGATTGTGGCTAGAGATCCTGGCAAGGCTGCTGATCAACCGAACGCTGTCTCCGTGTCATTCCTTCTTCCTTGAACCCGTCCGCACCTTTGGGGACCCCTGGACCTGCTGGGGTTGGACCCCAGCAATTGATTAGGGCTGTAGCTTAGGAAAAAAAAAAACTTTTGGCCAATGTAGGAAGCAAAAGAGAATACTGTAGAAATGTTTTTTTTCCCTTTGTTAACACCCATCATATCTAGTATAGAAACTCTTACGAATGGTACTGACGGATACTTTCACATTTTTATCACCTATAAAGCCTTTTTATGAATTTTTTTAATGTGAATTATTTTTCTCATCAAACATTTTATTGCTCATAATTCAGAACTTGGAAAATACAGAGTGGCATGAAGAAAAAACCCAAATCACCATTAATTCTATAATCCAGATGTCACTACTGTAATATTGGCCGCCTGCAAGTCCAATTTTATAAACATATGCATTTTATGTAACTAAGACTAATATTGAATGTGAAGTTTTCCATCCTTGCTTTCCTTTTTATTTCACTTGGCATTCTTCTATGAGCACATTTCCTTGCCATTTTAATGAGTTTTAAAGTGTGCTTAAGTAATAAGTATTGCAAAGGGAGGCTGGAGAACTGCCTCTAATCTCCATAATACACAGACTTGCTCTGGGACCTTTACCCAGATATTCAGCCAATCAAAACCTCACTTTCAGTGCCTTCAAAATTGGATAATACTTGCTTCCTATTCCCTGGGGGCATGATGCAGAGCAATGAGGTAATGCCTGGGGATTGCTTTTCTTCCCTATCAGCAAGGTGCTATGCGTGTACATACGTCTTGTTATATCTGGCCCTTGCTGAGCCAATGGTGGAGTGAGGAGGAGCCACTTTCTCTCCTTCTCCACCATCGGCCCCTGCATCCTCTCTCGGTGAGCTTGTGGGGCTGCCTTCTGTGTGAGGGGCTTATCACAGAAACACACAGCTGCATTGTGTTTCTGCAGCTACAGAAATATTTATGGCCTGGAAAGCAGTCGCTCTCGATGATTTGATTAGTGTGTTATGAACACACAGACAGTAGCAGGAGCACCCAGTAGCCTCTCAGTATTCCAATTTCATCTGTCCCGCTAGTTATATTTATCGTTGTTCTGTAAATCGGAAGTGCTGCTGCTGCCTCTGCTGACAGTGTTTCTATCTGTGCAAGTAAGTGTGGCTGTGACCTGCTGTCCTTGCCACACTCCCTGTGTGTGCCATTTCTCTGCCCATTGCAGGGCCGGCATCTGTTAGCGTATCTTCCTTTTGCCACATAATGGAATGGACAAGATGATTGTTTCATGTCTTTCTTCTGATTACAGAGTTCCAGGATGACCTATCATCATTGCCCACATACCATACCTATAATGATAGGATTCTCAAGTGTTCATAGAATGGATTTCTTTTGAGGAAGTTGACTACATTATTCATTTTGTGAGACCATGGTTTATGTGTTTTCTGCAAACTTCTTTTCACTCTGAATCCACTCAGTTTTCCATAGGTGGTAACTGCATGATTTCTCCGTAGTCCTCATGACGATAAAAGGCACTAGATAGCCGACCTCCTTCTAACAGCCTCTTACACCGACTGCTTGCAGTCGACAGCATCTTTAGAGTCCTCCTTTGTCATCCTCCAAATAGCCTGTGGCATAGGATCACGCGTGTATTTTAAAGATGAGGGTGCATAGGTTTCACATACCAAAGACTTACCTTATGTAATCAGCCAAATCAGGATGCTCACTCAGGGCTCCCAGCACTAGCCCAGTTCTCTACCCACTGCCAAAGGAGAAGACATGAATGATTTTCCAAGTAGAGCAATTGGAAATAAGAAATCAAAGTAGGAATTTTGGACGGCCGTATGTTAACGCAGCGCTCTTGTCTTACCTTGCTGGTGCTGGTGGCGCGGGTCAGCGGAGAATCTCCATTGCCTTTGCAGTGGGTATGCTGTGTAGCACCTGAAATAGCACCCTGGACAGGCAGCAAGGGCCTGAGGTCTCATTCTGCTGTCCAGACCAAAGAGTGAGCTGTTTGTTTTTGCTGCAGAGGCCTTTAAACACCCTATGTATGTGAACAAAGCCTCCAGCATCCTGAGAAATCTGTCCAAGTATCAAGAGCACTTAAAAGAGCATTTCTGAATAGCAGTCTTTACACTTTATTCCATTACCCCTCATCCGTGCATCTTGAAATGCGTTCCCAGCCCAGTTTTGTTAATCTTTCCACCTCTAATATGAGGAGGGGAGCACCACTTTTATATCCATTTTAACGGAGGTGCAGACCAAGTGGCGACCCATGCCCAGGGAGGCGTTAGGCGTTCTGACTTACAGGGTCTGGTGAGGACAGCGCTGATCCCCTTGTGCCCTCCCGCTCCCTGTGATTTTCAATTTGCTTTGTCGTCTGGAGAGAACATTTTCATTTTTTATATTTGGATGATAGTTTCCAGTTTCATTTGCACCGTCAGTCTTGTAAATGTGTTTGTTCTGTAGAAGGCCTGGTCAGGGTGACATGTCTCTCATTTTTGGTGGGGGGAAGCAGGGATAATCTAGTAGATAGGAAGACCTGAATCATTTTCTTTGCTTCTTAACTCTGCTTAATTTATCATATGCTGAGGGCTTAGATTTAGATTTAAAAGGATTGGCAATAATGTCCATAACAATGATATTTAAAGTTGTAATACAATACCTAACTTATTTTTATCTCCTAGTGCTGCTTATAAATGTATAAATATAGATAGACCAATCTTAGAAAATTAAGTGGAAATCAGAAAATATATTCACTAAGTTTTTTCTTTTCTTCTTTTCTTTTTTAGTTGTGCTCAAGGAAACTGACAATGACCATTTTTCATTACAAAGCTTTGGTTAGTATTACAAACTGGTTCTTGCTGGCCATTATGTTATGAAGTGTGGTTTTGTCTATTTTAATTTTTTTAAAATATATTTTTATTGATTTCAGAGAGGAAAGGAGAGGGAGAGATAGAAACATCAATGATGAGAGAGAATCATTGATTGGCTGCCTCCTGCATACCCCACATTGGGGATTGAGCCAGCAACCCAGGCATATGCCCTGACCAGGAAATGCGCCTGACCTCCTGGTTCATAGGTCGACACTTAACCACTGAGCCATGCTGGCCGGGCTATTTTAATTTTTTTGAAAATGAAGGATAATTAGAGCTTAATAGAAACTGTGCGATGTGCTTGATGACCCAACAGCAGAGATTTCCTATCTGCTAATTCTGTTTAGTGACTGATCAGCGCATGCTGAAGGGATTAATGAGTGAGTGAGTAGCTAATAGAGAAAAGAGAGCTAATAGAAATAAACTGGACATTGGAGGGCAATTCATGCCATCCGGATAGAGATCAATAGGAACAACCACCAAGACTGTATTAACTGACCTCAGGAAAGTCCGGTGGGAAAAGCTGTAAATGAGGAGATGAAGTCTAAGAGTAAGTTTTCATTGAGGGAAAATAATCCAGAGGAATGGTAAAGGCAGTGAGCCCAGCAGGGCAGGCACAACTCTCCCAGATTCACTTCCTTAAAGAACAAATGTGTGCTGACGGTTCTGTGCCAGGCCTGGCGCTAGTAGTTGAGCCTACAAAAGTCACTCCAGTATGGCTTCTGTCTTCAGCTCAATTCAAATGGAGGACACAGACTGGAAATCTGATATCAGCATAACATATCATTATTGATATAGTAGAAATACCTGTAAGATTCGTTAAAATATATACGAAGGGAGTGGCCATTTTTGCATGGTAGAGTTACAGAAGGTTTTACAGAGAAAGGAGCAGGAAAGCTTTGTGTTTTTGTTTCATTTTCAAGTTTTCTATTCAGCCTACCATGAGGAACTAAGGATGGGTTCTTTACATCCAGCATCTTTAACCTCATGGCTCTGCTCTTCCCACTTTATAAATAAGACAACCGAGGTCCCAGGAGCCAAGTAAGGTGTCCGAGATTGGCCAACTACTGAGTGCATCCAACCCACTTCTGTGCAGCTGCAAAGCACAGGCTCCTTCCTGCCACCGGCTCTGCAGGCTTAGGAGGAGCTCAGCAGGCAGGTACAGGGCGGAGAGAGGGAATTCTCGGCAGCAGGGCAGCACCTTAAAGTGAGGGAGGCAATAGAGAGCGTGGAAGCTTGGAGGGGCTGGGCATCTCCTTGGATTAGGAGGGAGGGGCTGTGTTCTGGGCAGCGCTGTCTGAGAAGCAATAACGGGATTCTTAATGTCCTTTCTAGCCTGGAGGCTTTATCACAGGTAAGAAATTACCACTAGCCTCAAGGGGCTTATTAAATCCTTCGCTACTTTGCCAAATATTATTAAGTACTTACTATTTGCTGCCAGGCTCTGTTCAGGTGCTGGTGATACAGCAGTAAGTAGTATAGAAAAAGTCCCCGCTGTTAGGGAGCTTGCAATAGAGGGTAACAGAAGCCAAACAAACACACATAGTTAGATAGTGAGAATGGCTGTGACACCAAAAAGTAGAGAAAGAGGATAGAAACAAATGGTGTGGGTTACATGGGAAAGTCATCTACAATAAGTTGGTATTTGAGCAATATTCTCTAGTAGGGGAGATCATATACACACACACACACACACACACACACACACACACACACACACACGAGACAACAGAGAGTGAGTATAGTGACTGAATGAGACAGTATGTGATAAAGACTGAAAAAAAATACTGGAAAGGACAGAAAATAATTTTTAAAAAGAAATGAACACTTATTGAATATGCTGATGTGTTGGAGAACCCTCACAATATGCCTAAAGGCCATCATCTGTCCTAAATTTACACATAAAAAACTGATAATTAAAGAGGTAGATAACTTTTCTTAATGGCATAGATCCTGGATCCAAACTCAGATCTGTCTGAACCCATAGCCTGTGCTGTGCCTCACTCAGGACTGCAAGGGCCTTCTCCTGGGACAAAAATGGGAAGCTTAAAGGAGGATTTCTTGGTAGAGGGGGTGGTGTCGGGCTTCAGAGGATGGGTGGGATTTTGATATGAGAACATGAGAAAGATGAATGGGAATGGAACACCCAAAGCAACAGGTAGCAGAAGGGAGAAATTCAGGGTTTGCCTAAGAGCAAGTGGGGTTAAGCCCAGGCTAAGAGTGGACCCACAGGGAGAGATGAGACTAGAAATGGAACCAGATTTCAGAACAAAACAGGAGTAGGAACAGACCCCCAGTACCTGGAGGGCCCTGCAGATGAGTCTGACCTTTAGGAGGCCATGGGGAGCCGCTGAAGGTGCTCCCAAGGGAGAGCTGCTCATCTGTCGGCTAGATAAGCCCTTTGGGGAGGCTCTTATAGTTCTCTGTTTCCCTGATTATTTTATTAAACTCACCAGATTGAGCAGCTGATTGGCATGAATATTATCCACACTTGCTCACTTTTGGGTTAGATCTAGCATTAATCTGATGCAGTGTTACATCAAGAAAGGTATTTGGACATAGCTTTGCATGAAAAGCTTCAGGTGGGCCATTCTTAACTGACTCCTTGAGAAACAGCATCACCCAAGATATCACATTGCTAGATGTGTAATTCTTGGATGAACTCCACTTGGCTGATGCAACCCCCAAAACACCGACAGGATGCTGACAGGATTTGGAGGTAGAGGCTAGAAGTGTTGGCATTACAGTAAGCATCCAGGGGGATGTTATTCATGAGAGAAGAAAGATCACAACTCAATTCACCTTTGCTCCCAGTTGGAGAGCAGATTACATTCTTTACAGTAACGTGATGACTCAAGCCACCTGCAGAGGAGGGAAAATAGGCTGGGGCCAGCTCTTTAAGGAAGAACTCAGTGGTATCATGAGAAACCGATATATGCCAACGAGATGCCATGCAGGGTCAGACTCCCAGAGTGTCCCTGAGGCACTTTTGGTGGCTATTATGTAATCTGCCCTTTTTGTGCTTTCTGTCTATTTTTCCCCTTGTGTATTGTATATCCCAGCCTATGTATATCAAGCTGCTGTATGCCAAAGGCGACAGCCAACATGTTTTTGAAAATCATCTTTCAGGTAAAATTTTCATTCTGAGACATGGTTTCATAATACACTGTAATGAGAAGGTTCAATCTATGAATGGGCTTTAAAGAGAGGTTTGTGTATTCTTGTAATTGTTTGTAAATTTTTATATTTATATGCATTTTCAGGAGACTAGTCATGAAACTTTAAAAGATTCTATTACCCTGTTAAGGTCAAAACCCCATTACTTCTCTTGGAATTTCTCTTGGAGAAATAGTGAATCCCAATGACAAATGTCCACTCTCAGTTCCCTTTCTCTGTCTTTACTCACCCTCCCGCCTGCCGCATGGTGAGAGTTCAAAAAATCTTTGGTGTTATTATTACTGTACTTGCTGCTCCATTCTTCCATGCCGCAAAAGTGGGAAGATGAGAAATATCCAAGTCATGCTATGGGGTGACTGAGAGGGTTCAAGACCCTGTGCCTCCTCTCCCACCCCAATTACAAGGTGCTTTTCCTGACACGCAACTGTGAGAGGAAGATGCACCTCCCTTTTCTTCATTCAGTGTGGGCTATGTTTTATGCAGTAGATTGTACACAACATTTCATACTTGGTCCCCTTAACTGGACCCCTACACACATTTGAAAAGAAACATGAGATAATAGTTTCAATTAAAACTGCTCAATCATACTTTTCTTAAAGAGCTATTATCCACTACACAGAACACAGTATCTTGAAGCAAAAATTAAATAAAAAATTTTGAATGAAGATTTCAACTTTTTAAAAAATAGCTAAATGATATGTGTGGCTTTAGATACTCAAGTTCCTCAGGAATTACTGTAAGACAATTCTGATGATGGGACAGTTCTAAAAAAAAAATAGCTCTTCAAACAAGGGTGACTTTAAGAGATGTGCAGGGCTGGATTGGCCTGTAATCAAATCACAGCCAACCTGAAGACATCAGATTTAGAGGTCATGTGACACAATTTCATCCATCCTTTCCTCCTCACACATTGTATTTCATATTTCTTCCAACACTTCTTACTATTCTTTAATTGTCTGAATCCTCTGTGTAGAAATAGGAACATTCAAGGTTGCCATGGACTTATCAGTGAAGATTTTTTTGTTTGTTTGTTTCAGTCTTTGTTTATAATTGTAAGTGTGAGAAAGGTTGAAATCTTTTTCTCCTCCATATACATTCTGGCACTGGAAATATTTTCCATGGTGTTACATATTAATTGGACCCATAATAGTAATTTTATCATCCTGAGGAGTTAATCTAGCTTGCCTGACTCAACCTTTTAAAAAAATATATATATTTTTATTGATTTCAGAGAGGAAGGGAGAGGGAGAGCGAGATAGAAACATCAGTGATGAGAAAGAATAATTGATCAGCTGCCTCCTGCATGCCCCACACTGGGGATCGAGTCCACAACCCAGGCATGTGCCCTGACCAGGAATCTATTTCTTGGTTCATAGATCGACACTCAACCACTGACCTGGGGCTGACTCAAACTTTTTATAGTTTCTTTTATATTTCTAAAGAGCGTATAGTCAACATATTATCTCCCCAAATTACCAATATTTTATGTCATTTGTTCCCTTGCATGGAAATATCTGATGTTACAAGTTTTCTGTTTCTAAATATCTGAAACAATTTGATAACTATGGCCCATCAAAGGTTCGGTTTCTTTTTCTTCAGTATTGCACTTTATTTAGACTTTCCCAAAATTGAATAGCACACGGCACTTTCCAGCCCATAATTCTAGCCCACCTAGGTCATTGTTAGTTTTATTGCTTTCCTACCATGTATTGGCTAACTATTTCTACTTTGTATCATCAGCACATTTCATCACCTTACAGTATTTTCCTCCTTTTAGGTCAGCAAAGTAACCAAAATCAATACTAATGCTGATCCTTATGACATGCCACAAGTCACTTCCCTCCATTTGGCTCTATTTCCATTCACAAACACCTTTGGCTTCAATATCCTATCCAGGTCATTACCCACTTCAGCAACTTGTTTCTTCTAGTTCACAGTACGTCTCCCCACAGAACATGTCTCTCCAAGGAGAGCTTGCTTCTTTTTAAAGAGACTCTCATGTCTATTATCAGAGATCCCTTTAAACCAAATATAAGTACCTTTTGAGAAAGCAGTGGCCATACAATAGCATGTTACTTCTCAAGGAAAAAAAAACTCAATTATACTTCAATAGGATGGTGAATATTTATTAGGTAAAATTCAGGAATGGGAGACAAGTTATGTAGATACTAGAATAGTTTCTGATTCACCCTTTGCCACCGGTGATCTCAGAAAAACCACTTAACCATTATGTTTGATTTTATCTTTACACTGGAATTCCCATTAAGATTGCATTAGGTTGCTGTACAATATCGATGCAATAATAATACATTGAGAACATCACTGTAAAGAGAGGGATTTAATGCCTACTATCAGAGAGTGAGAAAGAACTTATTCCTTCCTTGGAAAAGGGGGTTCACAGACCTTTATTATAAAGTATCACTATATTTAAGATCTGAGAAAGCCTAACCATTTAATTTAGGCCCAGGAATTTTATAATAATGATTCTGAAGCTAACTCAAGAGCTCAATTAATTGTCTCACAGGTCATAACTAATGAAAATAAACTTAAAATATTTACATTATTAATGTAAACTTAAAATATTACATTATTTTTTCTACTTTTGTATATGTCTTTAAAGAGTTTAAGAATAAAATACCCAAGAGTTTCCAGAGATGCCTCACCACCCCACCATGTTACTGATAATATTGTGGATTTTCAATACTCTGTGCTCTAGATTTAATGATTTTTAAATGCAGTCTATTTTCTTGTGATATTTTCAATGTAGTTCATGATAAATACAACCTGGCACACTTCATTTGCTATAAAGATCAATGCCCATTGTGCAAAATTATATCATGTCTATAAATCACCACTTTGCTCTAATTTCATCAAAATCAAAGGGTTGGTTGACTAACTACTTCTGTATTTAAAAAAATGACAGTGGTCTCTGTAAATTTAGCCTGAAATCTTGTAGCTGACATAATTTTATAGCATGTGTACAATATTGACTAAATCAAATTCTTAGGTTAATTCTGATTAAAAAAAGATACCACATGAATTCTGAAGGCAGTGAATTAGAAACATAAACACAAAAAAGTGATTGAAGGATCTGAGGAGAACGAAGGTAATATTGATGTAACTTGCAGGGACATCATGCTATACTTCTTCCATTTGGTTAGACATGGGCTAGATTAGGGTCTGTCTACCTCTAATCATTTTAGCTGTTGTTGTAATGAATGTCAGATTACCACAGTCTCCTAAGATTTCAGTTAGGAAGACCTTCTGCTGAATCTTTTATTGTTTCCTT
>NW_006290031.1:1846069-1853322 GCF_000327345.1 Myotis davidii | reverse complement strand
CAGGAATTATAATGAAGAAATTAAATCGTTCTTCATAGACAATAGGAATACAGTCCCAAAAGCTTTTACGATTTGATGTCCTCTTGGCAACAGCATTTACTGAGTTTCAGATTTGTATTTTGGAAGATTGCTTTTTTTTTTCAGGACAAAAATAAGTGTCTGAAATAACAATATCCTTAAAGTGAATGCAAATACCTATGTCTTTGTATTACTCAATAATTTATGACTCAACCCCATAGAAATACCTAGGCACAGTGGAACCTTTGTTTACAGTTACGAAAAAGCTAAAAGATACTTAATTTCATATAAAAATATTCAATGAGTGTCTATTATGTTGCAGGGATTGTGGTAAGTGCCAGGTGTATAATTGAAAAGGACAAATATACCTGCTTTTAAAAAGCCTGTGTTGTAGTGGGGGATTCAGAAATACAAACAAGGTGACAGAAGCTGTGAAAGGGAATGAGGTATAAGGCTCCAGGGGAGGACCAAGGAAAGGCACAACTTAACCTCGATTTGGAGAAGGCTCCCTGCAGGAGGGGACAGGTAAACTGAAACTGGAAGGAAGGCTAGGAGAACAGTACTCTAGCAATGAACACGGGAAAAGGTTTAAGAGAATGCATGGAGCAGAAATAGTGGCTCAGTAGAACTGGATGATGATGATGATGATGATGATGATGATGGGAATGGTGTTGGTGGCAGAGAAAAGGGAGGCTAGGGAGGTGGACCCGATCTACCCATGTTGTAAGACACTGTAGACTGAATTGTATCTGATGCAAGGGACTGATATTGGAAGGTTTCAAGGGGGACAGTGGTCTAATTACATTTACCAGTATTTAGAAAGATCAGTGAAATCATTAAGCAACATGTAGCAAGAAGCTGAGCTTCTAGTATCTGGAGTCATGGAGAACACAATGCATGCACTGTAGATTTTTAAACTAGATTCAATATAAATAAACTTCTGCTTTTAGGAGTCAGATAGTCTGGATTCTTTGACAGATCTTCTGGCTAAAAACAATGGAAAACATTGATGTTCTGGTAAAGAATTAAGAAATTCTCATAGGCAAAACCTAAGCAAAAGTGAGAACTTGGGCAGGTAACTGGAGCAAGTGAACAGCTAGCCTTCACTCTGAGAGTATTGCCACGTCTAGGAGACCTAATCTCTATGTCCCCACAGGGCATAGAAAATGCGAGAAAAAGTCTAGGTCCTGCTTAATATTGGGATTAAAATAAAAGACCTTAAATGAAAATGGGACTTCAAAGCCCTATACCCTTGGTGCAAAGATGAAATAAAAACTTGAAATAATAATATTCGCCTTGCCACTCTTATCACAGCAAAGGAAATCACTTCTCTCAAAGTTTGGGATTGATTTGAAGGAAAGGGATCTTTTTTAAATTTCTAGCTTCAGAGTGCTCATCAGGTAGGTTTGAAGTGTGAGATTGATGTGTTTTAGGAAGAAGCAAATACCGTAAGCTCTGAAGGAATCCATCTTCAAGTCAATTCTCAAAGAATTCCCATGGATACTCTATGGAATATGAGCTCATAGCCCAAATCCCAAAACACAAAAGAAACAAAATAAGAAAGTGAGAGCTATCAGCTACCATCTGGTAGTATCAAATTCCTTCATATATTGGTAGTATTAGAGAAAGCACAGAAAATAAGCATGTTTAGTTTATTTATAGAAATAAAATATATTTTATAATGATTAAGGAACAAGCTAATAAAAATGACTAAGTAAATATAAAAAAACAGATTTCTAGAAATGGAAATTTTATTTTTTTAAATTCAAAACTCAGTGAGCATGTTTAATACCAGATTGGAAACAGCTAAAGAGAAAATTAGTGATTTGGAAGACACAGCTGAAGCAATTATGCAGGATGAGGTTCCAAGAGACAAAGAGATGGGAAACATGAGACTTCAGGATCATAGAACAGAGAGTGAGAAGGTGTAGCCTATATCTACCAAAGTTCCAGAAGGAGAGAACACAGCAAGTGAGGAGATAAAATATTTCAAAAAATAACGGCTATAAATTTCTTAAAATTGATAAGAGATACTATTGCTCAACTCATGGAAGCCTAGTAATCCATTCATGAAAGGTAAAACAAGAAAATCTGTCTCTAGATTCATCATCATAAAATTACAGAAAACAAGGATATTTTAATTCAATATAGAAAAGTTTGTTAGGATAAATTTTATCCATATTAACATCATAACTTATTACATATAGAGGTTTTCCCATATTAACATAGTACTTAATTATAACTAATCAGAGAACATCTTGGGTAAAACTTTGGCTCTATACTACTTATTTATTATCCATATTTATTTATCATTTTATTTTAGATTGTACCTAGTTTTTAACCACATGATTATATCGTAATATAACTAGGACTCCTAGAGTGAAAAGAGATTATAAAGGTCATTTATTCCATTCCTGACTTTTTTTAAAATGAGGAAATAGAATTACTGCTTTCCTGTATCATAGAGCCAGTTAATAGTTGCAGAAACATGTTTCAAATAAAATGTAATCCTAAATGATAATGACTGGTTAGTGCTATTCCCTTTTTTTAGTCTGATGAAGGGAAACTCTAGTTTCAATTATATCATGGATAAGACTCATGTGGTAGGTAACTATTCTTTGCTGAAACATTGTTGAGAAAATAGACAAAAAATTGGAATCTTTTTTTTATAGATATATTTTATTAATTTTTTACAGAGAGGAAGGGAGAGGGATAGAGAGACATCGATCAGCTTCCTCCTGCACACCCCCTACTGGGGATGTGCTTGCAACCAAGGCACACGCCCTTGACTGGAATCGAACCTGTGCCCCTTCAGTCTGCAGGCTGATGCTCTATCCACTGAGCCAAGCCGGTTAGGGCAAAAAATTGGAATCTTTTAAAAAAGGATTTTCATGGGCACGGTGGGAATAAATATTGTTTTTTGGCTCAAAGTCAGAAATAGAATTTTAATTAACCACAAAATAATAAAATTAAATGTAGGGATTGGAATTACAAGTCACAGATACTCCTTTCCTCAAGATACTGAGAACAGTACAAAGGCACTTTGCCTTCCAGTGTTGCATGTGGGTACATTCTATTTCAAAATGAAACCTACGTTCTAACTTGAACAATTGTATGTCCAAAGCAATTAATAACATCCTATATAATAAAAGTATAGTATGCAAATTGTACCCTCAACTGGGAGTTTGACCAGGGGGTAGGGCCGGCCGGGGGAAGGGAGGAAGGCCCCGGCCGGCAGCTTTGGCGGTGGCAGCAGGTGGCTGGGGGAAGGGAGAGAGTACCCAGTCAGCAGCTGGCAGCTGCTAGGGACTCTTCCAGTGCACAAATTTCATGCACTGGGCCTCTAGTATCATAACAATTACTGTTCTCTTGCTGCACCTGGCCTGTATATTAATGGAAACATCAACACCCCTATTTTCTTAGTCCCTCATCCCCATAAGCTCTATAGGTTTCATAATGTCTCCACTTTTGGCTTCTTTTTATAGCTATAGTTATTCCTGTTTTCATAATTTTCTAGGATATTTTAAGTTCATATATACTGAACATCACCATGATTTCATTTAGGTGAATGGCAAAACATTTTTTAAAAAAGGAAATGGTTAAATTATGCTGTAAAGAAGAACTATCAGAAAAGCGTGGAAAGAAATAGATGCACCGATTTGGGGTCCAGCGGTGTAAGGGCAACCCACATGTGATCCTGTGAGTGTCAAAGTAATTTCACACAATGACAGGGGTATGCACACCAACTCTTGTGTGTCTGTCTGTACTCAGGGAAGCCTCTTGCTAAGAGACAACCACTTTTCATGACATCCGTTTGTCCTCACCAAGTCCATGTTTTTGTTAGAACAAAGGGTGAATAAAGGTGGTGTCTTCACACCAGATGAAGGGAAAATGAGTGGCTGGGCAGGAGGAGAATGAAACTCATTCCCTGCTTGCTGAGTCCCTCTCTGGTTCCTACCACTGCTCCCTCTAGATGGCAGCAGCACTCTTTCATTCCAAGACTGTTTTGTCTTTTGAAAAAGAAAAAAAAATCTGTTCTGTCTCACTCTCCTGCATAGTTCTCAGATCTGCTGGGCCACGATTTAAATAGCGCTTTGATGCTGCAGGATGTTGGCGTTCACAAATCAGGTCTATCCTTTCCTTTTGTCTAAAAAGATAATATACTGCCTTTTCAAAGTCAATTAACACTAGGGCAAATGCAATGGGGAAAGCAAAAGGCCACTTTCTAAAGGGTTGCCTTGAAACCTTTTGATATCCTTCAGTTTTCATCCAGGAATTGCAAATCATTGGGAAAAGAAAGGAAATAATAATGAGTTCATTTTGTTTCTTGATAACACCCAATACGATGGCTTAATATGGCTCTTCTGCTTTATTTCCTAGTGATGCCCAGGGTGTGTGGAGAGTGCTGACTGGTAATTTCTATGTGTCTTGAAGTCACAAAGGCAATGGGAATGCTTTTGGGCCAATTTATGTACCAGGAGAGGGCAGTTGGAGAGAATCACTAAAATGTCTGCATTGCACTGTGGCTAAATATGTTTTTTTTATAAAAGAAAGTGGTCCAGTTTGTGGCATGGCAGAAGATAGGGAGGTGATGGTAGAAATGGCAAAAATGATAGGACTCCCTCTTACAGGATAGCCAGGATCAGCTCCTCCCCCAAAACAGTGCTGCCTGGCCTAGGCTCTAGAGTTGGTAAAAGAGGCCTAAACAGGGGGAGTTCCTGTTCCCACCAGGGAAGGACTCTGAAATCATGGCTTCAGCATCAAGATGGTTCTCAAATCAGCATCTCAGAATGTTACAGCTCCAGGGTGTAAAACCTTATTTGAATTTCATTTAGAAAACAAGCCTGGACACCCCAAAACAATAAGCAGAAATTTAAAAATAACCAAACACGTTGCAAATGAAATTATTAGCAAATTCACTTTTAAATGGACTGCTGGCACTAATCCAGTCAGGACATGTGGACCTGGAGCCGTGCGTGGCTCACACCCCACGCCACATGCTGCCCGGGCAAGACTGCAGGCACAGTTCTTTCTGGTTTTCATTTTTTTGCTTTAATATAGAAAAGACCTTCAGTTGGTTTAATAACCTTTCCTTCTTGAATAAGGAGTTCCTGTTTGCAATCACATGAATAGAAAAAGACCTGCTCTAGAAACTCTGGGAGATGATTTCATGCTTAGCTACAAAAATAAGGTTTTGAAAGAGCAGAAGGGATGGAATAATGACATAATGAGCAATTTCTTGTGAGGTAAATTATTACTCAGGATTTTTTAACTGATCTTTAAAAAAAGCAAATAATAATAATTACAATCCTGCAAATACTGTTGCCTGGTGGGAGGCAGCAGTAGCTTTGCTGGAAATATTGCCAGGTGCCTGCACTTCCTCCTCCCACACGGAATCCTGAAACATTATAGACGCAGGAAAAGTCCGGTGCTCACCAACCGGCAATGTCTCCTTGCTTTGATTCGCCTGCACCCCCAGCGGTACAGGGAAGGACAGACACCGTGATGAGTTTCTTTCCCCCGTCTGGGCCAGAGTAATGTTTGAGACCTTAGGTCAATTATAAGCTAGCAAGAGCTGGTACAAATGTTGCTATTGGGGTGCGGGTGTCATCCAAACACCCATGGTCTACCCACAATTGGGTAATGGGAATTAGTTGGAGGAGCAAAGGAGAGGGTGCGTGCAAACTGAATTCACAGGTCAGTCTCTCCTCCTCGTTCTGGTGTTCCCGTTAGACTCTCTGCTTCACCGAGCTCGGGCTTTTGATCTCCTCCACCACTTTTCACAGCTACTGGGACCCATTTGATTCCATTCTCCAAAGCTTTACTAATGACAAATACCTCTCTTTGCATTCAGTTGAAGATGTTAGCTGCGCTTTGGGAGAGAGTTGGTGAGAGCAGTTAGGAAGGTCTAGGAGAAGGGAAAAGCACAAGGAGGAATGATTCCCTACCAGCATCAGAAACTCTCAGCCAGGGAGGAGGCAGCTGATCTGAGGTAGCGGCTTACAGTGCTCTTGACTATTCCTGGTCTGATTGTGCTCTCAATCCCACTGCTGTCAAGGATGGAGTCCTGTGTCTGTCTTCCTCTCAGCTCCTATGTCAGCACATTCAGTACATGTGACACAAGATTGTCACCAGAATCAGCCTGGGCCTCCCCTTGTCAAAAGGACCATCAGCGCCTGACCCTGCTCTTCCCAAGTGACTCAGGCTCTGGCAGGTGCTATGAGTTAAAATTGAGTTGTGTGGCAGCTGGTCTTGGAACCCCTGTGACAGACCAGCATGCCTGGAATGGGGACAGTGCGGAAGCTGCCCTCATGGTCTGCGCCTACACCACTCCTCCTTCTGGACAATATTGCTGCTTGCAAAAAAAAAAAAAAAGCTGTTTTATCGTAAATGAAAAAAAACCCTGTTTTCTTTCTTGCTTGTTTACCCAGTGCTCACCATTTTAAAATCATGCAGCATCTTCATTAAGGCGTAAACTTAAACAAAACATTACTCCTACTTACATTTTTCTCCATGTACCAACACACGCCTCAGCAAGCTCACAGACAACAGTCACCTGGCAACAGTTTTTCATACATTCAGTGATTTCAAACTCTCACATTTCCCTCCAGCAGAGCTATATATTTCACCTTTTCTCTCCCTCTTATGGCTCAAGAAAAAAGCAGCCGAGAAAGGGAAAGTATATTCTGTTTAATCAGTTATAAATGATTAGAGCCCCGGTGCACAAATTCGCGCACTGGTGGGGGGGCGTGGCCTGTGGGATTGGCCCACTGTGGACCTGCCCTTTGAGCGACTGCTCCCACTGAGGGAGCACATTGACCACCAGGGGGAAGCTCCTGCGTTGAGCATCTGCCCCCTGGTGGTCAGTGCGCATTGTAGTGACTGGTCGACCAGTCATTCTGGTCATTCTGCTGTTCGGTCACTGGGCTTTTACATATATACTAGAGGCCTGGTGCACAAAAATTTGTGCACTCGGGTGGGAGGGGGCGTCCCTCAGGCCGGCCTGTGCCCTCTCACAGGCTGGGACCTCTCAGGGGATGACCACCTGCTGGCTTAGGCCTGTTCCATGGGGGGATGGGTCTAAGATGGCAATGAGACATCCCTCTGGTAGCCCGGCAGTCCTTGGGGGATGTCTACTTGCCAGCGGGGAGCAGGCCTAAACGGCAGTCGGACATCCCTAGCACTGCTGAGGAGGCAGGAGAGGATCTCACCCACACCACTGTACTGGCAGCCAC
>NW_006290031.1:1831251-1845337 GCF_000327345.1 Myotis davidii | reverse complement strand
AGTGTGGGGCGCACCATGGGACCCAGAGTCAAGTCCCCGCCCACCCATGTGTGCCTCGAAATTGCGTGAGACCCAGACCCAGCCGGCCCCACCCCCATTGAGCTAGATGCAGACCCGGTTGGTCCCACCCTTCGCAAACCCCACTGGGCGGGGTCGCAGCCTCAGGTCCCCTGGCCCGGCGCTGGGTGGAGGGCACAGCCTTAGGTCCCCCATCAAGCCCCACCAGGTGGTGGGCATGGCCTGAGTTACCCCATCAAGCCCCATCGGTCGGGGAGCGTGACCTGAGGTCCCCCGGCCTGGTGCTGGGGTTGGAGGCACGGCCTGGGGTCCCCCAGCCTGGGCTGGGGTGGGGAGTGCAGCCTAAAGTCCCCCGTTCCAGCAGTGAGGCAGCGGGGGGCACAACTTGAGGTCCCCTGTCAATCTCTGCCTGGCAGGGGGTGCAGCCTGAGGTCCCCTGTCAAGCCCTGCCAGGTGTGGGGGCACGGCCTGAGTTCCCCCGGCCTGGCACCAGGGTGGGGGGAGCTGCCTGAGGTCCCATGTCAAGCCCCACAGGGGGGTGTGTGTTGGGGGGCCACAGCCTCAGGTCCCTGCTGATTGCTAGTTAAGGCTCATTACGTGAACACGGCCTCTGCTGTGGGTGCAGCCACCTTGTATTATGGAAACCCCGTCTCCGCTGTGGGTGCTGCCATCTTTGTGGTGGAGTGATGGTCAATTTGCATATTTCCTCTTTATTATATAGGACTAGAGGCCCGATGCACGAAATTTATGCAAGTGGCTCAGCCCTCGCAGCCCTGGCTGCCTTGACTGGCCCTCACAGTCCCTCACAGTCCCTCACAGTCCCTCGCAGCCTCAGCTGGCCCTTGCAGCCTTGGCCAGCTCTCAGCGCCAGCTTCATCCAGAAGTTCATCCAAAAGGACATTTGGAAGGTCATTTAGCTGTTCGGTCTAATTAGCATATTAGCTTTTTATTATATAAGAAGATAGATTGCTTTAACTGTGTAAATGTTTTCTGTAATAGTTTACTAATCCATGTGTGACTTTTTCTCTAAGTGACCAGGTATTATTAGGATTAGGTTCCATTGCAAGTGACAGAAAGGCCAAAATGGAGTGATTTTAACAGAGAAGAATGGACATGCAGGCTATTCTGGGCTGGCCCAGCAGTGCCCAGCTCCCTGGGAACCCAGGTTCATCATTTCTGATTTATCTACCATCCTCATCTGTTCCTTTGTCTGAGGTGGCTGTTGGTGGTCCATTAGTATCCTCATTTCAGATACCAGGAAGAAGAGAGGAGAAATAAAAAGACTTACTCCCTCAGTTCAAGGTTACTTCCCAGGACAGTGGTCGGCAAACTCATTAGTTAACAGAGCCATAACAACAGTACAACGATTGAAATTGCTTTTGAGAGCCAAATCTTTTAAACTTAAACTATATAGGTAGGTACATTGTTATTAACTTAATTAGGGTACTCCTAAGCTGGCCTTTGCTAAAAATGTCCTCAATCTGATTGAGGTACATTCGCTGAGGTCGACCCCTTCCAACTCTTCCATCCACGCTCGTCTTGTATACTTGTTTTAGATAGACGAGTGTGGATGAGAGCATTGGAAGGGGTCGACTTCAGCAACAATGTACCTCCTCTGCGCTGCATATCCCGCGGCCTGCCTGCTTGTGTCGCCAGACCGACCGACATCCCCCACTTCTTCTAACGCCACTTCTTCAAAATAGACTCGCCCAGGCCGAAAACCGACTTCTGTGCATGGGCCACGAAGTTTCAATCGCACTGTACATGCGCGCCGGCATGTGGTATTTTGTGGAAGAGCCACACTCAAGGGGCCGAAGAGCCGCATGTGGCTCGCGAGCCATGGTTTGTCGACCACTGGCCTAGGAGTTTCAAAAGTCATTTCTGGTTATATTCTATTGGCCAGAATTGGTTATAAGAACTTCAGAACTTCACAGAACTTCAGTGCATTCTTTATTTTGTGCCTTCATGTGGCCAGCTGACATTTAGGGGTTCTGTCACTGAGGAGAGAGGAGGATGGATATTGAAGAATACCTAATAGTCTTGGCTATAGGTCAAATATTAAAATTTAGATAAACTGCGGAATTCATATTCATCTCTAGGTCTTTTGTTCTACTAGATGAAATACTTTCTTTTCTTTTCTTGAGAGGAATAGACGACAGAGACAAACATGCAAACATGACGTGAGTTGCAGTTGTTAGCAGGTTTTGAAAACTTCCTGGTGGATTGCACAGAGGCTTAGACACAATTGATAAACAACATTGGAACTTGACTGTGCTCTCTGTCACCCTGAGGAATTCAGAGTGAGGTCCATCTTGGTGCCCACCCAAGGGCATTTTCATTAAGTATTTCATGAAAAGAATTTCCTGTGAACCGCAGGTCACAGCATGGAGGCAAGGTTATAGATTACCAGCTATTGAAACAAAACGTAGCTTGTAGCTGAAAAGTATCTGGCATTTTAAGGAGAGGTTGAAGATGCTTAGTAATGCCCGTGGGTTTAAAGACAGCGAGGGTTTAAGTTTAAAGCTTCCTTACAGAATGGGGCTTGGCATCTAGGCCTTCAACTGCTGCCGGTTTCCTGGGCCAGCAGGACCATCCCATCATTGGTTGAATATTTTCCAGTGGTTAGATATACACAATTAAAATGTATTAGTATATAGATGCCTATTCCTCACCCCCAGGATGCTGATTTATTGGCCTGGAATAGGGCCAGACAGTGGTATTTTTTTAAGTTCCCCAGATAATTCTGGCACTCAACTAGGCTTGAGAACTAGTAGATTAAATGCCTCCAAACCAGACACGTATGAACTCATACAGGAATCACATGGGGAGTACCATCAAACCAAGAGTAAGTCCATGAATAACTTTCATCTTTGGGAGGTGGTTTACTCCATACATTCAGTAATTTATTACTTTGCATTTATATTGTTGCAGATTCAGTAATAGTTAAAACCAAAGACTTGGAGTCAAGTTTGTGTGTATCCAAAACTCAGTTCTACCAATTAACAGCTGTGCAATTGGGAACAGTTATTTAATGTTTATATGGTTTCCTTTCCTTACCTGAAATGGGGTTTGTGGGATTCTATGAAAATAATTTTTTATTATTCCATAATTATATTTTATAGTATGTCTTTAACATTGTTAGGAAGATATCATTAGTATACTTTGGTGACTAAATACTTACAGGGAAGTTAAGTACCTTACTCTGGGTAATTTCATTAATCATATTTGTGCATCTCTCCAATGTGGAATTCCTGACTGGTTTAGACCCTCTGAGAACATAAAGTGTATATGTACTATCTGGGGGAGTTAGGCAGCCAAGTCATGTGTTTAGAAGGGACAAAGTAGAAATATAGGCAGTATATTATAGTGGAGGTTGCATATTAACTACTGAATTTATTTTCACTATGGTCCATTTTTTAGCAGAATAGAGTACTTCTAAATTCCCCTGTGGGCTTTGTGGTCAGGGGACTTAATTCTTGCAATTGGAATGTAAGTAAAAATGTCATGTGTCACTTCTGGACCTTAATTTCCCACTTGGTGGTACCTACATGTGGCAGACTATGTAGAAAATATTGCCCTAAAGAGCAGTGGAACAATAAAATTGAAGAATTCCATGTGCTGTAGGACAATCCTGATGTGAAGTGCCCTAGGTCAGTGGTCGGCAAACTGTGGCTCGTGAGCCACATGCGGCTCTTTGGCCCCTTGAGTGTGGCTCATCCACAAAATACCAACTTCTGTGCATGGGCCACGAAGTTTCAATCGCACTCTCCAGCACTGTCCGTGCACGCCTGCACATGGTATTTTGTGGAAGAGCCACACTCAAGGGGCTAAAGAGCCGCACGTGGCTTGCGAGCCGCAGTTTGCCGACCACTGCCCTAGATTGTTGTACAAGAGGTAAATTAACTTTGTTCTTTAAGTGCCTCAATTGTTGTGTTTATTTGATAGGGATGCGTAGCCTAGCCTTGCCCTGACAATACTATTTACTAAGCTTCCAATTAGTTGGACATTCTAGAGACAGTGATTCTGCAGAATAGCAGCAGCAGCAGGTAGCACTCATGAATTTATTAGAAATGGGAATTTATTAGGCTCTCAGGCCCCACTCCAGATCTTCTGAATCAAAAACTTGGGTGTGAGGCTCAGGAATCAGTGTTTTGACACATTCTTTATATTACTCTAAAACAGACTGAAGTTTGAGAACCACTGTTATGGGGGGAGGAGAGGTTATGGAAGAGTAGGAGAGTAGAGTAGACTTGAAGTGCTTTAAGAAATGAACTCCAAATTGAATTCCAGGGTTTGAATCCTGGCTCTGCAACTTGCTCTCTGGGCGACCTTGGGCATGTCAGTCTGTTTCTCAGTTTATTTATCTGTATGGTGGGATAATAATTGTACTAGGATGATAATAATGGAATTGTGAGTATTAAATTAATCAATATGTATAGTGCATTTAGAACAGAGCTTGGCATGCGATGAATATTATAACAGTTTTTTAAGCAATGAAGTTGTGTTGCTGAGTGAAAATGGATCTGTATGAACAAAAGGTGTAGAGGTGGGTCACATAACCTGTCTATAGGAAACAGTGGATCTAAGATTTATCTAATAATTGAATACATATGTATTCCCTTGCGTGGACACTGCAAGAACATAACTCAAGAATTCTGTTGTTAGTGAGCTCTTCCTGACATTGAGTGGAATCTGTCTCCTTCTTCTGGTCCCAACTCTGCAAAGTTGCATAGAATAAATTTGATTCTTTTTCTACATTGACAGTCATTCTTCTGGAGTGATAGTGGCAGTGATTACTCCAGAGGAATCTGTCTATTTATAAAAACAATGCTCTGGTCTCATTAAAAACAACACTTCAACATAATAGCTACAACTTCCCCCTCTTGCTGCCATTCTTCCACACTCAATCAGCTTTGTGATTTCTCCCTTCCCTCTAGATCTCAAAGCCTGGTCACATTATCCAACTATGTCCCCAAGGCAGGATGGAGCCTTTGGGGGTCTATAAGCTAGATTTTAGCACTGAGGTTCTGGGGAGGAAGGGCCACATTGCCTCTAATACCTTTGAAGAGTATGTAACAGAGTCATTATCCTTCAGGGGTCACCTTGCGAGCTCTTTGTTTCCTAGGTCCGCTGCCCTCCTATAGACAGGTGTCAAGTCAAAGCCAAGCTCTCCAGTGTGGACTGATTGCTTTGCATTATCAAGGGGCCATATTGCACAACACAATTGTAGTTGTACTGGAACCAAGTCATAGGATATTGTATGAATAATCTATTATAGGTCCCCTTTAACTCCTAGGTAATAGTAGTACAAGCTCTCTTGTCTCTTCCTTCATATCACACCCAAGTCCTAGTTGGTATCTTTCCAATTGAAAATGCCTCCCATGCATTAAACACACACAAAAACAGCATCTTCCCTTGACCCCCAATCCTTCCTCTAGCCACCACTCCCCTACATTAGCAAAATGTCTTCAAAGAACTTTTTGTATATGCTGTCTCTACTCCTTCATCTCTTATTCTTTTGGTGTAAAAATACATATTTAGTGAGCATTAGCTCTTTGCAAGAGACTGTATTAGGTGCTGGGTAAGTAAAAAGAAAAAGCACACAGATCAGATATTAAGGGCTTTAAACATGGGTTTTTATGACTCCTAACTCTGACTTAGACTCCACTCTGTCTTGAAATGATCTAATATCAGTAATTCTAGCCAATTTCTAGTAGGTTTCAAATGTGGTTCTCAGTCATTCCCGTATTCATCAGAAGACCCTCCAGGGGGCCAGAGTTACAAAGCACCAAGGAATTTAACAGCTTATCTGTCTGATTTTAATGTTCTATAAAAGCTACTTTTTATCGAAAAACCTAGGCTTTTACATCAAGTGATTTGACATTAATGCATATACCTCTTCAGAAGTAATCAAAGAACTGAGGTTTTCTATCAAAGTACCTGATTGCACTTTAAACTTTATTTTTCCTATGAAATGGCATGAACTGAGAACACTTCTTATGATTTAGGAACGATTATATTCCTCTCTATTCCACCCTATCTTATATATAGTAAATAATAAGTTCAGGCTTACAATCATAGAAGAGAAATTCCAAGGTTTGGTATAAACACAGTTTATTATTGCTGCTGGGAGGGTATATAATTCAACATTAAAAAGACCTTGCTAGTTTATTTTAGACTAAAATACCAGCAAATGTACACAGAAGAATCCTTACAGTTTTCATTTCCTAAGCAACATTTAGTCAAGTATTAGAATCTTAGCTCTGCTCTGATATTGCTTTCAGAACCAGGAGATACTGCTTTCCTAGGAGACTCATGCTTCTTCTTATTAGAAGCTCAACATCTGTTTCTCTGCGGCCGAAAGAGAATGTGGCTAATGAATAAAAAAAATAAAAAAATAAAAAAAGGAGGAAACCTGAAATCAGCAGCAACTTCAAATCTCAGCAATTAGAATGCAGGGCTGTGACTTGGCATCCTTAGGAAATATATTGTGAAATAGGGTAAGAGAAAAAAAGACTTAGGTTGAATATCAGAAAAAATTCAGGAGAGCAATACGTATTCAAAAGAAATACGTCTTCTGAGCAGTAAGGGACACACTTGGAATCAGACTAGACCCAGTGTAGAAAAATATACTGAAGAAGTAGTCTTGACCAGTAGAAAATGCATGCAGTGACCAAAAGATGATTTTCCCATTATTAATATGAGGATTTCTAAGTAGTTTTTATAAATCTAAAAATATATCTAGTTTGAGATGCATGTAATTAGTCTGAGAAAAATGTGGGTAGTTACTATAAGCATTCAATGTTGCTCTTTTCTTTTTTGTGTGCTAAAAAACCACACACACACATACACACACACACAAAGTATTTTTAATCTTTTTCTTTTTCTCCACCTTGAAACATGATGAATAAGTGAGTTGTTATTTGTAATACATACTATGGAATGAAGATTAAATGTTCGTCTTTGTGGAGAAGAAATTCCTTTCAACCAGATATGTTATGGCTTCCTCCTAGAAATGAGTTGCAGTTTCAAATGATGAGAAAAGTATCGATTATCTAAGTATATGCAGGCATACATGAGGCACTGAGCAGACGGATTTGCACAGTTACAGCTAATCTGGCGTCTTGGCAATCTCTCTCACTCTGAGAGCAATTCAGGTGAAATTCCCTAATGTTTAGTAGGAAGCCCAGTTGCCTCTGTGCTGATCTGTTCTGAGTTATGGCTCTGAGGAATAACATTGCAAGCTCCTGAATTTGGTTGATGCAGACTTTGCTTTTCAATTAATCTAGGATTTCAGGGACAGTGTAATTCCAGTATTAATAGCTCAGTGTTACCAATCAAAATCAAAACCTCTCCCTATACCCGGCTAGTTCACAAAGTTGAGAACACAAGGAATTATGACTGACTTCTGTGTACATTCTCAGCCAGATGCGAAGGTCCTCAAAACATCGCCTATGCTAGCCAGCATTCGGTTCACCACCTTCTGTTTATGACTGCTTATGGCTCAGTTCTTACCAAAATGGGAGTAATCACGCAGGGATTTTGAGCTCAGCCTGGTCTCTGCTTCTGCAGTGGCTTCCTTACTGCCTGTTAAAATTCTACCCCCCCTCACGGTCCATTCCAAAGGTCACCTTCTCCACGAAGCCTCTCCTGACCCTGACTACCGCAAGCCACTTAGTCTGCGTTGTCTCCCTTGCCCCTCCCATTGTCTGTTGCTTCCTCATTGCCTTTCCCACAGTCTCCTTTTCGTATTTACTTGAGTCTTTCCCTTCTCCCCAGCAGGCTATACCTGAGCTAGAAACCGGTACTTAGTCATACTTCCCGTGGCACCTAGTGTGGCGTTGTGCATAAACTGTGTGTCTGACGTTAAACCCATTCTCCAGTAACAGTGTGCACAGGCTTTATATCAGGCACTGGGTGGACACGATGACAGGCTGTAAATTGGTATCCTCAAAAATGATCAAATTGGTACATAGTTAAGACTTGTGAAAAGATAACTATTTTATAAGGAAGAAAATAAGAGAAGTCAAATGAGAGGTAATAAACACAAAATGGGAACATCAATATGTATGTGGTATAGGACAGCATGGAGTAGGCAATGAGTGCCAAAGAAAACTTTACAAAGAAAATGCCAGCTAGTCCACGAAGGATACTAGGGACAAAGATAAGAATCCATAGAGGAGCCAGAATCCCATGCAGAAAAGAATAAAGGAGCAAAAAGGTCAACCTGGATGACCGGGTATATGCCAAGTTCTTAAAGGCTTAGGGAAAAGCTTATTCAGTGCCAGTCAGAAACCATTGCAAGACACTGTCTCAGGAAAATTCATCTGTGTTCGTGTGTAAATGTTTTCAAGGGAGTTCTAACACACATTCATGGCAATTCTCCATGTAAAGAATGACAATCATCTATGCTTGTACCATAGACATGTTCACAAGGGATTCATTGCTTTATATGGTGAGCATAAAGTTATTTTTGTTCAACTTTTATAAAACTCGGAAATATTACTAACATGTAACGCAAGGTACATGTGCACGCTGCATTCGTGCACAGTGTAGTTCTGGTTCATAAGGAAGAGTGTCCTGAGCCAATGTGCTTGCACCATTTCATTTAGTTTTTAAGACTTTCTCAGAGACTAACCTTCAAAGATCTCAAAAGTAAATATTCTAGCTGAATAGAAATAGACAAAGTGCAGAAACTTAAAACTCACAGATTTTTTTCTTGAAAAAATGTTGCAATGACTTCTAAACTTCCTTGAGACATGAGAGATTCACAAGGCCCACTCAGCCATCTGTTTTAGTTGATTTCAGACCATTTCCATCTTTTCCAAAGACACAGAGACAAAGCGTGTGAGAGCAAGTGTGCACACACACACACACACACACACACACACACAGTGTTCTCCATATCAAGTTTTAGAAACTGTTCTTTTCTTGGTTTTATTTGACCAGTTATTTAGCAATAATATTTGCTTTTATAAAGTTATGGTTATTTTTAAAATAACAGAAACTTTTTTATACCGTTTCCCCCCCTCTTTTAGCAGCAAAAAGCAGCTTGGACGATTGTAGCAAACTTTAAAAGTCAATGTTACTAAGTGTCCCTTCCATGGTCACAGGATTATTTAGTTTTTATTTTTATACAGTATTTAGAAGCTTTTGGGGGATGCTGTAGAAAGTGTTCTTGTTAAGAATTATGAGATGCACATCTAAATATGTATTATGAGAGTGTTATGGTTTGAATCATGTGCCCCCAAAGGATATTTTGAAGTTCTAGCCTCCTGGTACTCAGGATGTGACCTAATTTGGAAACAGAGTTTTTGTAGAAGTAATGTGGTCTTAGAGTGTCACTATGAAGAGGGGTGAGGAGGCTCAGACAGAGGCACAGAGAGAAGGCAGCCATGTGAAGAAGCAGGGAGAGGCCATGTGAAATCAGAGGCAGAGATTAGAGTGATGCATCTACAAGCCAAAGGATGCAGAGGTTTGCCAGCAAGCATCAAAGAACATATCCCTAGACTCTTCAGAGAGATCATGGCCTTGCCAACACCTTGATTTTGAATTTCTAATCTCCAAAACTGTCTCAGAGTAAATCTCTGTGGGTTGAGCTATTCTAGTACTTTGATATAGCAGCCCTAGCACCTACAGAGAGCCATTACAGTGCAGCTCTGAAAGCAGATGAATTCGAGAATGCCACAGCAGATGGCATTTTTACTCAAACAATTGAGAAGGGCACAAGTAGGCTTCCCCTTAAGGACCTCGCACACCACTGATGCTTTTGCCATGATCTAAGGCAAAGAAATGTTGTCAAAAAGTAACAATACCAGCTATCATTGAGGGCTTCAGTGCCAAGTCTTGTTCTAAGCACTTTCTATGTGTCATCTGGTTTATTCGTACAACTACTTGTATGAGATAGATATTATTATTCCCTTTTACAAGTAGAAGGACAAGAGGTTAAATAACTTGCCCAAAGTTACAGAAGTGGTAGAGCTATGGTTGGAACCAAGACAGTTTAGCTCCTGAGCTTGCCCTCCTACCCAATGTTCACTTCCTTTTTACTTTCCCCAGAATCCCATGGCATTATACCCTGTTGGAGAAGTGGAATCAGAAAGAAGGGAATCAGTGTTTACAGAGCTCCTAAGTGAATGACATACTTGGATATGTTATCCTGTCTTATTATTTAATACTCATAACAAATCTTCAAGGCAGTTGTTATTTGTATAGCTTACAGATAAAGCATATGTGTCACATAGTTGGTAAATGGTGCCAGGATTTGAACCTGAATCTAATAAATGATATTTGTTCAGTGCCTACTCTGTGCTAGGTACTTTATTTATTTTTCCCTTTGATCTTTACAGCAATCTCATCAGGGAGTTGTCTTTGGGAGTCATGCAAATGAGGTACCTGGAATGAACAGCAAATCTCGAGTAAGTTTCAGCCTGTGGAAGCAGGCTTGCTCTGGGTTGCTGTGCTATATTGTCTATGAGATGTGTAGGCTATAGATCATACAGAACTTGTTGCGGTTAAGAGAGAAGGTGTGAAACAAGTGAGAGAAAGGGCATTGGCTTTAGGCCATGCTACATGCAAAAATACTAGTAGGTGTGGAGCTGTCTAAAGTTGGGACAAATGCATCAGTGGAAAGGAAACATGGCATGTGAGGTTAAGCTAGTCTCTGGCTGTGAAGAAGGTAGTTCCCCATGGACACATATGGGACTGAAAGCTTGATCCTGAGGTAGGAACCACTGGCTTGTTTTTATAGTCCCGTCATTGTCTAGGTGAGATTAGCCGTTGTCTGAGCCAGGTGGCAGGTGCCCATGCATGACTTAATTGATGTCTAGCCAGTATTCTTTTTTTGTTAATCCTCACCTGAGGATATTTTTCCCATTGATTTTTTTTTTTTTTTGGAGAGAGTGGAAGGGAGGGAGAGAGAGGGGGAGAGAGAGAAACATAGATGTGAGAGAGACATCGATTGGTTGCCTCCTGCACACGTCCCGACCAGGACCGAGGATTGAGCCTGCAACCAAGATATGTGCCCTTGAGTGGATTTGAACCCATGACCCTTCAGTCTGTGGGCCAACACTCTAACCACTGAGAGAAACTGGTGAGGGCAAGCCAGTATTCTTGACCGTAAAATGTCCCCAGATTCTGTGAGTCAGATTGGCTTCTGCCTATGTTTAAATTACTCCAGGAAACCTTCGTGTATAGCTGTTGAAAAGGTTCCAGGTATCAACCACAGGTATAATTCCCATTTTCCAGATAAGGATCTGACACTTAGAGAGATCTAGTATCTTGTCGAAGGTTAGATAGCTAATAAATGAATAGCCAGGATTTGAAGTGTGGTCTATTGATGATTACGACATATCTCAGAGTATAGCAACATATTCTCTTGCAGAATTTGTCACCTGTCTTGCTTGTATAATTTTTATTTCAGCAGTTTCTCCTGTTATTCAAACTTTATGTGAAGCTATTCCAGCAAGCATGTGTAATGGAGAATAGCATCAAATCTTGGACAGTCTATATTTAGAAACTATTTTGGATGCCACTCATCCTTAAACTGTTGCTGAATTTTTCTACACATTCCCCACTCCTCAGCATTCTTTGCTTCACAGAAAATTGTCGGGAAAAACTTATTAAAAATGGATCACTAAAACCTGTAGTGGCTCACCATTTCCAATAATAAGTGTTTCTAGCTTCTGTGCCCATGCGACTCAGCTTTGGAGCATTTTAAACACACAGGTGTTCATGTCTTGCCCTGGATAGATGCTTTTAGGCTGGGTACTGAGCAAATAGGTCAGTGATGGCAAACCTATGACACGCGTGTCAGAGGTGACATGTGAACTCATTTTTTTGTTGATTTTTTTTGTTAAATGGCATTTAAATATATAAAATAAATATCAAAAATATAAATCTTTGTTTTACTATGGTTGCAAATATCAAAAAATTTCTATATGTGCCACGGCACCAGTTAAGTTAGGGTTTTTCAAAATGCTGACACGCCGAGCTCAAAAGGTTCGCCATCACTGCAATAGGTTATGTATACAAAAGTAATTTTTTTAATTATGAAGGGTTATATGTCCATAATAATCTTTCCATCCCCCACAAAAAAATCCCAGCATGAAAATAAAAAGTCCATATCTTACCTTCAAAATCATTTCCAGCTTCAGAAACAACTTCTTACTGGTACAACTTTGGTTCCTTTTAAAACTGGTTCCTAATGCCAGGTAATGGCTTTCATAAGAAAATGCTTCATGGGTGGATCTGACTCACACCAAATATTGCCACATACTGATTATAGGATGAGAAGCAAGCTCATTGAGCTGACATCCAAAGTTCCTCATCTTCTTATCTTACTCTAATTCTACCTTTCTCTGGTCTGATGTTCTAGGCACAGGCATTTTCCAGATTCCAATGTATTTTTTCACATTGTTCTCTCAGAGTGGTATGTCCTAACCTCCATTCTCTACCTATGATTTTTATTATTACGATGAACTCACTTCAAATGAAATTCCTCTATGAAAGTGTCATTTAATCTATTTTTAAACTGTTTTTTTGGGGGGTCATTTTCCCTGATACTTGCAGAACACTTATTTTATTCTACTAAGAACTATGTGATGACATTGCATGCTATGCTTACTTAACTCACCAGAATTGAACTGCACACCTTCACAGGAGCGTAAAAGCAAGAGATGATGAGTAGAAATCTGTTGTTCCCACAGGTGGAATCAGTTCTCCAGGTGCTTTTTAAGGTGTTGATCCATGTGAAACTGTTAAAGTTGGACTCTACTCAATTTTCATGTTACATTCTAACTTTGGAACCCCACTTCCCCAGCCAGATACTAGTCCCAGTAATTGTTTGCATGTGTTTGTGCAACCCTCTCATATACTCACTAGAAGCCAGGTGCACGAAATTCATGCATGGGGGTCGGGGGGGTGTTGTCCCTCAGCCCAGCCTGCACCCTCTTCAATCTGGGACTCCTTGAGGTATGTCCGACTGCCCTTTAGGCCCAATCCCTGTAGGAAGTCAGACTTCCCTCTCACAATCCAGGACTGCTGGCTCCCAACCACTTGCCTGCCTGCCTACCTGATTGCCCCTAACCACTTCTGCCTACCAGCCTGATCACCCCCTAACTGCTCCCCTGCCAGCCTGATCAACGCCTATTCCCCTGCCAGCTGGATCGCCCCCAACTGCCCTGCCCTGCCGGCCCCATCACCCCAAACTGCCCTCCCCTGCAGACCCGGTCGCCCTCAACTGCTGTCCCCTGCCAGCCCAGTCACCCCCAACTGCCCCACTGCCTGCCCACTCACTCCTAACTGCCCTCCCCTGCTGGCCATCTTGTGGTGGCCATCTTTGACCACATGGGAGCGACCATCTTGTGTGTTTGAGTGATGGTCAATTCGCATAGTGTTTGTGACTAATTAGCATATCAGGGCTAATTAGCATACACCTTTCTTATTATTGTGTTCGAGTGATGATCAATTTGCATACTGGTTGTGAATAATTAGCATATCCGGCCGTGACTAATTAGCATACCTGGGCTAATTAGCATATCCCTCTCTTATTAGATATTTGACTACTTGTACACCAAGCAGTAGTTGAGTATTCCCCTATTTCTTAGTTTCTTGAAAAAGGAAGTAACTGCTAAGTAGAGCTTAGTGGTTAAAGTTCTGGGCTTCGGGATTACTCTGCTAGTTTAATCTCACACCTGTACCTCATCCTTGGGTAGAATGACACATATTCTAGTTTATCTGGGATGGTCCCTTTTTGTACTGACTGTCTTGGCATCCTATGTAGTTAGTGCCTCCTTTACTCTAAAAAATGTTCTGGTTTAGATGAAAAATTATATAATCACCCTTCTTTGGCATATCTGACTTAGTTTCTTTAAGCCTCAGCTTTTTGGGCCTTAGAATGATATCTACTAAGACTTATGTCTAAAGCATGAAGAACAGAACCCTGCACATAGTGAACTTATGTTATCCATTAGCCATATTTCTTTATTGTTTTGTTTACATGTGGAGTGTGTTTAAGTCACACAGTCTAGAACTCACTCACCAATAGTCAGGGCTGTGGCTCCCTCCC
>NW_006290031.1:1825295-1829771 GCF_000327345.1 Myotis davidii | reverse complement strand
CATAGTCATTTGAAAGATATGCTCTTAAAAATTTAATTTGTTGTTGTTTAGGAAAATTGTATGAAAAAAACTCTGTGAGGGGGTGGGCTATTTTCAAACAGCACAAGAACAAATTAACGATGACATCTAGTTATGAGATAAAACCTGAAATTGTGCTGAGTTTCATGTAAAGCAGGATTCAAACATGTAGAATTAGAAAAGGATAATTACAGAAGATTTCAAACAACTTGTACTATAATCAGAAGCCATGTAGTAGGAGGCCCCACCAAACCAATAGGGTATTAGTTTTGCGGGTATTCTAGTCATCATCAACTTTTCTATCGTACATTTCTGTCTCTACAAATACAAAGGAAAGAGATGAAGCAAGACTTTTCTTATGCATTAATTAATGTAACAACCACTTTGGAAATTCAGGTATCAAATTCAGATGGTCTGCATTGCCTCACTATATAACTTAGACTAATGTTATAATAGGCAGTTTTTTGTGGGGGATAAAAGGGGTAGATTTAAAAACTGGTTATAAGTGCCAATTCCAAATTATGAAGCTATTGAGACATTTTTTTTCTGTTGACCTAGAATATTAGGTGATTAATACTCTTAGAACAAAGAGACATTAAGTAACCCCAAGTTTAAGGAGCGAAGTTCCAAGAACTAGCAACAGTTGGGGCCAGAAACCTCCATCAGTGATTATTAGCTCATGAGCCTCAACCTTCACTCCAGCACCCGCGCACTCCATGCAAGAATATAACATAGCATTGAGGAGGCGAAGACCAGAGAAGTTCATGTGCTCATGTCTCAGTGCTGCAACATTTCCCTTTTCTCCTCAAGGGCCGCTGGGTGTTTGTCCACTTCATTCCCACCCATCATGTAATATGGGGAGTTAGGAGCTGAGGGGTTTGGAGGGTCTGACCAGACCTATTTTCTGTTGTCAGAGGGCTGAGAAGTGTGGACACTTCCTAGAGCCTCCTGATAAACTCAGAAACAACCCTCAGTCAGCACTTGGACTTCTGACCTTCAGGGAGCACAGGTTGGTCATTAAGTGTTAGCCAGGAGATCGTGGGCCAGCAACCAGGAGGAGGAGGCCACAGGCAGGAACAGTCAAGAACTCTGCATCTTTTTTCCATCTTTCCACCCACCTACTCTAACTCCAGAGAAGTAAAGTATAACAAACTCTGTATTTTGAGTGGAAATGTTAGGGGGTCGTCTTATACGCCCAGTCGTCTTATACGCTGGCAAATACGGTACTCTAACTCCAGAGAAGTAAAGCCTTGAAAAGTTAGTCTGCAGTCCCTCATCCACTCAGAGGTCTCAGCCTCACAGAGCTGTCCTGGCCCTGCTCTCTACCTCAAGCTTCTGGAGCACCAGACCTGGCCTGGGCTGGGGAAGGGGAAGCAAGAGATAAGACTTAAATGAAATAGGAGAGTAATTTTAAACTGGAGCATGCTCTAATAATTGGGAGTGAACTGAAATGCAAAAGCCTTGCTAAAATGTTGGGTAAAACAAGATTGAAAGCAGTGGTTGGGGAAAAGAAGCAGATTCTACCCAGCAATTTAGTTAAATCAGTTTCCATTTAGTTCTTTTGTTGACTTTTGATCTCTTTTTGCAATTTTTTTTTTTTTTACTTTAGGGCAAAATCACTGAAACAATCCCTCTTTAATTGACTAAAATTAGGCAAATAAAAGCAACAAATGCTGACTTTTTTTTCAAATTAAAAATCTCTGATGTTTAATGTTACATTAAAAATACTCTGCAAGAGAAGAGACTTCTGTGAAAAAACAACAAAAACATAAAAAACAAGAAATCTATGAAACTCACAAAATTGCTCTGCCTTCTCCATTATTATCATTTTTTAAACAGTGCAATCAGGTAAATAATGTTATAATTAGTTATTTTTCAGGAACGGTTAATTTTCTATTTTTGCTCTGGGTAATACTTTTTCTATCCTGCTTATCCTTTGTTTCAGTTGGGTGTTTGAGGAGACTGGTGTGTATGGGGGTTTATTGGAGAGTGCTGTTTGCATCACACTTGTGAGGGAATGAAGGGGGCAGGGAGAAGTCAGTTGTGATGCAATCATAACAAAGAGTTGTCCTGAAGTGCCACTTGGGACTGGGACTTTGTCACTTTCTGCATTGACCATTCTTGGACACCCTCAGGAAGGGAATGTGACCTGACTCAACTGAGAGTTTCAGCTGCCAATTCTCCCAGCAGTGTGAGCTGGTAAACCACCTAACTGCAAAAAGGAAAACTCAAAACCCCAAACCCAAAGCTTCACAGAACCCTCATTTGTAGTGTTTGCCTATTTCCATAGTGTAAATAGTCCCATGATGGCTGATTTCAAACTACTGAATGAGAATTGGGGATAGATCCCGCACATCACTGATTCAGTCTTTGGCGGAAGGGTCTTAGCAGTCCCCATGACATCTACCTCAGTTACCTCTTTTCAGGTACAGTAATACTATCAAAAATTTAAACATTTTCAGTTACATTGGGTACATGATAATGAATAGTTGCAAGTTTCAATTCAGTGAAATTAAATCACCCAGAGTGAGAAAGTCATTTATATCCCATGATATTCCAATAGCCTATTCTTTTGGCAATCTCATGTTCTGAACCAACAACAACATCTGCTGGCAATTTATTTGCTATTATTTTCTGCCTCTTTCTTAACCTACCGGACCAGAACATCCTATGTTCACTGTTCCCTATTCACCTATAAGTTAAAGTATTTACTTGTAAAATGTAAATGTAACTTTTGAAATTTTTTCATATTCTGATTGGGATGTCTTTATAAAGACTTCAAACACATAATAATCATTTTCTGCAATCCGCTGCTACCTTTGGCCAATTTTAAATTTATTTCTCTATGACCTCAGCCCTACTGATTTTCTGAAGGCTTAGGAAGGGCAGACAGTATAAAAGGACCAGTGAGAACTGAATGGAGAAGTGCCGAATGATGGCGCACGCTGTGGCTATGTTGCCTTTCTGGAACCCATAGTGATTGCTGATCTCAGAGCCTTATCTGCTTTTCTCACACATCATCAGAGATGGGCCTGTCTCCTATTAAAGACTCTCTCTTCCCTTGTCTACTATGGAATTGAATGTAGTAACCTAACTTCTCTCATTCTTGTCCCTAATATAAGGAAAAATTGTGTGCTTGTAATGTATAAGATGCACAATAAATACATATTGTTTTATTGGATGAGACTGTATTACTTGAAAAACTAAAAGAAAGCAGACAGGGCCCATGAAATAAGACACAAGTGGAATTTTCAAAACAATAAGTTATTTTCATTCTTTGTAATGATAGTTATCATGTGTGTCATTGGAGTGTAAAATAGATCCCAATTTTATTTCTCATCTACTTAATTTCTTTGTGAATTGGTGGTTTTCTTTATTTCTGGGGATGGCTTTCTCGAATTGACCTACCTTACTTAGACAAGAAAGCTCCAAAGTCATTAAGGGGCAGAAATGTGCATGATATGTTAGTTATGGCAAAGGCTAAGCTGCCGTAATAAAGGGAACCAGATATGAAACAGCTCAGTAAGATAGAGGTTACTTTTGGTAACAACCAAGCCTGCACAGGTCCAGGTGATAGGGACAGCTGTGCTTCACAAAGGACACGGCCCTTGAGGAGCTCCTGTGTATTCTGCCTTGCTCCGCCATAGTCACCAACCTCTAGATTGCTGTTCTAATTGGTGAGGCCCCTGATGGGAACTGGAATGCTAGCAGGCTGTCTTCCAGTTCATGGGAAGGGGAAAAGTCCAGAGCAGGAGGTTTCTCTTTAACAAAGTGACAATGAAGTTTTAAAATGCAGGTGTCACTTCTACTCACATCCACTGCAGGCTGGACAATGTTTCTAGCTGGAGGGCATGAAAGTATGTGAGGGCAGATTTTGGGGGAGAGCTAGCAGTCTGCCACTCTGGCCCCTAAATATTCATGTATACATTTCTTACCATCTTCTTGATCCTAGGAGAGAGTGCCCAAACCCTGGTCTATTATGGCATCAGATAGATCAAAGTTTAGGAACTCCAGGTGTGATGGACACTTCTCTTTAACAGGTCCAGGTAAAGTTCTTCATGATCTGGTGACTATAGAGCAATAGACAAATTGTAAACCTAAAATATGCAATTCAGAACTGTCACACAGAGACAGACAAATACCATATGATTTTACTTATATGTGGAATCTAAAGAATAAAATAAACAAAGAGACAAAATAGTAATAGACTCATAAATAGAGAACAGACTGATGTTTGCCACAGATGAGTGGGATAGGGGGACTGTGTGAAAAGGTGAAGGGATTCAGAAGTACAGGTTGGTGGTTACAAAATAGGCACAGGGTCGTAAAGTATAGCATAGGTAACATAGTCAATAATATTGTATTAATAACTATGGTGCCAGGGGGTACTTGAAATATTGGGGGGGTCATTTTGTAAAGTATATGATTGTCTAACCACTATGCTGTACACCTGAAAGT
>NW_006290031.1:1813859-1824578 GCF_000327345.1 Myotis davidii | reverse complement strand
GGGGGGTCATTTTGTAAAGTATATGATTGTCTAACCACTATGCTGTACACCTGAAAGTAATACAAAATAATGTTGAATATAAACTGTAATTAAAAATAAAACCTCCCACTCAAAAAATGAAAAAATTGGAAAAGTTCTGAGTTATTACAAAAAATTCTGCCCTAGCACTGGAGCAGCGGAGTATGGTCAGTATAGCCCATTTAACAACCCTCTTTTCTGCTTTTACAAAAAAATATCCTCGCCAGAAGATATGTTGTTATTGATTTTAGACACAGAGAGAGAAACATCGATCAGTTTCTTCCCATACTCACCCCGTCTGGGGATTGAATCCTCAACCTAAGTATGTGCCCTTACTGGGAATCGAACCCACAACCTTTTGGTGCATGGGATGATGCTCCAACTAACCGAGCCACCCGGCTAGGGCTCAGTTTTGCTTTCTGGAAGAGCTCCCATGTCCATTTTCCTCTGTGGACCCCAGCTCTATCCTTTGTAAGCATCTCACTTGTCAGTTTTTCTCTATCTGAAGTAGGTATTGAAAGGTTTTTGCCATCTGCTCTGGCTAAAGCTGGCCTGAGGCCTAGAGTTTCACCAGACTTGTGATTTCTTTGGTAATCCAATTTCGCTTCTAGCCATCCTATTGACAGATAACCTTAAATAAATATTTTTTCTAGACGGAGTCCCATGCCTGCTGATCCTCTTTTGTTTGCTGGCATCTCTGCCCAGTCCATCCCCAGTTCTTCGGATAGGCTTGGACTGGAAGACTACACTCTCCCACTGACTTCTGTACTGGATGCATTTCATGCTAAGACACTTTTACAGGAGGTGTTTGGCAGGGTACCCAGGTAATAGACTTATGCCTTACTCTTCTCAGGTGTAGAGCAGCTTGAGTCCCCGGTTCTGTGAGTCCCGTTTCCAGGTTCTCAGGTGATTTAGATAGCAGAGTACAGACAGAGAGTTTTCCATGCCACAGCTGTTCAGATCACCCAGGTGTGTCTTTGCCTTCTCCCAGCTGGATTCCAGCCTGCATTGTGTCAAGTGGTCTCTCTGGCTGCTTGGAGAGAATCAAGAGAGAGAATCTTGGACAGTTAGAGCTGTAAGGGAACTCATGGCCCATGTGCTTCAGCTCCCCTTTTGCAGAGCGGGGAAAAGAATGAAACACTAGACGGGAAGTTAATGAGGGCAGCGCTGGTCCTGGAACCCAGTTCTCCTCTGGTCTGTTTGCAGGAGGCCATGACTGTTTCCTTGCCATTGACGGAGACTGCACAGTGCTATCCAAGTATTTTCTCTATAAATAGACATTTCTCAGGGTGCTTTATTCTTCATGTTCTGTATAATAACACTGCACCAGCAGCAACTTACTCCACCACACAGTTAGGAAACAGAAGAATGAAAAATCCCACTCCCCTCCTTTTCTTTCCCTTTCTGTATTGTGACTCTTCTCCAAGGAAGACCTGGATTGGATATAAAGAGGAGGGATATTTGAACCCCTCTTCTTTGCCCTGTGTAATTTCTGTATTTTAGGACAAAAATTGTATCTTTGTTCCAATTTCCTAAGAAGATGGTAGATTCCTCTGCCCCCATGAGAAATCTCCTTCTTTTCCCGTCATATCAGATTTGATCTTGAAGTGCTACATGTTGTCTGATGGCCTTGCCTAAGATGTCAGGTAGCTCCATGCCACTGTAACTGGAGTCATGGTAATCACTCCTCCCAGTTGGCTGCATCCCCTTCTCTCTGTGACGGTGTCTTGGCTGACGTGTGTTCAGGTGTATTCCCTCATGGGTACTTGGGCTCGTGACTGCCATGTGGTGTCAAGACCGACACGTGCATCACTGTCTTCTGGGCGATAAGTTCCTGAAAAAGCATTTGTTAGGGATTTGTTGGAACCCTGGAAGTCTGGGTGTGCAACTATAGTGTGATAAGCTCTTTAGTAGTCCATTTATTTGTGTTTTTTTCCCATTTAGCAGCTTTTTACTGAGTTCCTATTCTGGCCTGGCTGCTGGGGTTACTTCACTCACAGGGACACAATCACTGCTCTCCAGGAGCTCAGAGTCCAGTGGGGGAGATGGAATAAATGTGAATCCCATATATAATAAAGAGCTAATATGCTAATTAGATCGAAAAGCTGAATGACCATCTGGACAAACATCCAGATGACTTTCCAGATAAAGCCGGGGCTGTGAGGGCTGGCCAAGCCTGCAAGGGGCTGCAAGGGCCAGCCAGGGCTCTGAGGGGCTGCAAGGCTGAGCCCCTTGCATGAATTTCGTGCATCAGGCCTCTATTTATTACATAAACTAATCTGATAAGCACTGCGAAAAAAGGCATATTGAAAGCATTATAGAGGAAGCACAAAGAGATTGAATTTCACTTGATCCAAGAGGGCAGAGATGTCTCCTGGGTGTGGTGATGCTTGAGTGAGTGTGTAAGGACAGGTAGCCATGGGGACCAGGTAGTCAAGCAGAGGGCAGAGCCCCTGTAGCCGCACAGAGCAGTGAGTAGACATGTCTTCTTGGGAAATCACAATATTTTGGGAAGGCAGGGGGGCTACATGAGAAATAGAAAGGCAGTGAAGACCCAGATCACAGTGGGCCTTTTTAGTTAACCTTGGATGTTGAACTTTACTACAAATTTAATGGAAGCTGTTGAGGCATAATGTTACCAGATTTATGGATGGGAAAACTGACCCAGGCAATAGGGTCAGGGGTAGGTTGTGAAACTGAAGGCAAAGAGATGGGTTAAGAACCAACCATAATTGTTTACACAGAAATGTTGGCTTGAAACAAGGCTGTAATAGTTGGGGATTGACAGCTGGGTCCCAGAGCTGTTGTAGTCTTAGAATTGTTGGGACTTGGAGCTGGCTGAATTACTCAGCAACTGAACTGGTACCAATTACTGAGGTAGGAGGAGAAAGGGCAGGTTCTCTGATGGGGTGAGGTGGGGGTGGGGAACATGGAGTGACATGCCTGTGGCCCATGTGAGTGGACCTGTCTAGGAGGCAGTGGAACACACAGGTCTGTAGCTCAGCAGAAATACCAGACCAGAGATACGGAGTTGGCCAGTGGCAAAATTATGGTGGCTAAACATTTACATATGGACAGAGTACCCAGGAAGAGAAGTGGTATGAATAAAAGAGTGGGTATGAATCAGGCTTCCTGGCTTCTCATGCTGGCTCTACCACTCCTGGGCTGTGCAGTCTGGGCATTACGCCTCCCTCTCTAAACCTTGTATTTTTTATTGTAAAATGAAAAATGGTAACCACCTCATGCATAACATGAAGTCTTTAGTCAAGCGCCTGGCACATTGTAAATGCCAATCAATATTGGCCGCTGTTATTGATATTATTAAATTGAGAGTCTAAAGTGGGAGCTGCCCAGAGAATTTCAGATATGGGCTCTTTAACATTTCAGAAGAAGCAAAGTGAGAAATAGCAGGAGAGTTGGGGTTAGCCATGAGCAACTTAGAACTGGGGAGGAGAATATATTTAGAAGTGAGTGGCCACCAAAGTCAAATATGACTGTGTGTTCCAGAAGGAGTAGGTCTGACAGACACATTCGATAGTGAAAGCAGAAGGCAGTGGATTTGAAAGTAAATGGACAATGGAGATGAGTGTAGAATACTGTTTTAATAAGTTTGGCTATGAAATAAAGAGAATGTCAGTATCTAGAGGAGGTTTTGAAAAAGAGAAAGGACTTTTCTAAAGTTGGCAGGAAACTGGCATGTTCATAAACTGAAGGAAAATAAATTGGGATGGTGAGAACCAGTTTAAAACTCCGTGCTGATTTCTCCTTCCTATGCTAGATAAAGTGTATTACATCCTGAAGTCCAAGGTCAAGAGAGAAAAGAGAACCAGCTTTAGCTGATTTCTGGGCATTGTGCAACATGCTTTTCATTCACTCATGTATTCAGTCTTCCTGGAGACTTGGCAAGAGAGTTGCCCATTATTAATTATTTTTAAAAATATATTTTTATTGATTTCAGAGAGGAAGGGAGAGGGACAGAGAGATAGAGACATCAATGAGGAGAGAGAATCATTGATTGGCTGCCTCCTGCACACACCCCCTCCCTCCGCCCCGCACCGGGGATTGAGCCTGTAACCCGGGCATGTGCCCCCAACCAGAATTGAACTCAGGACCCCTCAGTCCGAAGGCCAATGCTCTATCCACTGAGCAAAACCAGCCAGGCCCATTAATAATTCTTATTTCCACCCAAAGAAACTAAGACTTATAGAGAGTAGGTAATTCACCCAAGGCCACAAATAAAGGTTGGGATTTGACCATGCTCTGTTGCTTTCAAAGCTTGTGTTGTGTCTTCTGAGCTATCCAGTGGTTTCATTTACACGATAGATTTTTGAAGAGTGGATATTTCTTATGATGGATGGTTGTAGCAGACAACTTCAGCTCTGCCCACATTCCTTTGGGTCCCTTCAGACTTTCTCTGCACATTGGCTCACGTTGCTCTTTTTTTCTATAGCCAATACCTGCACCTCTTCATTGGAAGACTGTCCTTAGGATGTAAGAATGTGAATGTGCTTTCCTGTGTAGAAAGTAGAAATTCCTGGACTAATAGGTTCTCTAACACTTCCCTATACTCCTGTTCTTTAAGCAATGCTCAATGGGTGCCATGGGGTAATACCCAACACTCTAGCCCCTGATAAAACTGAAGTGTGACTTACACTGTCACCAGATTCCATCCAGGGAATCTGCTAATTACCCTCAATGGCAGCGATTTTCAACTGGTGTGCCACAAAAATGTTTAAAACATGCAATACTTGAGTACTTAGTCAGGGCGACTGACCTCTTTTCCCTTCGGTTGCCAGATAAAAAAATGATAACAGTTAACACAACAGTAGCTGTCCGGTGTGAATGAATAAAAATTGTACCAATTTTTTTTTATCAGATCGGCAAAAAATATATATATAGTTTTGGTGTGCTCAGAATTTCTGTAACTAGTTTACTAAATTTAATCTCATGTGTGCCATGAGATGAAAAAGGTTGAAAATCGCTGCTCTCTGGTTCTTTGCTAATTATCACATCTTCACTTGTATTTCTGTATGAGTTTCCTATTAAAGTTGTAACAATGTCACAATTTCAGTGATTAAAAACTAATAAAAAATAAAACAACAAAAGTTTTTCATTGTTCTGCAGAAGTCCTGTTGGGGGTCTTACTAGGCTGGCTAGCGGGACTGCTTCTTTCTGTAGGCTCCATGGGAGAAACTTTTCCTTACAGAATTCGGTTCCATGTGATTGAGGCTCTGTTTCCTTGATGGCTGTCAACTAGTTCCACCCTTATCTCCTAGAGGCCTCTCTCTGGTCCTTGTCCATGGCCCCCAACATCTAAGAGCCAGCACAGGGCATCAGACCCTTCTCATGCTGCCATCTCCCTGACCTACTCTCCTGCCACCCCTTTCACATTTAAGGCCTCTTGTGATTAGAGTGGGCCCGGCCATCCATATAACTCAGGATAGTCTCCCTATTTTATGATCAGCTGACTAGTAACCTTCATTCTATTTCAAACATCACTGGAGGCAAAGATGACAAAACAGAAGCTGTCCTTCTTTGGGCAAATCTTGAGAAGACACATTTGTTGGAAAAGCCAGTAATGCTGAGAGAAACAGAAGGCAGCAGGAAAAGAGGAAGACCAAACTGAGATGGGTGGGCTCCATAAAAGAAGCCATGGGCATGATCTACAGGAGCTGAGCAGGGCTGCTGACGGCAGGACACTGTGGACATCACCCATTCATAGGATCACCAGGAGTCAGAGCTGACTCAGCAGCATGTAACAACCTTACTTCTCTTTTGCTGTATAAGGCAACATATTCATAAGGTCTGGGTACTAGAAGGTAGACATCTTGGAGGGGAGGAGCATTGTTCTGCTTACTATAATCTCTTTGTAGTCCCACACCCCCTCTGTTTTTTGTTTTTTTTTCTGGAAACAGTTCCTAATAAATATTTTCACAGGGATCTTTGTCTTACAGTCTGCTTTGAGGGAATTCTACCCAAGACAATGATGAATGCTCTGAATTCAAGAACTGTTTTGGTTAGTGAATTGGGAATAGCTGTGAGGAGCTTAGGTCAGCATTCTAAGTACAGGCAAAAAACACCCACTGCTAGGCCTGCCTACGTACTTGCTGGGCTCCCTGGCTCTCTGGCAGTCAGACAGGAAGAACAGGGGAGACGCTGCTAATGAGATTCTCCCCACTCACCTGAAATCCTCTGCATATCATCAGCGGCCTTGCCCACCAGCGAGTCTCTGTGCATGGCATTTATAAACACAAACATGCAGCTTTCCGCAACTGTCAAAGGTGGCAGCTCATTAGCTAGCAGCAGATACCAGCCAAGGCTGGCCCAGCCCTGATTCTCGGTGGTGAGGCATAGAAAATGAACATGCCACCCAGTTCAGGGTCGATATGCAAAACAAGAAAGGAGGAAAATGGAAGCTTGACAACCTGTCACGAGGATTACGAGCCGCCTTCCAGAATCCTGTGGGCTCCAAGCTCCATGTACACACTTAGCCAGTCAGTGATCTCTCCCAGTTCTTTATCTGCTTGGCTCTGTGCATCACGTGGGTCTGTTTCATCAGGTGCCCAGATCCTTGTCCTCTAGTAACACAGACACTCCCGTTATGTCCCCTGCAGGTAGTGTTCACCTCTACCACTAGTGCACACATTGGAACCTGGGACCTCTTCGGGTGTGTTAGCCAGGTTAATCACAGGCTCTGCCAGGTGACAGAAGGAGGAGGGGGCTCTGAGCAGGCCTGCTGAGCAGAGCTTACATCTGATCCTTGAAAACAGCACTTCAGAAAGCGTTAGTTAGAAGGCTGTGCCTGAAGGAGGCCTGTGTTCATGGCTGTGATATGTGCCTGAGGCCTGCTTTTCCTTTGCCTCCACTCCCTTTCTTTCAGCAGCCTAAAGCTTCAATTTATCCTTCCACTTCCCTTTACAACATAATCCTCACTCCCTGAAATTTACACCTACATTCCAGACTCCACATGACGGCTACGTTCAGAATGCCACGCATGAAAAGGCTTTTATGATGTTGAATTTTATACTTCTCAACAGTTTTTTACCACTCCTTTCAAAATATACATTCTTAATATCCCAACCAAGGGGAGCAGATTAAAAAGAGAAATACCATAAAGTAATTCAGTGAAGAACTAATAAAAGATGCAATCAATCAAGTGAGTGACAGGAGAAGTTTCTCTCAACATCAAACCTAATGGTCTCTTTTTCTAGTATAAAAGTGCTCCATTAACAGTGTGAGTCTTTTATTTCGGTAATTCACACAAGTGGTTGCCAGATGTAGTTTATTTTCAGGAGGGCACACTTACAGAAGCAGCACACTGAGTGGAGACAGAGTTATCTCCATCTAACGTACTCTCTGATGACCTTTCAGAGTGGAAATAGCAGAGAAATCCTAAAACCCAACCTCTCAAAATCAGATCCAAGGAGCACTCCACATTTAAAATGATGGTCGGATGTCAGGGCTGGTCTATAGAGAAATGAGGAGTGATTCTTTGCCTCACCATCAATCGACATTGCACAGCCTGGGTTTGCTGGGGGCTCCCCCTCCCCTGCTGCACCTGCCAGCTCCCTCAACCCGCCTGCCCCTGCTGCCGGCTTGGTATCTGCTCTGACTCCCTCACTGCAATCAAAGCTCACCTGTTTGAGCCCTCTTGCCCTCAAATGCTTCTTTTCTACAAGGTAATCCAATCAACTAATGTTGGCTAATATATTCACTCTGTGATCGATAAGTTTCTACTCTGAATGTCCCTTAGTAAAGGGCACTTTCTGAAGATGCTGCCTTTCACCCAGGGATGGGTGTCAAGTAGAAGGGGAAGTAGATGGTTTCAGAGACATGGGTTGGGATTCAAACGTGTAATGCATTTGCTAGTGCCTCTGGATAAGTTATCCATGTCCTACGTTGATGTAAGTGTGTATAATAGTGCCTAAATTTTATTCCTTAATTCTAAAGTATATATTGAGTACTCTGTTTGATGATTAAATGAGAAGAGGTGGATTAAAATATTTAATACAATGTCCATCTAAAAGTAATTTTTCTAAAAAGTTATTAAAAATCTAGTGAAAATTTCTGGGAAGGTAGTTTTCAGTTGTATAATTTTTCTTCCCCTTCAGTTCATATCATAAGTTGGCTGCTTAGTCCATGGACCAAAGTGGGCCTGGTTTTGGGTGTCGTATATCAAAGGTGCTTTAGGAGATGTTGGGGACATGGAAATCTAATCCTAGTGAAATATGGTAGACAGTTCTACCCCAGGAAAAGTCCATCTATCGTTGAGAAGATAGGCAAGTACATGAAATTAAAGACTTTTTATGAGTAGATGAATGAATAGCTTCTTCGGTTAATAACCTTGGGGACATGGATTTAGGGGTAGAATGGGTGTGTTAGTTAATAATTACATGCCCTAAGAAAAACCATTTAAACTGTCCATACCTTAATTGAAAAATTAAATAAAATTGTAGCCCTGGCTGGGTGGCTCAGTTGATTGGAGAGTCGTCCCATGTACCAAAAGGCTGCAGGTTCCATTCCAGGTCAGGGTGCATACAGGAAGCAACGGATCGATGTTTATCCTTGGGTGAGGATTAAAAAAAGAAAATCTACTTGAGATGTAGCAAGTTATCGCTAAGATTGTTTCTGGGTCTATAAGTCTCTGCAAATTGTATTCTTGTGAATTCCTCAAATATCACATTATAGGAGCTGCCATTGTACAGACGATATTTGGATCAAGCCTTGATAAAACCCCTGTACGCACTTTAATTTCTTTCTACATTTCATTGGGCTGACCCTTCCCTTTTTTTTTTCTTCTTTTACCTTCTCTCAGTTTTTCTATTAAATCTCCTGTGATGGGTAAGTTAAGGTATGGATAGAATCTACTTTATACAGGGCTTGCTAGACAATCACATCCTTGAGGGATTCAATAAATCACTTTTTAGTATAAAGGCAAAGAGAAAAACAATTCAGACAAATGAGTGGGATGCATTACAAGAATGGGGAAGGAAGAATTTATAAATAATCAACAGTTTTAGGATGAGGACAAAATATTTTGCTGAAGGTAAGCAGAAGAAAGAAAAGCAGATCAAAACTCTGTGGCTGTACAATAGGGCCTAGGAGTAAAGGCTAATGTTTACTGAGTTTTCTCCATGCAGAAGGGACTGGGCTAAGGGCTTTACTAAAACCTTAAAAAGAAGATACTTTTAATAATCAGGCAAAGATGAGGAAACCAAGGTCCAGAAAAATTAATTTTATTACCCCAAAGCAGATGGGAAGTGTCATAGTCAGCAAATAGATTCAACCCATGTGGCTCCAAAGCCAGGGCTGTTGGTTACTATAGTGTATGGCTTTCCAGAACCTGAAAATAGGAGTTTGGATAGAAATGAGGTATAAGCCCTATAGGTGTTCACATGAACATGACAGATAGGCACTGAGCAGATTAAAAGCTAAGTTGAGTTAGATTGAAAGGATATTTCTTTCTATTATTATAAATGCCTTTGGGGTGGGGTGGAGATAGGGGAGGTTGCTTTATCTGCGGCTTATATTCAATGGGGACATTGGATATACCTTAACATCTATAGGTTTCCTGAAGTTAGTTAGTCATAGTTAGCATGGAAAAACATAAGGTAGCATAGGTACATTTTAAAATGAAGGAGTGTATGTGTGTTTGTGTGTGCGTATTTGCTAAAGTGTTATTTGGATGACTCACTAAAAAGATAGGTTAATGCATTAACTGAATCTTTCAGTTGTTTAAAGACTAATCTACTCTCTTGCTTTATGCCAGACTAAAAGGGCTTCCCACACAGTTACATAAAAAAATATACCAATAGGTGTTGTCCTTGAACCTCTCCTCATACACTTGTTTAAAATAAATATACATAAATAGAATAACTCACCTATTGGAGTCACCCAGTGGCTTTGAGCTGTATATATTATACATATTAATAAACTAGGGAATGTGGTTCCTGCCACACTCATTTTGTTTTCACCCTCCTGATGGGGCTCTTGCTGTCAGAGGCCTCCTCTCAGATAATGAAAGGCAATTCGAGACACACACATATTCTTTCCTTCCTCCTCCCAATCCTCTGTCCTGTCATCTCTGAGCAGCAGAACCTTCCATTAGTGTTCATTCCAATAAACCAATTTCTTTGGGTTTATAAGTGACAACGTTTAAATTAGCGGGGATCCATGCCAGTGTTTCAAAGGGGGGTATCTCCATGTTACTCTCTCACAATTAGGTTTTAATTAGCAAGGTCATTGCTAATTTAAGAGAGTGCAGCAGGACACTTTTTCTCTCCCCTTACCCCCACTTCAGTAATGTCTGGTTGATAATTAAATGGTATGTTTCATCAGGACGCACCTAGATGAGGTCAATAATGTCAACAAGCAAGTAAGCCAGACTAATTCCTCCAGTACTTACCCATAGATTTCCTCTTTCATTATAACTTTGCCCTGTTTGTCTGTCCTGATTCTGTGACTTATGGGTGAGATTTAGCAAAATTGTGTGCTTTTTAAAAAATGTGCTAAAAAATGTTCACTCCCTTTAAATAGTTTAGAATTGTTCAGAAAGAAGAAATAAAGCTTGATATTAAGTTTGGGCAAAAGTTGCAGGGGGTTTAAAAGCCAGGTTTATTTAATGAAGACAGGCCATTTTCAACTGGGGACTCAGTAAGAGGGTAAGTCAAACCAACATGCTGGGGAAGCGTGCCATTTAAG